>NC_136503.1:32883252-33215752 GCF_053919585.1 Euprymna scolopes
TAATAATAATAGTAATAATAATAATAGTAATAATAATAATAATAATAGTAATAATAATAATAATAGTAATAATAATAGTAATAATACTACTACTAATAGTAATAATAATAGTAATAGTAATAATAATAATAAAAATAATAATAATAATAGTAATAATAATAATAGTAATAATAATAATAATAATAGTAATAATAATAGTAATAATAATAGTAATAATAATAATAGTAATAGTAATAATAATAATAAAAATAGTAATAATAATAATAATAGTAATAATAATAGTAATAATAATAATACTAATAATAGTAATAATAATAGTAATATTAATAATAATAATAATAATAGTAATAATACTACTACTAATAGTAATAATAATAGTAATAATAATAATAATAGTAATAATAATAATAATAATAATAAAATAATAATAATAATAATAATAATAATAATAATAATAATAATAATAAAAATACAGTTTTTTGTCTTGAACGTATAAAAAGTACAGACATTGTTAACCTCAGAATCAATATAATATTCCTAAAATTTAGTTATTTTAGTACATTATATCGTTCAATTCAAATACTGCATAATAAACCAGTCCCAGATGGGTGAAAATTTGGAAATATTAGGCGCTGTATGTGCTCTCCACTTATCTCGGCATTGTTTCCAGTCGTCATGAGTTTAAGCAGTGCCGACTCGGGAGAAGTGTGGTTGAAGATTGTGTAACTCTTGCCACAAATACTTCAATTGATATCTATATATTATTATAATATTTCAATTGATATCTATATATTATTATAATATTTCAATTGATATCTATAGTCTTACAAGACTGAACGAAGTCGCTATTGTTCAATTAAAATTAGAAAATTTCATGGTCGTTTTTAATTTAGTATAAAAACCCGACATTTAAAAGATCTTTTAAAAGAAAGGAAAATATTATTATTGAATTCGAAATAAGAAAATAATTCAAATGAAAACGAATATCCCAATGCCTCATTCTCTTCCAAAGACAATGTTTTAAGTTATTGACCGGCTCGTTCAATAAGAAGTTAACAGTTGATTCCCTACAAGACAAATATTATTGAACTTACATAATTTTTACCACTTTAAGCAATAATGTAATTCTTTCACGCATAAAATCATTTTTTTTTCTAAATTAACCCATTAAATTAACCAATGAAATAAAAACAAAACAAAAATGCAACAAATTTTACTCACTCGTTAGCAATTAATTTAAGGAATTTGATTTTTTCCATATTGTCTGCCTGCTTCCAATCTGACTACAACCTGGATGTCTTCAAGTCCAACGTAAACAACTTCCAGATGAACCGCCCCCTTAACTAGAGACTTTATTAAATCTCCACACTAACGTACTGTACTTGCAACAACCCTTATCCCTGATTGGCTTCCGGGCCTTGATAAGTGGTGACGACCGTGTAAAAAAAAAAATTTAGCCGATCAAGCAAATGTTTAACCACGTGCTCCCTCATTCGGCAACAATTACCCACTCGACGCTGTATGACGTTGATTTCTTGTTTTTCATCTTTCTTTTCTTATCCGTGCCCTCTTCTCTCACAATGGCAATTGCCGATGAGGGAGGGGGCACATGTTCATAAAATAAACAACCCAAGAGAAAACATAGAAAACATATTCTGCAGTTGGGCTCTGTGTGCGCGTGTGACACCATCACGACAAATGACCATTTAAACGCTAAGGTTCAATCTACCTAGTATGTCGAGGCTTCTTTGTTGTTGGTTGACTTCAGCTCATCTCCATCCAGGTAGCAACCTGCCTTCAACTGTTCCAAACTGGAAACTATCACTAACTGTCGCAAACTAAAGGCTGCCAATAAATTGTCTCTGTCATAAATTATCACAAAACTAACTGCCACGCCTAAAATTGCCTGTAGACAACTCTTAATACATCGACCTCTATATTTTCGTATCACCACTTGGTCTTAGGGTTAGTAGCATCTTTAGAAAAGGGTAATTAATAGAATTTTATGGCGAAATTAATGTTCAAAAGTCCCGAATAATTTAGTGTATAGTTAATTTTCCTAATCAATCTTTTATATAAGAACTTTCAATATTAAATGTGATAAAATAATATGCTTCACTAACCCTACTATTCACCCTAAGTCTGAGTGGCAATACTTAAACTAAATAAAAATTATGAAGGATAAATAATTTTGACCATAACAACATTTCAATTCACATGCACAGCCTGAGGTGGACCTTGAGTGTCAAGTGATCGGACTTCCTCACGAACATCGAGGTTCGGATGTTCCCATTATGTGCACTCTGTTGCGTTAGTGTCGTCTGGGTTGTCTTGGACATATCCGACGGATGTAAGCCGGCAGGATCGAAAAATATCTGCTCTACGGAGAACTGAATATTGTGGAGAGAAGAATAGGGTCGCCCTTAGCTTCGAATAAAAGGCTCGTGCAAAAGAGTCATGGAAGTGGTCGGCATAAACTTTGGAAGCTGGAAGGAACTTGTTCATTAACGTGACCTGTAGAGACACCAGGTCACGAGTGGTCTCAAAAGATGCGAGGATAAGGTCCGCTAGTCAGGGGTAGGAAAAGCGAGCCCGACACAAAGAACGACTGCGCCATCCGCTACTGGCCTCCCACTTCAGAACAAGGAACTAAGATCAAATATAATCGATGAATGCTGACGAGGAAAGGAAAAAGTTCCAAATATTCTAAAACTGATTGTATTTTTTTTATTTCTTAAATGAAATACTAAATAAATGGAGGGAATAAAACATTAAATTAGTTAACATAAAAATACGAGAAGGTTATTTATTTTGGACCCATTCAATTTTTATAAATATTTTCAAATCAAGTTGTATTGTTTCAAAAGAAACCCCTCTCTCTATTAATACAATTGTGTGAATACTTCTTGTGTATCTTTTTTCACACAGGCATCGCCACTTATCAAGGTCAAGAGGCCACTCGAGGATAAGGGTTAAAGAGTGTACAGTTGAACTAGGACAATATCGTAATTGTTAGTAATGGAAATTCGGTAAATTTGTTAACTTATATGGAACGGCTCATCAAAAACTTGTCTACTTTAGACTTGAAGACAACCATATTGTAGTCAGCTGGCAAGCTCGAAAACGGAAGACAATTCCATAGGCGTGCAGTTCTAAGAAAGAAGCTTTGTTCATGGAATCTACGTTTAGATTTAGGTACAGATAAAGAGTGGGGGAAATTGTTGATAGTGTTTTCTGCTAGACGGGCGTTTCTTGTGAAAGTCTGGCGAGGAGGACCATAGACTGGAGCTCAGCCGAGCACTTGCCATGAAAATAACGATAAAGCAGAGACAAACTCGCAACATCTCTTCTGTGAGAAAAAGGTTGCAGGGAAGAGAAAAGGACATCCCCTACGAAGCTATGAAGTCTATTTTGAACTCTATCAAGGCAGAATAAGTACTTTCTAGTGACAACAGTACTCCATCCTTGGACGTACCTGGCTCTTGTATAGATATGTTGTATAGCCGGGTGTTAATATTAGGGAGAGACGGGGACATGTAATACAATTTGATGAAGGAGAGATAGAAGACAGAGACATTTATACAGTTGTAGAGTGTTTCTTCTTAACACATATGTTAGCCTTGAGAGGGGTGATCAGCTCTTTTAACACAGGAGAGGACAGTCATTACTTGATAGAGAGGGGGACACATTACTTAAGATGGGTTATACAAAGTTCATTAAAGATGATTTCACATTACCTTCAATTTGGTAGAATGATGACACGAAAATATGTTACAAAAATATGAGATGTTCTTTTATTCCATTTGACCGGTCGAAATGATGATGGCACCCAGGAATTCAAAGTCGACTACATGATTAAAGAGTTTCCCTTCGCTTCTAAAGGGGCCCTCCTCTGCATTTAACTGCCTTTGCTGACTGCTCTCTCTGCCCGACTCCCCGACTTCCTTCTAATTCGACTGAACTAGCTCCTATATTGAGAATTCATTTCTGCCATGACGTCATACGTGTGTCTGCCAACGTGATCGACCCACGTGGCCTAAACATGCGTGGTTCAGCACATGTTTCCAAACCATTTCTGCAGACAAAGAATTCTCACTAACCTATTTTTCGACCGAACGTATTTTTTAACGTATTTAAATTGCATTGTTCATTATTTTCTAGCTGACCTTATTTTAATTCACTTTTCATAAAAAGAATTGAACACTCAAAATTCCTTTTACAACAACATATCGAAACTATTTTATGTGAAACTGAACAATGCGAAATTCCATTTCTGAACCTTGCTTACAAAGTTCAAATCTCGGTCTATCCTAATCTCATTTCACTTATCTAATGTTTTTCTTACTTACAAGAAAAGGAGAACCTTGTAAGAGACAGAGAATTGCATCAGCAGTGAGATATCTAATGGATCGATAGAAGGATCCCACCATTTTTCCAGCGGCGTTGGCAACGGATTTAATGTATGTGCTCTATTTAAGATTAGGAGAAAAGGTCAAGCCCAGAAGCTTGTCAAAACATAAGGCCTCCCCAAGACGAGAGCCATTCATTTCAATTGATGCCAGATGGGGATTAGAGCGTTGATGATATAAAGATAAAAGCTTGGTTTTAGATGCATTAAAAGTAACAAGACACCTCTTTCTCCATTGTACCACTTGCTCAAGATCAGAGGGGAAGAATCGAAGAGAACTTGGTCGTTTACGGTTTTAGATGTGCTACCAGAGATAGTAGTGTCATCAGCATAAATGTCTATAAATGATGTAATGATGTGATTTGGAAGATCATTAATGTAGATCAGGAAGAGAGTTGGGCCCAGGATGGACCCCTGAGGGACTGCAGCATTAATACTGTGAGCTTCTGATTTTTGCACATCAACTACTACTCTTATGAGCCTATCAGAGAGAAATGATTTAATAATTGAGGAGACATGTCCAGCTATACCGTAGCTGGAGATCTTGTGAAGTAAACCTTTATGCCATACTCTATCAAAGACCTTTGATATGTCAAGAGCAATTGCCCTAAAATTATAGCCTCCGTCGAGAGACTCTCTAATCCTATGAGATATAACTGTAAGCACATCTGCTGTAGATTTAGCAGAACGGACACCATATTGCGTGTCACTAAGAAGGTTATTTTTGCTGAGATCGTTGATTACTTCTCTATTTAACACAGATTCCAGCAACTTACTCATGACGCACAGGAGACTGATTGGCCTGTACTGAGAGGGAGATAAGCGATCACCTGAATTCTTAAATACAGGGAATACTGATGAAATTTTCTAGGATGATGGGAAGAAATTCTTCTTAAGACAAAAACAGTTTTGTAAGGATTGGCGCAAGTTCTGGTTGAAGTCTATAATTGGAATACCGTCAGAGCCAGTTGCTTTACTGGAAACAAGCTTGGTTAGCTTGGCAACATCACGTACAGATATTTGTATATCACGTAGCGTGTTTTCTGATACAGAAGGAAATATTGGGGGGTTGGTCGCAAAGGGTAGAATTAGCTGCAAAGTTCTTGACAAAAGGTTTGGCTTTGTCTGATACTGACGAGATTACCTCAGGTCTATTTCTGTTCAGGACTGTTTGTAATTTGCCAAAACTGTTTGGTACCACGCCGCTACTAAGCTACTTTGAACTTGGCAGACTGAGCATACAACTCTATTGCGTTCTTTATTATTTTTTTTACAATGGTTGCTGGCAGTCCTGAAAGCGACTTTAGTCTCAATACATCTATTACGTTGGAAGCAATAAAAAAAGTGATTTCTGTGCGCAATGGCAGCAGCACTTTATAGAGAGACCCACGGCTGGCTATTAGGTTTTTGCTGGAATTTATTCGGGAGTATGAAAAGATTTATACCTCCAAATAATTATTCCGTCAGATCTGATAATATAGAGGACACATTCCTTTTAAACATGGAACGCAGAAGTAGATCTGATATAAATGTATGGAAGCTATCACAGTCAGCCATAGAGTATCGATATACTGTACGATATAGAGGTACATCTAAGGACTTATTACATTTCGTTTTTATTTTAACTGATACAACAGAGTGGTCGGAAGATCCAAGTGGAGACAGAACGGAAGATGAACACAGTTCAGGGCAAGTTGTGAGAAAAAGGTCTAGGAGACTTGTCTACTGACGTTAGTATCGAGCACACGGGTGGGTTCGTGAACAATCTGAGTGAGGTCATAAGCAATGGAGAAATCATGACAGAACCTCCTCTCATCATCGGTCTTGTTTGAGTGAGTTAACCATTCCACATTGTGAACATTGAAGTCTCCACAGACATGAATATTAGCTGAAGAATAAGCAGATAGGATGTGGTCAATTTTCTCAGATATGCTTTTAAAGATAGTAACTCCGCTGTTGTGGGGGCGATAGAGAGCAAATATAAACGCAGTAGTTTGAGCAAGTGCAACGCGGAAGAACATATAGGGTAAGTTAGGATCTGCTCTGGAGATGCTCCTACCACATGGAAAGTTATCTTTTATATAGGCACATATTCCATGCTCATAACAATCTTGGGAAGTTAAATTAGAGTATCCTTTAATTACGAACTCATCTAGGGAAATAGTCTGTCCAATGCCAGTTTTGCTTAGAAATATTATGTCCGGTTTAGTCTCCTGTAATTTGGTTTCAACCTCTGAAAGGTTAGAATGTAGACACCTGATGTTCGAGAAGGAGACATGGTAGTGGGGGGGGGGTCTACGTTAGAAGTTGGAAATCCGGGTTTAATCGTTTATTTTTTATTGAAACTTTTCATGATGGAGTTTTGGAATTTGTGGACTAGGTCGACAGACTTGCTTGGAGCAGGACAGAGAGGGAAAGTAGGAGAGAAATAGAAATGAAGAAATATATTTTTGTAGCACATGAAAGGTAAAGCTGTAGCAATTACCCACTAATATGGCATCGAGAGGTCCCACCAGAAGCTACTGCATGGTCCAGAATCCATTCATCAAATGGCAATACAGCAGCCCCAATACTTTGCAACTGCTGATAGGACAGCCTCCTTAGTGGTTAATCCAAGGTACGGGTTCCTGACTATCAGGCGAATAACGTCAGCCCAGAAAAAACGTTTACCTCCAGCGCCATTACTAGTGACATGGCTATAGGATACATAGAAACAGAAATTTTCCTACATCTCTTGCGGCTGTTCATGCAAAATACAACATAGAATACAGCTTTTTCTTCTCTCTTTGTCAGAAAAATCACTCATTAAAAATGAGGACTGAAAAATCACTCATTAAAAAACGAGGACTGTTTTGGTCCTGAGTTTACAGTAAACAGCAGGAAAAGTGTCCGGAAATAAGCCGACGCAGACACTGTCAGATGATGAATTCAAATTCACTATAAGAATATAAAACTTAGGGATAATACTGTTTAATTATCTGATTGTTTAATTTTCCAATGAAAGTATGTTATAATCTTTCGATAAATGTTTCAAAAATTATTTTAAAAATAAAACCATGGAAACAGTTATGGAGAGAATAAAATGTTTTTATTTCTTTTCACGAAAAGTATCTAAGAAGTTTGCTTTTTTACAAGAAAAGTTTCAATAAAGTAAGTTTTTTATGGAAACAACAATGATCGAAAACAATTTTTTATGGAAACAACTATGATCGAAAACAATTTTTGTTCAATTAGATAAATGTTTTTTCCTATTAATGAAAACCTCACCTGCTTACCGATTGCTTAATCGCTTTGACTTTTCCAATTGCTTTTCCGGCAGCTTACCGCGAACTGCTGGGAGATGCGAATGCGGCCTTATATCAGGTTTTGACCACACACACACACACACACACACACACACACACACACACACACACACACACACACACACACACACACACACAAAAACAATTATATCGCCGAAATATTAATTTTAAACAAATAAACATTTGCTTATTTTCATAATATTGCATTGTAATTTGACTTATAAACGTATTTTTACGTATTTTATTTTAAAATTGCAGCAACGCTTATACCAGGGAAAACACAACTCTGACTTTAATATCACGTACGCTAAGCGGATTTTTCAGGCATTTGGAAATAACATCACAGCCGAACAACACGCGAACTCTTTACTAACTTTTTCTTCAATTTACTATCATGTCGAGGAAAGAATAAAAGAAAATGTCTAAAATTCCGAGGATGGCGTTTATAGCCAAAATATTATTTTTAAACAAATAAATATTTTTTTGTTTACTTTTCTTTGTTTTGCGTTTTGACTTGGCTTATAAACGTATTCCATAGTATTTTATTAAAAAAAAAAAATTCGTTTATTTTAAGAATACATACATTCAGAGTTGTCTTTCCTTTATATTAAGCAAATTTTCTTTTCTCGACAGTCTGTCTAGGCGACCGGCTCGTTTCATTCAATCAGTCTCGTTAATTTCTGTTACTATGTGCATCGCTGAAAACTTTGTAGTATTTTTTATTCTTGCTTTTCCCGTTTTTAGCGACCACGTGTTCTAGGATATCTTTCTTTTTCACTCTTTTTTCACTCCAAACAAGGAGTATCGTCACTTTGACGCAAAGGGCTACTATTTGGAATAATTGGTGGAATTGCGTAACGAGATGTTTGTTCACATTACATTTAAACTTCTGCAAATCAGTACAGTCAGGGAAGCAGGAAACAAGAAGAGAATACCAAAGTCCACCTGTTTGAAGGAATAAACTATTAGAGTAGAAAACTTTGCGGCATCTAGGGATCTCAACAGTAAAGAGGTGGGATTTTGCTGATTATCCGGTTGGTTAGGAATATGTAAGTCGAGTGCGCACAAGTGCTATTGATTCATCAAAGCATATTCTATGAATACTTTTAAAACACCCACAGGAATGCAATATTGTGGCAATATGACAGAGGAAGTTGGGCCGATAGTATGGTGCATTACATTTGAAACTCTTTTTGACCCTGTTAAAAAGAGAAAGACTAGCGGTAGATACAGCAGCCCATATGTGGCAACAATATTTCCGTTGTAAATGAGCGGAGGATGACTTTGTAAGAGTATAGGCAACTTTCAAGTGTGAGTGATTTTCTAGCACGGTAGAGAAAGCCTAACTTGTTTGCAACAATCTTGGAAATGCTCTCTATGTATTTGTTCGAACTCATGTTGCCTGAGAATATTGAGTCGAGAAGTTTAGGCGATGAGCTTTCAAGTAGGGTGTTATTTGTCACAGCAATCGGTGGTTGAGGACATCTTTTGTAGTTGTTAAAACAAAAGAAGCTTGGCATAGTAGCAGTAGGTATTACCTTTCATTTACATGCATGCACATTTATCCACAAATAAAAATATTTTCAAAGATAATGCTAAAAGAGTTCCGAAATATGTAACGATGTAAAAAATATGATTCAAGATAAGTATTTTAATGGTGGATGCTCTGACGAACTGCAGACACTTGTGCCCCCACGACGTAGACACCTTCGACAAACTCGACAGGCAGCTAAACCCCACCCCACACAGTAGAGATCCCTAGATGTAAAAGATCTTTCTACTCCAGTAGTTTCTTCCCCAGAACCGCTAGACTCTGGAATTCCATTCCAGGTCCCTGTTTCTCTAACTGTACTGACATGCAAAAGTTCAAGTGTAACGTGAAACGACATCTTGCTGCCCAAATCCTAACATAGTGCTTCAGTAGTTGTTGCCCCTGATAGTAGCCCCCTACACCAAAGTGGCAATGTGCCTTGTTTGGGGTGAAAATGTAAAAAAAAAAAAAAAAAAAAAAAAAAAACCCTGAAAACTGAACAAGAATACACAAAGAATACATTAAGATCCAAAATAAAATGAGAAAGGCTACATGTTGTCGACATCGGATATAAAGAGCGTGTCAAGATTGATAAACGCTACATAGTTCGCGATTGTTTGTTTTGTTTCTAAAAGTCAACACAACTCTTGCAGAAGACATAACCGAGCGGTAATGTTTGTTAGGATTTAAAAAAAAAAAAAGAGTCGAACGAATTGACTGTCTGTTTTGAAAGCCACATCAGAAAGCAATTAAAGGTTACATCCTAAATTTACACGTGAACAAGGAACAAGATTATAAACTCTATTAAAACAAAGTTCGCTGCTTTCGCAATATAATGGCATTTCGAACAAATGCATTTCAAGTAAAAACACGATTACGTATGTGCCATGTCGAAATTAGTATAAATTAAAAATATACGAAAAATAATCCAGTAGATGTGCTAGATAACATACAAATATCCGTGCATGAGGTGGACATTTTCTATTTGTTAAAAAAAGCAAATAAGATGAATCAGTTTGTTATGCAGAATTAGTCGCACAATTACTCCACAGTAAAACATACGATGAAATCTAATTACTTTTATTTTTACTTGTAATTGTATTCCTACTAGATCATTTTTCGCAAATTTTGAAATTTATACTAATTTCGACATAACACATACGTACATAATAATGTTGTTTGTTTTTTTTTTTACATGAAATAGATTTGTTCGGAAATTCATTATACTAAACAAGACTCAAAGCTCTTTCTCTAATATTGGCGAGAACTAAATGCAAGGAAGATAATTCAGATAATTACGTGCGAATATTTCTTTCTTTAATGAAAACTAATAGAAAATATTTGTTTTATGATCTTGATAATGTATCAGCGTACTTATTATCTGATTCTTTTATGTGCATTATAATCCCATTAAACTCTTTAAATTGTAGCTTTAATCTTTAATCATCTTATTTTTATCTAGTCCAGGAAAACCAACGGATTAGGGGCAATACACACACACACACACACACACACACACACACACACACACACACACACACACACACACACACACATATATATATATATATATATATATATATATATATATATATAAAATAAAAATTTAATTAACTTTCTTGCAATTATATATTTAGATTTTACCGTCACTGGATTATTTATCTTCCACCAGACTATCCATTCACGTGTAATCACCTTTTTTTCTCACCATATTCCCTCTGCTTCACTTTTTGTTACCAAGTAAGATCTTTGACTTACTTGTTGTTTCATCAAATACTTTTGCATGCAAAATCCGATCCCGCATTTTGCTAATTCCTACCTTCTGATGAGAAGGAAAGTATTTCTTCGAAACTCCACGGATTAAGGACTATCCACTTATCTAGTGTTTCCTTTTCAGATTAAATATATTTTAACTCTTTTTTCAAAGTGTTTTTTAACATGTTTTATTAACTGTTTGCTCGTATATATATATATATATATATATATATATATATATATATATATATATATATATTATAGCATTTGATAATTCCATCAAATATATTGCGAGTTTATATTGAGCTAAAGTCATCAGATTTATCTCTCTTGCGCTTCTTTTCGACATTGATATAAAATGCACTCTGTTGGCGCGAGAATTTATCTTAGTTTTATTTTTATGTTGCGTCTTTCAAAGCGTATGGACGCTTCATCCACTGCATTCTGTCAGAGTATGAACTGAAAACAATTTCATCATGTTAACTCAGTACAAGCGTCTGTTTTAAATTTTAATTAAAAGTAGTATATACGTATTTCTCATTAATGCCCACATATAATGTCCATGTAAGTTCAACAGAGGAACTACATAAAGGATAGCTAACCACACGATAATTTTACAAAGAGGAATGCGTAAAAACTTGCAACTTAATATTCGTCGCCGTTCAGCCTCCTATAATTGATGCGAAGTTTTGGGTAAAATATGGACACACTGTGAATCTAAAAAGCGGACTCATATCTGTGTTTGTGGAATTTATAGAACATATTAGAATTCGGCAAAATTATATGTCATAAAAACATATTTTACAGACATACTGGGTCTATAACATGGGCTTTGTGCATCAACCACGGTATAAGACACGGCGATACTCAATATGTGATCAAAACGGAATTTTTACTCTTGTCCACACCAGTTCAATCCTAAAAACATATGATTTTGCTTAAAATAAGTTCGACAGAACACTTAAGCAGGGGATCATGCGATCCTTTTCTGTTTTCTTTTGCTTTTCGTTCTGCAAAAACTATCAGGAGGGATTTCCGACCACGTGTAGATTATCAAAGATTGATATCCAGTACCGTATATTCAGAATTTTATCTCAGTTTTCGATACTAAAATCATATTTCTAAGATTGCGGCGGAAAAAAAAGCATTTTTTTAAAGTGGAACATTTTCTAAAGATTTCAATTATTGCTCATTCGGATTATACGATGTTCTGAATTCCGTTCAATCACTTCAACGTTTCATTGGCACGTTTTACAAAGAACGTCATTCATCTGCTCATATAGATGATGTAATAATCGCCAGCAAAGGAGTCCAGCTCCATAAAAGCCGCATCGAACAAACGTTTGAGAAATGAATGTCGCTTACGTTAAGGAAAATGCATTTGCAGCATTAAAAATATCGATATTATTGGGCATTATATTGATTAATGTAATCTCGCCCTCATCTGACAAAGTGAAAGGTGTCCAGTATTTTGCTATGCCACGACCAATCAGGCAACTTCGTCGAATCATTAGGTTAATAAATTATTACTCTACATGAAATTATCAACAACTTTGCAATTCATCCATATTTTTCTAAAAATGCAAAAATGCTAAAAACGCAAATATCAACCTAGATTAACATGCGACTGCTTTTAACGCAGAAGGACAACTCCTGCCAATGTCATTCATCATATCTAACACTGAAACTTTATTATTCTATCAAATTGTACTACTTTTTATGTTAAATTTAGTTTATCATAATATTTTAGACTAATGAATTATCCTCCATTGCTCAAATCATGGAGTAGTGTAGTGTATATTCCTTTGTCATAAACTATTTTCCCATGCATTACCTTCTTTGAGGCGGCTTATATAGTATATGTCCCTCCGTCACGATATGATTTTTCCAGATATTACCTCTTCCTTTTATGTGGAAAGGAGGTAGTGCACGTCAACAAGAAATTATCATAATCGGTTTTTCTTAAACTAAACACTTACATTAGACACTTACACACAGACATACACACACAATCATGCTCCTATATATATATATATATATATATATATATGTGTGTGTGTGTGTGTGTGTGTGTGTGTGTGTGTGTGTGTGTGAGTGTACGTATTGATATTCATATTAAAAATACTTTTTTCTATTTATTTCGGTATTTATTTGATTCCCCACGAAAGCAAATGTGACACAAGGTCGTTTTTAATGTGGGCGGAGGGGGGGGGACCAACTCTCCTAAAACAAAAGCAAAAAGGGGGTACTCTGGCAGTATCCAAAAATATTGTCTCAGTATAGAGGGTTTCCATCCATTGACCAAGGACCAATTAACTTCAGTGTATCATCAGAACAGTTACTAAACTCTGATCCCTACCGGAAGTATAAGAAAGAAAAATATAACTTTATGGGTCGTGGAATTGCATTCATCTGAAAAATATCTAGCTAATTTGCATATTCTTTTAAACATTTATTTTAATTAATTCTCTATTAGTTTCTTTTCGGGTTTCTCGTGGGATGATCATCTATAGTAAATTATTACGTGTAATTATATTCAAGCAGGCATTCTACATGATCTATACTTGCGTAATATTTGTGTAAAAAAAAGTTATAGTAAACACAAACCTCTGTCTATATATATTTATTTATGCGGATATATATTTGTTTAAAAAATTAATCTAGCAAACTCCACTGTCAGTTTTTGGTCTACAGACATAAAACTTAATATATAATGTATTCGAATTCATGCGAAACTTTATATTCGAACCCATGCGAAAATTTATAGTTGAGTTTTAGCAGGGGAAAATCGGAGGAGAAGTGTAAAAATTTAAAAAAACATGATTATGCATACGTAACGTAATAGCTATTAGCTCATGTTTTAATTTCTAGCCTTGCAGCAAACATATTTCGGCAGGATTGCAGTTTACAGGGAAATCAAGGGACGCAACTCCTGCCAAACTAAAAAGGACGCAAACAGAATCACCTGTTTCAATTTTTCTTTTTCTTGTTAATTTAAATGAACTGTTTGAATAAGTTATTTTTTTTAACAAAGGAAGAACATATAACTTTATAAAACAGTTATACATTATTTTAAGAAAGAATTATTTAAATAACATAGAATTATTTGAAGAACATAGAATTTTATTAAACAGTTAATTTTTAAAACGAAAAACAGTTATGAATTATTTTAAGAAAGAATTATTTGAAGAACATAGAATTATTTTAAGAACATAGAACTTTATTAAACAGTTAATTTTTAAAACGAATACTGTTCGCGGATGCATCTGATGATTCGTGGAAAACATTCACCCTTCTCTCTTTTTCGCCATAAAAATTCCATCAGATGCAAGCCGAACATATTTTGTCGATTCCCGAACTTTCGTATATGTTTTTTGGCGTGTGACCATAGTCTTTCAATAGTCTGTGTGTGCACTGAAGGGTCCAACGGATCAACGAAGTTGTCTTCATGGACGACAGTGTCGTGCTCATAAATTCCTTGAGCGAGTCGATCAAGTCCTTGGTAAGCCGCCCAACCGTCAGAAATAATTCTTGTTCCTGGCAGGCACCATGAATTTATGATTGGAAACAGGGTATCTCGATCCCTATTTTCCACTATTGCGAAATTGCACAAATTCGAGTCTCTTTCCACTGCGCCAAAAAGCCAAACGCCCTTCCTCACACGTCCCCTATTATACTTTCGTCGGAAAAAATATGACTCATCCACCTCCACTTCTTTAGGTGTCGAATGTTCGTCTCTCCCACTGATGGGATGGTTCAGCATGTCCTGTTCACAGACTTCTCTTATGAATGACATCCAATCTACGATTGTATGGTTACTCACACTTGCTTCCTGTTTAATTTTAATCTGCGGCATCTCCATGCTCCAACTGAGCAAAATAACTAAAATCTGCTTTATTGTCAGATGACTTCTCTGTAAGAAGGAACCCATCCTTGGCAAACCACCCTTCTTACAGACAGGACACTTCCACGCCAAACCATCCCCTTTGGCTCCGTTTTTATAGAGAATTCGATCTCTCTCACACGAGCTGCAGAAACTCCTATTCGGTATGAGTCCCAATGAGGCCGCTGTTTGTAACTGTACCTCGTTATTTGGTGGCAGCAAATTATACAAATGCTCATAGGTCCACTTCTGCTCTTCCACTTCAGTCGTAGACATAACGTGGTCAACGATAGTAGTTCTCATTTTGGTAAAAAAAATAAAAACGTAAAGAATAAAAGTATAATAAAAGATTGTAAAAACAAAAAATTAAAGAAGAAAATAATTTAGAAGTAAAACGAATAAAAAACAAAGGAATTAGAAAGAAATGAACTATTCAAAAGAAATCTTAAAACTTGTTATATTATTCCACGTGTAGTAGGTTCGGTTAAAATTCGTAATTTAAAAATTGAAACAGGTGCCCCCCGGTGATTCTGTTTGCGTCCTTTTTAGTTTGGCAGGAGTTGCGTCCCTTGATTTCCCTGTAAACTGCAATCCTGCCCATATTTCCATAGCTCAGGTATTAACGTTAAAAGAAATAGTAAATAGTAAGCAAAACGTTTTGGTTTCGATTCTCGGTGGTAACACACGAGTCGGACTGCTAATATATATATATATATATATATATATATATATATATATATATATATATATATATATATATCAGCAAAAGTATGCTGTTGAAAGATCATATCGTTGCTAGTATTCGCAATAGCGCAAGAGCTTAATATTGATGATTGATACATCCAGACCTCGAGACCTCTGGTAGATACAGTTTTAGAAGCAATTTTTTCAACAATACGAGAAAACTATTTCTTTCTTCTAGGAAATTATCTTTACACAGGCTAAAGTTTCACATATTTACGGGAACTTTTGTATATAGTTCCCGTATATTTAATGCATTTACTGGAAGGATAAAGTTTCGCAGTCCATGTCGACCATAAATGTACAGAAAGTTTCCGAAAAATATCCAAACACACACACACACACACACACACACACACACACACACACACACACACACACACACACACACATATTATAGGTAAAAAGAATGAGTGACAAAAAAGCGATTAAGTTAATTGACAAAAAAGTACAGCAAAGAATACTGATGAAAGGGAGACAATTCTGAACTTAATTATGTTTTAAAAAAAGTGAATTGTCTACCTTTGTTTTCGCAACCGTTGAATTAAATTTCAATGCCGCACGCGCCTTATTTATTACCAAAAGAAGGTACACTTTGAATGGACATTATTGTGTCTGCTGTTGCCCCTTGACTGACAATTTCCATTTTCATACCAACACTGCTGATTTTATTTTTGTTTTTAATGTTTTAATTACAATTCACTTCATAGTGTAATACCTGTTATGGTAGTAGATTTAATCTTTTCTATCAGCAGACAGAGTTGAGGGGAAATCCTTATAGTTTTTAGCGTTTGAGACTTTTATTAAAAACCTTTTCTAATTTTTTTTCAATTACCTTCCAAGTAAAAACGTTATATTTCTTTAATTGTTATGGATTTTTACTTATTTTTTTTTATTACTCTACTAGTTACTTTCGTTTGTTTAAAATAGGTATTCAATATTTATTCGAGTCAACACCAGAACACGTAAAGAAGTAAAATTATATGAGCATAAAGAATGCATTTTCCTTTTTTAATATACTGATATGTAAGTGAATAATTTTAGTTTATTTTAGACAACGCCAAAAAATGGCTGAAAAATCAAGTTGTTGTTGTTTTTTAAAACGAAATTACATTTATTAAAATCCATTATTTCTGAGTAACTTTTTTTTTCCAGAAAGATAAAACCCTGAATTTTATCATATAGGAAGCAGAATAATGTAAAACTTTTTCTACTATTTTTAATTAAATTTTAAATGTTAAATTTCCCCCAAAGTTAACAATTGACATTTTTTGTCTTGTACAAAAAATGTATATAAATAGTTTAAAAAAAAAAAGGTTTTTGAAATAATGAATTCATTTATTTGTTGTCTAACTAAGATTTAGGGTGATTTTCTATGAGAATATGCAAAAATATTATAATATAAGTACCTGGATTTCAAATAATTCCAGTTATTCATATAGGCAACCAGTTACTTCGCGTCGATTTAGACAATGTTTGCATTTGTACTTGATAAAACGCAAACTATGGAAGACCAAACAGGCAAAAAAAAACAACTTATTTTTCAGTGACGAAAATTTCAATGTATTATTAATGCTGAGGCTAGCCAGTACCAGATGGGTGACCATTTGTATGAGTTTGGGTTTTAATGTGTATGTGTGTGGGGGCCAGGCTCCCCAAAATGGGGGGGGGTTAAAGCAGATTAAAAAAAATTATTTCAGCGCGTTTGGTCCACCGTAGTCGAAAGGCGGCAAACGTTTTCAAACGGGATCGAAAAAATGATGATATTTTTAACACAAAGGGCACAATATTTATCGATTTTTTTTTGTATCGATTCTTCAAAGCTTGCATGCATTATTCGACTCGCTAAAAAAAGTTGTTAATTTATATATCACAAATTTTAAAATGGCTTTTTTTGTATAAATATTTTTTAAAAAATTTTGGTTTTGCTTAACTTAAATTAATTATTTTACTTAATATATTCACCGAATTTCACCTTTCAAAACTCAAAAGCGGGATAATTAAACACAATCGAAGTTCTGATATTCAGACGTCAAAATAAGGTATGCAAACAAGTTTTTTTTTCAATCTATAATCCTGTCCCTTACAACAAGACAATATGTTTTGTTCAGTTTCAGATGATTATTTTAAACATATTTGGAACCCCCTCAAAACAAGGGAGGTTGTAAGCAAAAAAAAATATATATATAAATATCGTTTATGAAAAATAAGTACACTCTTCTCTTAATAATCGCTGAAAATTTCTGATTTTTGGTAGATTTTTAAAAAGACGGTCCGTCAAAAAGTACTTACCTGCCCCCACCCCCAGTTTTTGTGGTGCCTAGTTTATTTAGTACGTAGCATCTCTACATTTTCCTGTCAATCTACTCCTCTTTCTCTTTCTTTCTTTTTCCCTTATCAGCATCTATATGACTAGATTTCCATTACATGCACACAATCTCTCTCCATGCACACACACATGCATACATACATACATATGTGTGTGTGTGTGTGCGCGCGCGTCGGCACTAACCCTATTCGAGTTTAACCGGCTTCCTCTGAAGAAGGATGTTTCATGGGAGTATGAAATTAAAAAGCGGCCCCCAGTCGCATGTATATCCCTGTCAGGGGAGATAACGACGCTAGGTTTTTGCAACTCTTGCAGGATGGTATCGACGTCCTTCTACATACAGCGCTTGGAATTCCCAAATTGGTCACCCGTTTTAATAATGACCAGGCTCAATGTTCCTTAACTTCGGTAATCTGACGGGGACCGATGTGTGTCAACGTGATTGTGCCGTACATATTTTTTTTTTATATAACATTCTTCCCGTTTGTGTTCACCAGCTTCAAAGTCAACCAGTTCTAAAACTAAAGATATTCATCAAAACACCAATAATAAGGACAAAGAAGAAAAGGCGTATAAAATAATATCAATAATCTATCACTTAATACGGAAACGTTATTAGAAAGCCTAAAAAACGCCGATGAAGCTGTTACAAATCGTCCAAGATGTAGTCAACCAAGCAAATTAAACGAAAAAAAAAATCAAGATGGATAAGCAGAAAGGTAGAAAGAAATATTTTGTTACTCGTGATGAAATTCAAACTGATCTCAGAGAAGTTGGAATTGATGTGAGCAAGGATACAGTCAGTAGAGCTCTAAGTCATACAGATTTTGTTTCAAGGTCTCCAAGAACAGTTCCATTGATGAAGCGTCAACATGTTAGATCACGTTTGAATTATGTTAAAACATACGGGGAGAAACCACACGAATTGTAGAACAAGTAAATCTGGTCAGACGAAACGATAATCTAAATTTCTTGGAAGAAACACATCAACACAAAACGGAAAAATGGAACAAAGCATATGCAGCAAAATATTAAATCAATATATCCAATAATTTGACGTTTGTTAATTTATTATTTTTTATTTAATATAAACTTTCTAAATTTTGATTTTGTAATTATTACCCCAAATATATATTATAATAGTAATAGGAATATACTGACAAAATTTAAGATTACATCTTGTACTATAAGAAAAGTTATATAAAGAAAAATGTAATGTATCCAACACTTTTGCGTGGCATTATGAATGCATTAACTTGTACAATTAACACGTAAGCATAATGGAAGGAGTTCTGCCTCTCTGACTATCTTTAAAAGAATTTAATGGCATTTTTTATATTCTACGCAATAAAATTTAATCGTTACGTTAAGAATATTAATATAAATCTGAATATCTCAGAGAATTGCTGATAACATCAATGTAACTTTTAAAATACTGTCTTCGAATCTGATATTGTATATAGTACTATCGCACTACTAGTGATATATATATATATATATATATATATATATATATATATATATATATATATACTGCTGATCAAAAATTGAAGACGACTTAAAAATCTTTAAAAAGAAACCTTTTTTATGGATAGATTTTAAACTCTTCTAACTTAAGGTTACTAATACAACAATCTAAAAGGTACATTCTATAAATGTTATTTAAATTTGATTTGCATGTTAAGTTCAAACAAACATTTTTTCTTCTCTTCTCGAACTAAACTTTACTTGGCACTCAAAACTCTAATAATTAATCCTACTGTATTCTGTAAGTTCAATCCTCTCCTGAAAACTAACATTCTGCTCTTCTCCCCAAGCTGGCACTAACACTCATACAATACACCCAACTTAGATGGGGGTCTTTAGTTTTCAGCCCTTAACCTTCGCATGCTGACCGATTGGAAGTCATGATCACTAAACATCTGTACATTTCTACCACTTAGGCATGCATTAGTTTATTCTTATCCAGGTGAATACTCACTAACAACAGTCTGTACTTAGATATACAACTATCTATATTACTCTTCCTTAGCTTTGCAATGTTAAATACAAAAACTGAACCGATACTCTATAATGCAAAATACAACTTCCTGATTTTTAAAGGAAAGCTGAAGATATCTTCATTAGAAATAGTAACCTACTTAATACCTACCAACTCCATATATTCGCATTTACTGGAAATATGCTAATATATCTATTTATTTTACTATACATACTGTATACGAAATAGCATATAATATACTCCCAATTATACCTGTACTGTAATGTACTTCGTATAAAAAATGACCTTACTTTTATCTATATATTATTCCTTAAGTGAAATTCGTTTTTTTTTTTTTAGATGAGCATTATATATATTAATTTATTTTTATTTCGGACTATTAGTCTCATCTTTATTAGTTGTTGTTTTTCATCTTTTATTAGTTTGTTTATTCACAACGTTTCGGCTAACTATTCCTCTGGCCTTCGTCAGGTGGTAACCGCGACGGATAGGAACTTCGAATCTCCTAACTGCATTCTCAGCCATTACTGCCATCCGTAGTTGTTGTCGTCTCACCACATTTTGGCCAAGTAACCCTCTGGCACGCTTTGGGTGGGATTGAAACCGCTATCTTCAGACAATGTTCATCTGGAACTCTAGAGATTCAACGTCTCTATCAACTGCACCACGTGCCCCGAAGGGCGATCAAGATTGAATTCTTTGATCTTATAAATCCACGTTTATTTATTATCTGATCTTCCATAGTCTGGTCCGTACCGATTGGTATATATATATTTCTTAATTGGAATTCGTTTTCTTTTTTTTGAGATGAGCATTATATATATTAATTTATTTTTATCTCGGACTATTAGTCTCATCTTTATTAAGGAACACAACACTCTATAACAGACACGACAGGAAACCAAATGAACACATATCTAAAGAAATGGCAGAAACACTGGAGAATGACCTCCGATCTGTGGTGAAATGGGGACATAAATGGATAGTCACATTCAATGCTGCCAAGACTAAACATTTTTTCTTCAATAATTACAAGAAACCTTCTCTACCACCAATAGCAATGGCCAATGACTCTTTATCTGAAAGTGCATCCTTTAAATTCCTCGGCCTAACGCTCTCAGGAAACATGAGTTGGAACAAGTGCATTGAGAGTATCGATAGGACCGCTGCAAAGAAGGTAGGTTCTCTCTACCGTGCTAGAAAGATAATAACGCCCGAAAATATCCAATACCTGTATAAGGCCACCATTCGCCCATGTATGGAGTATTGTTGTCATATTTGGGCTGGTGCATCTGACTCTAGTCTCTCGCTCCTAGATAATGTTATGGTCAAAAGAGAGTCGCCAATCTAATAGGTCCTGAACTGTAATCTAAACTTCAGCCCCTGTCCCATCGACAAAATGTTGTATCCCTCTGCCTTTTCTACAAGTACTTTAACGGTGAATACTCTGACGAATTGCAAGCACTTGTGCCCCCTCGTCGTAAATACCCCGACAAACCCGACAAGCAGCTAAATCCCACCCCTTCACAGTAGAGATCCCTAAATGTAAGAGAGCCTTCTACTCCAGTAGTTTCTTCCCCAGGACAGCTAGACTTTGGAATTCCCTGTCGGGTCCCTGCTTCCCCAACTGTACTGACATGCAGAAATTCAAATGCAACGTGAACCGACATATTGCTGCCCAACTCCCTACACAGTACCCCTGATGCCTATGTCCCTGATAGTAGCCCCCTACAACAAAGTGGCAATATGCCTTGTTTGGGGTGAAAATGTAATAAAAAAGAAAAAAAAAATTCTATTAAATTAGGCATTTTACACATTATCAAAATTATAAGACGAACGGTATAAATTGTTAGATTTATGGTAATTCTTATGTTTTAAATCAGTTAGAGAGTGGCAATCACTGTGCAAATTTGTTACCATGCCTAAAGCAAGAAAATTAACCGAAGTTGAACACTTCTAGTTCCAGGATTCCATAGGCAAAGTTTGTCACACCGAGCGATATCCGCTAAGGTAAATCGCAGTAAAACTGTTATTTGCAACTTTCTAAAGAAAACTGAGAATTATGGAAAAGCAAAATCCTTTGGTACTTCCCCCCGCCCCGAATTTCTCCTGCATTGAGTAGGAGAATCAGACGGGTTGTTATGAATGACAGAGGATTTTCCTCTAGTCAAATTAAAGCGGTTACAGATGCTGATTGCAGTCCAATAACCATTAGACAACACTTACAACAAAAAGGCATAATAAATAAAAAGCGTAAACATATTCCTTGATTGCTTTCACGTCACAAAGTGAACCGCTTAAGATTTGGTCATGAATACCAAACCTGGGACGTTGAGAAGTGGAAGAAAGTCCTGTTTTCTGATTAGAAAACATTCAATTTAGATGGTCCTGATGGCTTCACGCGATATTGGCATGGCAACAACATGCCCCTTGAAGTTTTTTCCACACATCGTTGTAGAGGGCCCGTAATGGTATGGTTTTTTTTTTCTTATAGAGGGGAGATGACAGGGGAGGTTTATCGAAATGACAAACAATATTAAAACAAAATTAATTTCGTGAAGCCATCTTCAGAAACTGGATCAGTACCCCCGCACATTAATGGAAACCCTTATTTCTAGCATGCCCTAAAGAATTTTTGAAGTCATCAAAAGCAGTGGAGCTAGAACTCATTATTAAGTTTGATTGTTGAATGTTTTCGAACACTTTTCATACACATTTTGCACAATTTAGTAGACTTTTTTTCTCTGGTCTTATTATTTTGATCATGTGTAAAAAGCCTAATTTAATAAAAATGTAAATTTTTAAAATAAATCTTTGAAATGTAGCTTTTAGTTTCCATAACCTTTTAGATAGTAGTATTGGTAAACTGAAGTCGAAAGAGTTTAAAAGCTATCGTTAACAATGTTTTTAAAAATATTTTTGAGTATATATATATATATATATATATATATATTGTATACACACACACACACACACACACACACACACACACACACACATATATATATATATATATATATATATATATATATATATAAAATAAGTCCGTATTCCTGTCTGGATTTTTGTTCAGATATATATGTTCGCCATTTCCGGTGATAATGGCGAGCTCATAGCTAGCCCCTCCTCTTGTCGATATAGGTCAGTACCCATTCTGAAGTAGGTTGTTTCTATGCTTATATACGTACATATACAATGCATAATACACATACATATACATACACACATGCATACATACACAAATACATACGTATATATACACACATATAAAAATACAAACACACATATGCATACATATACACATACAAATACATACACATAGATGCACATATACATATACATACATTTAACTACATATACATATATAGATATGCATTTATACACAAACATACACATATGCATATATACACATACATATGCATACATACACACACAAACATATATATACATATATACATACAGACACACATAAGCATATATACATACATATATGCATACATATACAAAGAGATATATATATACATACACATGTACATATATAAACATGCGTACACATATACGTACATACACGCACAAATACATATAATGATGGCAGATCAATTATTACATGCTTCCAGCATTTCAAGCCTACACGCGTCACAACTTTTCCATTGCTATAGGACTATTTTTTATAGACAAATGCCTGAGGGAGTATCTATACAAAGATAATGTTACAGAAATTTAGCTTTGTACGACAGCTATATATATATATATATATATATATATATATATATATATATATATATATATATATATATATATATATTCTATGACGTCATTCTGAACAAAAATCCAGACAGGAATACGGACTTATTATATATATATATATATATATATATATATATATATATATATATATATATATATATATATGTGTGTGTGTGTGTGTGTGTGTGTGTGTGTGTGTATACAAAAAACTCCAGCCTTTTCAAACGCTGATCTGTTCATTTGGATTTTTCGCCTGATTCTATGTATATTTAGTTGTAAAGTAATGTCTGAAGATCGTCATCATTGTCTGCCCTCGGAACGTGAGTTTTTGTGTACAAACATTGTATTTTAAAAGGGGTGAAGAAGGAAAAAAAAAAGGAAAAGATGACCCCCCCCCAAAAAAAAATCCAGCCGTTTCAAACGCTGATCTGTTACATTTGGAGTTTTCGTCTGATTTCTATGTATATTTAGTTTATTTTGATTTTTTATGTCAAAGTCATTGAATTGTACCCATCACCTTTATCCTGATCATTGAGGATATACGCTCCTTTATGTGTATTTTATCTTCAGGGAGGTCAGAATTCTTGATTTTCTTTGTAGGATCTAATTCGACGTTCTGCTCCATTTGTCAAACTTTGAATAATGGTAGCAATATAATAATACCTTCTTTTGTGCAACTGTCCAGGGTTGGGGTTTTAGGCCTCTTCTGTTTCCTTTTTTTGTAGTTGCACATGATGGTTTGGGGCCAGGATCTAATTCACGATCTGTTGGCTGATCCAAGTGGACCTCTGTCATGGTAGTACCATTATCTGAGGTAAGCGGGTTCACACCTTCAAATACCCTTTCTCGTCTGGTGTGTGAACGAGTAAAGGGACCCTTTTTATCCTGGGCGACGGTCAGCCAGTATGGATTATTTTTGGTATTCATTTTCATTTTATTTCCTCATTGTCAGCGGCTTTTGATTTAATATTCAAAGCTACACCCTATAAATAGAGGGGTTTCCCCAATCCGCAACCTGGGGACGCTCTGTATGGCTTGAGGATACAGCACAACAGTGAGCATACAGCACAACATGTATGTGTACGCGTGTGTATGCATATGTTAGTACATGCTTATATGTGTTCCTCCATGTGTGTATGTTTGCATGTGTATATACATGCATATGTATGTTTGCGTGCGTTCTGTGTGTATGCATGTATGTGTGCATGAATGTGTTTATTTCCATGTGTATGTGGGTTGGAGAGGGCTCCCGTAAGCTGTGGTGAAGGCATCCCCTCTACGAGAACCAAATCTCTGATTTAAAAAAACATAAAGCGGGAGACCAGTACCCGCATTAAGCTGGTATGCAATTTAACTTGTTGCTGGCTATCTTGCTCTCAACATTTTGAACCGAGAGAGAGATTTAGCTGTCGTACAAAGCTAAACTTCTGTAACATTATCTTTGTATAGATACTCCCTCAGACATTTGTCTATAAAAAATAGTCCTATAGCAATGGAAAAGTTGCGACGCGTGTGGGCTTGAAATGCTGGAAGCATGTAATAATTGATCTGCCATCATTATATGTATCTGTGTGTGTATGTACATATATGTGTACGTATGTTTATATATGTACATGTGTATGTATATATATATCTGTGTATATGTATGCATATATGTATGTATATATGTTTATGTGTGTCTGTATGTATATATGTATATACATGTTTGTGTGTGTATGTATGCATATGTATGTGTATATATGCATATGTGTATGTTTGTGTATAAATGCATATCTATATATGTATATGTAGTTAAATCTATGTATATGTATATGTGCATCTATGTGTATGTATTTGTATGTGTATATGTATGCATATGTGTGTTTGTATTTGTATATGTGTGTATATATACGTATGTATTTGTGTATGTATGCATGAGTGTATGTATATGTATGTGTATTATGCATTGTATATGTACGTATATAAGCATAGAAACAACCTACTTCAGAATGGGTACTGACCTATATCGACAAGAGGAGGGGCTAGCTATGAGCTCGCCATTATCACCGGAAATGGCAAACATATACATGGAATACTTCGAAGACATGGCCTTAGGTTCAGCTCCCTTAAAGCTAACCATGTGGCTAAGATACGTTGATGACACCTTCATACTCTGGCCCCATCAGGAAACATCCAGGCTCTCTTAGACCATGTGAACTCAATAAGACCATCGATACAGTTCACAATGGAGAAAGAAAAAATAACCAACTGCCCTTCCTTGATATACTCATATCACGCACAGAGCATGGGTTTAAGACATCCGTATCTCGCAAGCCTACCTTCACCGGACAATACCTTAACTTCAACTCCCATGTATCAAACATTGAACCGCACGCTGCTTACAACATCGAGCAGAGACAATAAGTAGCGACACCATTACATACCACCAAGAAATGGTCAGGTTGAAGAATACCCTCCGTCGTAACAACTACCCCGATAGCATACTATCCACCAGACGTGTTAATAGTTTAAGAGAGGAGAATGAAACCCAAAAACCTCCAACGGTCTGCCTACTATACATACGAGGCATCTCCGAAAAGATTCAGAGAATATGTGCCCCTTACAACATCAGGACGGTATTCAAGAGCGAGTCAACACTCAGACGACACCTGGTACGAGTGAAGCCCCGCATGGAGGAGAACATGACCAAGAACTGCATATACTCCATCCCATGCAGTTGCAGAAAGGTTTACAAGGGTGAAACATGCCGCCCCCTTAAAATAAAGGTGGAAGAACACCGAAAAGCGGTAACTAAAGGGGAGACGGAAAAATCGGGTATAGCCAACCATGTCTGGATGGAGAGGGAGGACCATCGCCCCCTATGGGATGAAGTAAAAATAATAAACAGAGAGACCCATTGAAAAGTGAGAAAACTTAAAGAAACAGTTCACATGGTCGGACATAACAACCTACTGAGCAAACCAAGCATAGAGCTGAATGCAATTTGGGCACCTCTGATAGAGAAAAAACCTTGAATAACGACATAGGTTTAACATTAACAAAAAATAAAAATAACTAAGAATTGTCCTAGTGACATATGGTCGAGTGGTTCTAGACGTTGTATCAAAGTTTACAGTTACCCAAAGGTGCTGAGTTCAATCCTGAACGAAGGCAGTGAAAAGTAACATTCATAAACAGAGAATCAGCAACTAGGTGTTCGAACACGGTACCCCCGTAATAATAATAAAGGGTTGGGTTCGAGACTCCTAACAAACGGTTCCCCAGTTCGATACAAAACACCTGATGATGACCGTCTTCAGTGTCATGTCTGCTTGAGCGAGTGAATTCGCCGGTAGCACTAAAAAAAGCAATGTTAGGGCTCATGGACTTTAAGCGTCTGAGGGAGTGGCACTCGTCTGATAAGATGTTGCAATCATATATATATATATATATATATATATATATATTAAAGAGTGTAGCTTGCAACAATTCTAGGGTTTTGAGACTTTTATAACTTTTTAATATTTTAAAATATTTTCATAACGCGTTTCGAGCCTTGTTTTAGCTCTCTTCAAATATGTTTCAGTTAAAAATTATTTGTTAAAAGTTTATGGATTTTCCCTTTGGAAGACATTTTAGTTTTGCTATTACGAAGGTGTTTTTGAAGGGAATGCCAATATAAGATTTTCTGCCTCCAGTGGCACAGGTTGAAAGTTCAAGTAGTCAATGTTAAGTCCATTTGATGAGTATTTTTATGAGTTTTCCTTTTGATGCATGCGTGTGTGTAAGACGCGCGTGCGTGTGTGTAGGGACGGTGGCAGAGTTATGTACTAGGTCAGCCCCCAATATAAACATACATATGCACGTACACATATATATATACGTATACACACATATGCATACATGAATATATATATAAGTATTATAAAAAACAAATAATAAATATAAAAGAAAATGGGAGTATATACGTATATACACACATACGAACACATACACCCCACACACAAGTACATATATACACATATAATATATATTCACACCCATCCACATACGTATATATATATACACATACACATATATATATATACACACATATTTACATATATATGCTCACACATACACATGCATACATGTATACATGCACACATATAATAAAATGGAAAATAAGTGATAAATATATAAAAATGGCAGTGCACACGCACATATACACATACACACACTCACACATATGTACATACGTACATATATATGCACACACATAGGCACACACATACAAGCATATACATATACACGCGCATATACATAAATATACATATACATACACACACTTACATATATATATATACATTGGTTAAAATTACCTCAGTCTAGAGAGATGTTCGTTCATTGAATGTGGACGAAATAATGTATTTTGTTTCTAGTTATTTGTTTAGTTTGAGGAATCGGTGTTATATTGGATGTGGGTGTGCGCGTTTGTGAGTACGTGCGTGTGCCGCATTGTGTTTGTCTTGATTCTGTGCGTGGGGGTGCATATTTACATCAGCATGTGTGCGCGTAAGTGTATTTTGTGTTTTGCTTATTTATATGTATTATTATTGGGATTTGTTCAATGCAGGATTGGATTTTGTTATGAAGTTTCTTTCTTATGTTAGTTAATAGAATTAGAATTAATAGAAGCAATGAAAAACACTCTCTCTAGACTAAGACAATTTTAATCAATGTATATGTATGTGTGTGTATGTAGATGTATATATATATGTATATATATATGTGTGTGCGTGTGCGTGTGTGTGTATGTGCATATATATATGTGCATATAAGCGTACGCGCGTATGTATGTGTGTATGTGCATACTCGTATGTTTATACATTTATCGTTTATTCTTCGATTTACTTATGTATATGTATATATGTGTATGTGTATATATGCATATATGTATGTTTATATTGGGGACCGACCTTGTATTTTATAAAGCCTTATGTCTCTACCTATTTCCTTCCCTCTTGCACGCACAAGTGTACGAGCGTACACACGCATGCACAGGCACACACACACGTGAAAAAATAATAGATTTTTACCTATAGTGACATATGCACACATGGAGCGCGCAACTCTCGCCCTTGCACGCATGCATGCACGCGCTCACTAGCACATGCTCACACATCAAAAAGAGAAAACCTCACACCCAAACCCACATATAATATAATACCGATTCCCCAAACTAAACAAATGACTAGAAACAAAATACATTATTCCACCCACATTCAATGAAAGAACATCTCTCAAGATAGAGGCAATTTTAATTAATGTACATGTGTGTATGTGTGTATGTATATATATGTGTGTGTGCATATATGTGTATATATGAATATGTATATTTGTATGCATATATATGTATATATGTACATATGTGTTTATGGGTGAATGTATGTATGTGTGTGGGTGAGTGTATGTATGTTTGTACGCGCGTACTCCTATTTTTGTATATTTATCATTTATTTTCTGGAACGGCAAAATCTACAATCTGGTAGGACTTTTCCTTCTTGTAAACTATTATTATACCCGGTCTTTTTGCTTGGATGGATTTCTTCGTCTTCTTCTTCTTCTTCATCATCATCATCATCATCATCATTATCATCATCATCATCATCATCATCATTTCTTCTTCTTTTTTTTTCTTCTTCTTCTTCTTCTTCTTCTTCTTCTTATTATTATTATTATCATCATCATTTACTCACTAGGAACAGTCGCACAAGCCATTATCAAACATTTCTTTTTGAGAAGAGGCTGCAGTGTCCCTGGAGTCTGAGTGACAACACGTCTCCCCAGATTTCCAGTACTCTCTATCTTTTTTCGATAACTTCTGTAAAAAAAAGTTGCGGTATCGCAACAGCCCCTTACCATTTACTTTTTTCTTGGCGGCGACCATTTTTCTTCGCTGGAATTTGGGTGTCAATAATTTGCACTCCTCCAGCGGAATTCTGGCTTGTGCTTTCTTTCCTTGGTCTTTCCATCCTCCTTGACCTTCATTATTTGGTATGGTGCCTGTTTATAGTGACACTACCAGAGAGATAGATAGATAGATAGATAGATAGATAGATAAATAGATAGACGGAGAGAGAGAAAGAGAAAGAGAGAGAAAGAGAGAGAGAGAGAGAGAAAGAGAGAGAAGGGGCAGCGGTATTTGTCGATTTTACAGTTTTAGTTTTCACGATTTCATGTGATGTTCCTTTGTGCTTTGCACCTGTAGCCGTTTCTGTGGGTTCAGTTTGTGTACAGCTTATGTGTGGTATTCGTCTCCACATTCAAATATTTTCCTTAATATTTCTGCAGTTTTCATTATTGAAATTCGTTGTATCTTCTCTGCCATCCCTCTAATTCCAATCTCTCCCATTCTTTTTAAAAAGTTTTCGGTATCATTCCTTGCGTTCCTACTATTCATGGTGTTATCTTTACTTTCTTCATTCCCCAGATTCCTTTGAGCTCTCTGGCCAGTTCCGTGTATTTGCTTTTCAGTCTCCATGATCTTCACTCTGTGCCATGCTGGAACGGCAAAGTCCACAATCTGTCAGGACTTTTCCTTCTGTAAACTATTATGAAACCTGGTCTTCTTGCTTGGATGTGTTTATCCGTTTGTATATCTATGTCCCATAGGATCGTGTGATTTTCATTTTCCAGTACTGCCGCCGGTTTGTGCTTGTCCCATTTGTCTGTGTGTTCTAGATGCAGTTGCTTGCATAATTGTCAATATACTGCTCTCCCCGTGTCTATTTTTTTTTTTCATTTTTGAGGGGGCTAGTTTGCTGCATTCACTTATTATGTGGTTTATTGCTTCGTCTCTTTGTTTGCAAAGTCTGCATTTGCTGTTTTCTTGTATCTTGTCGATTCTTGCTTTGATGTGGTTTGTTCTAATTACGTTATCTTGTGCAGCTGATATAATAATAATAATAATAATTATTATTATTATTATTAATATTATTATTATTATTATTATTCATGGTAACCTTTTTTTTGAGTTGTTGTCTGTCGAGTTTTTATTCAGTTTTCCAATCTTCAGTTGAAAAAAGAATTTTTCGATATAACATCACATTGCAAAAAGGCTTTGGTCTTATCTCGGTTATGCTTTCCAATAGAAATAAGATATCCCTCTTTTCTATTTGTATTTACTTGAAACACGCCTAAAAACTAATTAGTAGTCGAGAAAAATGTTGATATGCTCAATGGGATTATAAAGTTTTTTTAAGATTGTTTTCAAATGAGCAAAAAAAAAGAAGATTTCTCAACACAAATGGGGTTAATTAACGGATCAAATTTTGATATCTAAACATAAACAGATGTCACGCAAATGCTTCCATACAAACTGCGCATTTTTATTCTAAACTTTTACGTGATGAATTTTTGAAAATAATTACAGAACATCTGAGTAAATTCAACGTAAAATTGAACACGTATTCAAAGATATTTTCACAACCGAAACGTTGATATTCTTGGCCTTTTGCTTATGAGCAAAGTGTAGTAGCTGTACTGATACAAAATTTCATCTTTCATGTCCTACGTCAGTGAAAGAGGAGTCCTTCTAGACTGAGCAATTATTTTATCCCAATCCAGTTTTTGAGGAATAAGAATTCTCCCACATTTAAAATAAACTTTGTTGTTTCTCCTTACGAGGAAGTAAGTATAGAGGGACCCAATAATACCCACAAAGTTTAGTTTTTAAATGTAATACTATCTTGGAAAAAACAATAATGAGCAACTAAATTATATACGGTGCAATCACGTTGACACACCGGTTCCCGTTCGATCACCGAAGTTCAACGACGTTGAGCCTGGACAGTACAACATTTGAGTAACCATTTGATAATACCAGGTGATGTATGTGCACTGAAAGCCTGGGGAGAGGTTCATGTAGTCCAGCTCGTATTCTTGTCCAAGAACGATGTATGAAATAAAGCAGCACCCTCGCCGCCCCGGGGATTAAAGAACTCATCCACTAGCTTCATCCAAACTTAAGCTTTGTATTTCTGATTTTTTTTTTTACTTCAGGATTTATTATCCGTATTATTTAAATTTTTCGGACGGCTGTCCTCACTTTGAGTTGTATTTGCACAAATGTTTAGATTTATTTATTTTTAATCTTAGGAGTGGCATTATTACTTTAGGAAGGGAAGATTGACCGACTGACAGAGAAAAAAGCCAGAGATCAGTTTAATATGCAATTACACAAAACACATGAACGGAAATCTAGAATTCTGTCTAATTAACACACTTACGCAGCATTTCCTGCATGGATTTTATGTTAACATGAAAATTTTTTTAAATACTCCCCTTCTCCAATAATGTTTGGTTAATTTATAAATATGTTTTTTTTTTTAATATTATTTGTATTATTCTGAGTACTGTTCATATTTTGAGTATTTACTGACCATGCACGTTTTCGACACCATTGTAATACGTGTTATTGGGATTCATCGGAATACTGTTCTCACCTTGAGTGTTATTTTCACAAAGTTCCGGTCGATGTTACCTCCGACCTTCTTAAGGTATATCTTGTCGAACTAGGAAATATTTCTCTCAAACTTAGGAATTTGGGCAGAATTTCGAACGGAAAAATTATTTACTTCGCGTTTGAAATTCCGTAAAAATTCCTGAATTGGACAAGATACACCCGAAGAAGGTCGAAGGTTACATCGATAGAAACGTTGTGAAAATGACATTTAAAACGAGAACAGTAGTCCGATGAATCCAAATAATACGAATAACAAATCCTCATCTAAACAATTCTGAAACGTACCCTCGTAATATATGGATATGACCTAAAACTATATCCGATGGTGAGGCCCCAACTTGCGGGCCTTGGGGAGTGTGGAGCCACCCTTTAATTACCATTGCTCCCAGGTTCATTCTGACCCGGAGTGGTAGTACCTGTTAGGGTCCCAACTATGGGTTAAATAGAATCTGACTTTAAAAAAAAAATATATATATATATATACTCCATTAAAAATCGTTCCTCAAAATAACTAGATTCGGCATTAAATAACCTGAAAAAGGTTGATATGCCGTAAAACAAAACCAACCAACCAACCAAGCAACCAACCAAGCCCGAAATCATAAGGCTATTTGAAAGAATCCGACGGATTATAGGCATGCATAGTTTGTAAAGAATGTTTAAACACACACACACGTGTATGTGCATGTTTTCGAAAAATGTAGTTTGCTTGAAGAATTGCTGGTAAATAAAGATAGGGTAAAACTTGCGGAGAATGCACTGTTTTACGGTAGTTGTAAATATAAAACGGAAATTTAAATTCCGTTCCGTTTTAACTATTTTTTCAATTGTGCCCCCCTCAAATCGAAAGTAATCGAAGAAATAACATTCAACAATTGTACTTTTTATGTATAAAAAACGAAAGACCTTTTTTTTCTAAAATTAAAATTTTATTAACAAAAACAAAACAATTTAATTTTTAAGTTAAAAAAAATCAATTTGGTATACCTTTTTGGTATTTTTTTTTTTTTAATAAGCTGACATTGGAAATATCGACTGTCATAGGTTTTCGGGTACGTTTACAACGAATAACCCCCCCCCCATGTTAAGAACGGCTTTCAGATTAGACACCCCTGACCTTGTCAGCATACCCGAAAACCTATAAAAGTTGATATGTTGAATATGAACGATGAGTTGGACGTAATGTAAAAATATACCGAATTTAAAATGGACCGAAATTTTAATTTCCGTTTCCATTTTTACAAGAACCGTAAAACGGCGCATACTTCACAAGTTTTGCCTAAACATGTAAGTGTTTAAGAATGCTGAAAGCAATGTAAGATATTGTGATGAAGTGAAGTGACGTATTAAAAAGAGGACGGTTTTTTTACATAGGCATCACCACTTATCAAGGCCAGAGACTGCTTGAGGATAAGGGTTAAGAGTGCACAGTAGTCAATTTGGGCAAAATATTAATCGTTAGTAATGGAAATTCAGTAAGTTTGTTAACTTAAGTGGAACGGCTCATCAAGAACTTGTTTACGTTGGACTTGAAGACAACCATGTCAGCTGGAAAGCAGGAAAACGGAAGACAATTCCGCAGGCGTGCAATTCTAAGAAAGAAGCTTTGTTCATGGAATCTACGTTTAGGTTTAGGCACAGATAGCCCACCTTCCTCGCAGCGGCCCTGGCAATGCCCTCGATGTAATTGTTCCAACTCATGTTTCCTGTGAACGTTAGGCCAAGGAGCTTGAAAGATGTACTCTCAGATAAAGAGTCGTTGGCCATTGCTATAGGTGGTAGAGAAGGTTTCTTGTAATTATTGAATGAAACCAGTTTAGTCTTGGCGGCATTGAACGTGACCATCCATTTTTGTCCCCATTCCACTACTGACTGGAGGACATCCTCTAGTGTTTCTGCCATTACTTTAGATATATGTTCATTTGTTTTCCTGTCGTGCCTGCTATAGAGTGTGGTGTCATCAACATATATACCCATCTCAGAGGCAATTTTGTCGGGGAGGTCATTTATGAATATCAGGAACAGCAGAGGTCCAAGGATAGATCCCTGGGGCACTCCCGCATTTATATCATATTGTTTAGATGTACGACCAGCGAGGACAACCTGGATTTTTCTCTTATCTAAGAAGGATTTAATTATGTTAAGTATTCTACCAGTGATACCGTATGATCTAATCTTCCTGAGGAGACCTCATGCCATACCCTGTCAAAAGCCTTAGATATATCTAGAGCTACCGCTCTGCCCTCTCCCGCTTTGTCCAGTGAATGGTATATGGGTTCAGAGATTACAGTGAGGATGTCTGCCGTGGAACGGGCTTGTCTAAATCCATATTGTTGGTCGGTCAGAAGTTTAGCATCTGTAAGGTGCTGGACTAGAGCATGGTTAATTAAGGTCTCAAATATTTTGGCAAAAAGTGGGAGGAGGCTAATATGGCGATAATTTAATGGGTCAGTTCTTTCACCAGAATTCTTGAATACTGGTACCACAGAAGCAGTTTTCCAACAGCCCGGAAAGCAAGATTCATTAAGGCATTTGTTGTAGAGTTTGGAGAGAACTGGAGCTACTTCGGCTGAGCACTTTTTTAATAGCACAGCTGGGATGAGGTCGGGCCCACATGCTTTTGAGGTGTCAAGGTTTTTTATGATAGCATGCACCTGAGCAGGGGTGATTTTCAGATCGTCTAGCGTGGCGTCTGTCCGCATAGGAAATTGAGGTAGTGGGTGGTTTAGAGGGTCCAGTGTGGAGTTTGAGGCAAACCGACTGGCAAGCATGTTAGCCTTTTCGGTTGCTGAGCAAACAACCTCGTGATTGTTGGTTAGTGAGGGAATTGTTGATTGCCCATTATTTACTACACTGTTGTAGATTTTCCAGAAGTCACGAGTTCCTAGTTTTTGTGCTTCGATGCGTTTTTTAGTGGTTTCCGTAAATTCCCTCTTAGCTGTCGCTATTTCTTTCTTAACGTTACTTCTAGCTTCTATGTACTTCTGTCTGTTTGAACTGACCAATGGCAGTTGCGTAAGTCGAAGTAAACCATTGGGGAGAGTGGGGCTTGCTATAGAATTTCCGCATGGGAACATGCGCTTCGATTGCAGTTTTGAACCAGTCAGTGGTCTCGGTTTCACACTGTTCAGCAAGAAGGAAAAAAATATTTCCCCATGGGGCGTCTCTGATAAGATCTCTGATGGCTTCCCAGTCAGCCTTTTTATAATATCTCGTTGTTTTGAGCACTGGCTCTTCAGTGTTGGGTCTAGAGTTTAGGGCGATTTCAACCATTATCACTGCATGATCAGCGTTCCCAAGTGGGCTGTCGGCTTTCGTTACACAATCATCAGGAACTGTGGTTAAAAACAGATCTAATAGTGATGCGTGTTGTTTTTCCTGATCAGGGAAACGGGTTGGAAAAGTAACAATTTGCGATAGGGAGTGAGATACAGAGAAGCTATGAGTTGCGCTGCCTGCTGCATCTGTGTAAGTAGAGAATCCAAGCCAGTTTTTGTAATGGACATTAAAGTCACCAAATACATGTACTTGGGCGCTAGTGTCGAAGGAGAGTGCTGTGTCTATGCTGTCAGATACGTTGTTTATTATGGTGCAGTCTTGGGTCGAGGGAGAGCGATAGAGAAAGTAAAAGTAGCTAATGCTGTGTTGCATGATTAGTCTAAAGCACATAAAGGCTTGATCATCCGTTTCTAGGTTTGTTTCTCTAGACAAGGGAAGGGTATTACGAATGTAAACTCCAAGTCCGTGCATATGTCTGTCAGAGTCCTTACGGCAGAGTGGGAGATATCCAAGCATGTTAAAGTAGTTCGAGGGGATGGAGGAGTGTAGGTTAGTCTTACTTAGTGCTAATATATCCGGGGTATTTGTTAGGAGAAATGCTTCAACATAAGCTAAATTAGTTCTAAGCCCACGGATATTTGTGAATGCAAGCCTCAAGGGAGGAGGCAAGTTGGATTTGTTTGACCCTAAGCCTGGTTTAAGCTTATTTTTAGATTGTACTGTCATCATATTTTTTAACGAGTTTCAGTTAGGTTAGGGGGAGCCGAACAGGAGGTTATGCAGAATATCACACATGCATCACAAGTAGACCATCAGCTGACCCTCCATCAACTAGGACTGTGGCCTCAGGAAAGCCCACCGGGGATGAGTGCAGGGCCCCTTTCCATGCGTGCCATGGCACTGCAAACATCCCGATATTATGCAACTGTTGATGGAGCAGCCGCTCTAAGCGCTACCAAAGAGTTAGGGCACCTGTACTACCAGTCGGAAACAGCAGCCAGTAACTGTCAATCCGGTACCCTCAACCCATCAGAGGAAGGTCAACCCAATCTAATTGCTCAGGCATATATGGTACTCAAGCATTCTCAAGTGCCCAGCTTTAGGGGTGGGGTGTGTCGGGAGTGGGGAAACGGCGTTCATTGCCCTAGACAATAAACAAGATCTACCAGTGGGTGTTTCTGTCGAATCACTGTGATAGTATCTCTGCGCCTGACTAATAGGCAAAGAAGGAGTATGGAAGCCGGGCGATAGGCAGAACCTATCTACTCCTTAAGCAATTTAGGTTTGCAAACCGGTAATTTGTTTGAGTCACCAGCTCTAGGAATGTTGTCATCCAAGACTGAAGAGGCCTCCCTCCTCTTTGGTTTAGTTTCAGAGTTTTCCTTCTCCTAGACGGATGATCTGGAAAGATCTACTGGGTCCGTCACCACTGAGAGGGTTTGCTCCGCGCCTGGGTTCTAATCCAGGTATTTCTGCGACCCCGCGTGGTTAGTTAATGTTATTGGGTTAGTTTGTAGAGGTTATATATCTGCTGAAAAGTTAGTTTGTAGAGGTTATATATCTGCTAAATAGTTACACTCCTCAAAGTGAATTAGGGACATTGTTATTTCATTGTTACTGGATAAAGGGGATGAGTAGAGCTCATGCAGTGTAAGCAACTATGATTGTAAGGAGGTTTGTTAGGAGGAGATAATGTGGTTTGAGGCTTTCCCTTTTATATATATATATTTTATTATTATTATTTTTTATTATTCATGTTAGCTTGGGTCTAGGATAACATTAAAGTGTGAGTAGGTCTTAAGATTTCAACTACGAGTTGTGCCCAAACTATATTTTAGATGACAGCAGGGCATGAGATGCGAGTGCAATATAGTACGGATAAAACAGTAAGTTTTGAGTCATGTGTAATTTGGTAAATAGATATATGGGCGGGTTTTAGTAGGTGCGAATAAAGTTTAAGGTACAAAGTGAGTTTCTATTATTGAGAGAAGATGTTTTCAGCTTTCAAGTAAGAGTTATGGACATTTAGCATAGCAAGGAGCATTGGTTCAGTTTCGTATTAGCGTTACAAAGCTATCTAAGAGGAGACATAGTTGTGTAATGCAGTGCGGTGTGCTTTGCTTCCGAGTACATACTTTGGCTGTTAAATACCTAACTGGATTAGGAATGAACTCCAATGCATGTCTAAAGGGTAGAATTGTATAGATGTTTAGTGATGACTAAGCAGTTAGCATGTGAGGGTTAGGGGCTGGAAGTTAAAGATTCCAGTACAAAACGGTGTGAATGTAGGAGTAAGTTTTGTCGAATATTGATATAATACACAATAACGTCGAGTTTTGCTTGACTGAATTCTGCCAGCGAAAACTACCATGTAATACTTCTATGCAGGAGGAAATAGTTCAGGCTTGAAAAATACTCTGTAGAAAATTAATGCATTAAAAATATGTTGAAATTTCCGCACTGAAAAAATACCACTTATATACTAAAAAACAAAACGAATGGTATTATGAAATAAAAGTGAACTTATAACTAAATGCAGACATATATGCTAGATATTTGCTTTACTATCTAAGCTCCAATGTAATAAAAAGCAAAATTGGCATGAGATGTAGAAAATATAATTGTGCAACACAAAAATGATAATAATAAATATAATTACCTATTATTAAGTAAATGTTTATAAAGTATGTAAAGCACGATCAAGAGAAAGTCCCTACCGAAGATTTCATATAAAGAATTTGGATATTTATGAATGAAAGTTTGTGGGCAAGTCAAGTTGATTTGATTCGTACTGAATATCATTGGATACAAAAGAGATAGTGAATTTCTAATTTGAAGTGGCTCTTGAAGGGAAATCATCCTGTACTTACATTATTATATACGAATAAAAGCACGCAAAACGCGTGATTCAATCATTCACAAATTAACCGCCATTATGAATGCTCAAAGGCTTCTATAAGTATATTAGCTGGCAGCTCGGCGTTGACTATTCTTACAATACGCTTAAACATGATATTTTAATTCATGCAGATTACGTATGTATTATTATAGAATCCTCTTTTGATTATTATATATTAGGAGAAATAATTTGCCCTGTGGACTAATTCGCAAAATAAACAAATAAATAAAAAAATATCAAAATCAAAAACAATAATGATAATGTCGTTCATCAAATTCCGTCTGTGTTTGTTTACAATGCCACTACTACTGATATTTGAGCTTGACGATAAGTGACGATTTTAAACGATACCCCTTCTTTTATCGTAAATTGAATTTATTAATAAGAAAAAATTAAAATAAAATGCTGAGGTACACACGGACTTGAACATGGGATAATTCCACCAGTAGTCGAATGCTTTACCATTTAGGCATACCTCCAGATTATAAGGAATTTGTTTCTTAAGAAGGAATGGTTTAGTGAAATTTTATTTTAAACTTGGCCGGTTTCACATAAAATATTCCACTGTAAAATTAGAGAAAAGCTATTTTTAAGATCGTTTTTTCTTGATTTTCGATACCTATCGGATGAATTTCTGTACAAAACAAATCTAAGAACACTACCAGACATATAAATTAGCTTTGTGCGTACTTTGCAAAAGATAGGCTCAGCCGTTTTAGAACCTATGAGGAAGGAACTGATGCACACACACATACACACACATACACACACACATAAAGTGACTTATGTGTGTGTGTGTTCGTGTCGGAGTTTTTGTTCTTGTGTGTATCTCTGCGAATGTGTGAATGATAAGCAAAATTACTATTTAAAAGAAACACACGCACAAATATATATATATATATGTGTGTGTGTGTGTGTGTGTGTGTGTGCGTGTGTGTGTGTGTGTGTGCGATTGAACACGATGGATTTATTTTTTTCCGATTTTTTTGGATATTTTTCTATTCGCTGCGCAGTCTTTTTTATTTCGGCTGGCATGTTGTATATAATGGCGCCCAAAAATTGTTGTTCAGCCATATTCTTCTCAAGCGCTTTCTATCGGTGCATTCAATCGTCATCAGGAGCGATTGTTATTGTTATCGTTTTCTTTTTCTTTGAGTGTTGGTGTATTTATAGTTTTAATTTTATTTTTTTATTATAGATTATAAAGGTGGGTGCAGGAGAGTTAAGGGCGAATTATTTTTATTTTTGATTTCGATTCTTTTATTTTATAGATTATTTATTTAGTTACTGGTTCGCTATTAAATACAGTTAATATATTTCTCCTGCTGTTAAATGAGATCCAGTTAAAAAGGGGGCTGTAATTTTACGATTAGTTAAGATATTTCTAATGTCGGACGACTGTAGGTTTTTATCATGAGATGTTAGGTGTTGTTTTATGGCGCTATTTTCAGCTAAATGATAGGTTAGTCGTGGGGACTATGTATGCGTTGTATGAGTTTTTAGAGTGTATTCGGAGACATTCTTCGAAGGGAGCAAATAAATTCATAACCTACATTAGTTTTAGTTAGTATGGTGTTAGTATTATTATTGTTTTTAATTATTAAACTGGGGGTTTTAAATTTAGTATAATATATTATTAGTTCTGGTCGATGGGCCTGGTTTATCTTTTAATTAGATTATTATTTTTTTCATCTGTTTTGTAGTTAGTGTGTAGTTGGTTTTTATAGTTATTATGGTGTTAAATGGCAATAAAACGAAAGGGTCACAGGATTTTAGGAACAAACATGTATTCACATATATTACAGGCAAAACGTCTTGAGCAATACACTTCCTCCACTGTATGGTGTTTGCACACGACCTCCTTGGCCGCGTGCCAATCTCTGACTGCCGGACACCGGTACTCGTTACGGGAAGTGACGCCACCAGAGGAAGTGACGTCATGAGATAGTCCATTAATCCCATGGATGGCCGTCTCCAACACCCGATACATTTTGTTCGTAAAAGCTGTCAGTACCACACCACTTCCTTTTAGGGTTTACCATCAATGGCTTGGTAAACTTTCTCTTACTGAACGACCGCCATAGTTCAGATGTTGGTTGAGGAGATTCAAGATCAAAAGTTTCGAAGACAGGGTCTATCGGCTAATCTTCCAATGGTTGACTGACGCTGGTTTCAACTGATCGACATCTTAGTTGGTTCTGGTGACGTTTGTGGGTATATGTTGGTCCTTGGATGATATATACGATGTCACCGACTCTCTTAGTAATTGTACCCACCTCCCAAAATGATGTATTGTTTTTATAACTTTTGAAAAACACTCTTTCATCTGATATGAAACATTTACTGGGTACACAAGTGGTCACTAGTGGCCTTGACTGTTTGGATAAGAGCTTGTCAAGAACGGATCTCACTTTCCGCGCAGGTGAGATAGCTGTTGGTGTTTTCGGGTTGGGTGTAATCCTATACACGTGTAGAAATTGTTGAAGTGCTTCCTTTTTTAGATTTCTCTGTTGCTGCGAATGGGACGTTACGTTTCTTCTTGAAAACGGACCGAATGTTTTCTTTTAGTTCGAATCTTACTATAGCCTTTGCATATTTTCCAAGTCCTGATGAGAACTTCATATTTTTCTGTGCATTCGCTATGGTAATTTAAGAGTATTGCATTATTGTTGGTAGTTTTTTTTGTATGTTGAGGTTATGTATTTAGTGGGGTTGCTCGAATCTACTGATACGTCGAGAAATGGTATTTTGTTATTTATGTTTGGTTCGTGTGTAAATTTGAGGACGAAGTGTATTTCTAGGTTTATCTCGAGGTTTTAATATCTTGTACGGATTTGACTGCAAAAATATTGTCGTCATAACATCGGGCATAGATAACGAGTTTATTTTTTCGATCTCTGTCGTGTTCAATCAGACGTGGTTGAATAATGACTTGCTGTCAAAATATACAAATGTAAATATATATATATATATATATATATATATATGTGTGTGTGTGTGTGTGTGCCCGTGTGTGCGTGTGCGTGTGCATGCGTGTGTGTGCGTGCGTGTATCTATATAATTATAAAACTTTGATTTCTTGCTTGCTTGCATCTTTTCTTCGACGATCGGGCAATTTCATCTTTTAAATAAGAGATTACAGGTAAATTTATAATTTATATATATATATATATATATATATATATATATTCTATTTCATATCTTTGTTGTATTGAGCTTTGTATTTCGTTGGGATTACTATATAAACTTTATTATTTATATATAATCCAAGTTTACAGAATCTTTCGGCTTCTAAATCAAAACTTTACTGATTACACACACACACGCGCGCGTGCAGACACACACACACACACATATATATATGTATATATATACATATATATATGTATATATGAGGCAGTGGCTCAGAGGCTAGGGAATAAGGGCGAAGAGTTGTATGTTTTGGTATCGATTGTACTTAATGCATAAAAGTCCTATACATAAATTTTTACTTTGGATCTCACTACCATATATTGGGTTCAATATAATAATCTATACAAAATTGCATCTGTGATAATAAATACGTAATCTATATGAATTATTCTGTCATATATCACAGTATTTTACGACCGTGCAACGCCGGAGGGCCTGCTAGTACAAAGACACACACACACGCATGTATATATATATATATATATATATATATATATATATATATATATATATATATATATATATAGTTTTTCGGCATCGGAAAAATTCACATTATTTATACACATATAGAGAGAATGATTGCAGAACAGTTGTTTCTTGATAGTGCAATTAGTTATTCAAATCTAATTCAGCAGCGCTGAATTTTTAAAATTACCTTATTTGCTTGTATATTTGGAATGCAACAGTGGATACCTCGGGCCTCGACCTCCTTCCCACCTGCACGTAACTCCTACGTAATACTAAGTAACTCTGCTAATTATTTTCATTTGAATGCTGTTTGATGGGAAAGGAAGGTGAGTTATTCGGATTGATAGACTGTTATGGCTTCACCCTACCTTGCACAATTTGAAGAATCTTCTGCTACTTTCTTGCCGTTGTCGCTCAAACGCAATAAAGACATATTTTTATCGACTGACCGCCCACAACAAAAACAAATGTGTACAGTAAAATAAAAACAGCTTAAGAGACGTAAATGTAGTCTGTTATTAAAAGCTTAAGAAACGTGTCAACCATGACAGGTAGAAGTCCTAAGTAATTCGCCATTGTATTTTAAATGTTGCCCGCACTGACGATTAGACGTAAACCTCCAGAAGAGTATAACTTAACAACACGATTATATCAAATACTTTATCCACAACTAGCGGTGGGTGGGGTTCGCCCAGCTTTGCCCAGGCGTTAAATACGCTTAAATATGATATTTTAATTTGTCTAGATTTCGTATATATTATTATAGAGTCGTGATTTCAAAAGTAAAAAAAAAAGGATTTTGGTGCCATCAGCTAGAATCGAAACTGTAATATTCAAAGCTGGTGATGTTATCACTCTACCAACGTGAAACGCATATAAACCGACTAAAATTAAAAGTTAAAATTAAACTAAGATGAATGTACAAAATGCTTACCAACTTTTTCAATTTTTACTCATTTCTGAGCCTTAAAACAATTTTAATCGGCTAAAGACTCATAGAAAACGACCCGTGAAAAATCTACTAATTTGAGGCCCCTAGCGACGCTCTGCGATTTTTAGTGTCGGAGGAGATGGAGTTTGTAAATATGGAGACAGATAGATCGACAGATAGATCTACAGACAGATCGACAGACTAACAGACAGACAGACAGACAGATAGACAGACAGATCGACATAAAGACATATAGCTGTTTATATATTAGATTTTTCGGTTTCTTGCGCCGTGTATTTAAATAATGGTTTCCGTTCGAAATTCTCTGCAGATTCAAGTACCTAAGAAAGATTCTCGAGTTGGGACAGATAAACATGAACTTACATCAATCGACACTTTGTGAAAATTGCACTCAGAATTAGAATAGTAGTTCGAAGAATTCAAATAATACGAATAATCAATCCTCATCTGAAAAAAATTCAGAAACTGGAATGCTATTTCAAACAGATCAATTACAAGACACCTCCCCAACATTCGGTATCCATGACAAATAACACCCTACCCGAGAATCCTTCTTTCAAATTCCTGGGCTTAAAATTCACAAACAATGTGAATCGGAACAAATACGTTGAGGACATTGCAAAGTTTGCCGCAAAGAAGGTGGGTTTCCTCTATCGAGCTGGGAGGCTACTCACACTGAAGTGTACCCTGTACCTTTATAATGGCACCATTCGCCCATGCATGGCGTATTGTTGCCACATCTGTGCTGGTGCATATACCCTCTTCGATAGGATCAAAAAATGAGTTTTTAATCTAATAGGTACAACTTTGTCAACTAAGCTCACAACTATTGCCCCATCGCTACAATCTTGCATCTCTGTGCCTTTTTTTTTTACAAATATTTTAATGAATGCATTCTGATGAACTCGTTGTAATTCTGCCCCTTCGACGTACATATACCCGACTAACTCCCTTAGTAACAAAATCTCATCATTTCACTGTTGAGGTCTTTTAATGCAAGACAGCTTTCTACGTTATAGTTTCTTTCCCGGAAGAGCTAAACAATAGAATTCCCTTTCTACTACCCGCTTCTCTGACTCTAATGATATGCAGAAGTTTAAACGTAACATAAAGCAACATCTTGTTTATTTTTCCTCTGCGTGGTTCCAACTAGTAACCCCTTATGTCCAAGTAGCGATATGCCTTTTTAGGGGTAACCGCGAGTAAAAACCACACAAAGATCGACAAATTTATATCTTAATATGAAGCGCGGCAAATAAACACAAATTTTATTTAAACAACCAAAAGTGAAAAACTGTAGAAATTGATTTGAAAAAAAAAAACAAAAAAAAAAAACACAGAACAAAAAAAAAAAAAAAAAAAAAAGCAATGCTATCAAAAATTTAAGCTTAACAGACCGACGAAGCTTTTTTAATATAAGATTAACTAACTAACAAAAATGCTATTTCAAACTTACCTGCGAGAGACCAAAAAAATTGATACTACAAATCTAAGCGTCACAGGCGTACGAAAATACTATTTCATTGTTAAGCATCACAAACCAACATCCATATTATTTAAAACTAAAGTGCGGCAGACCAATGCAATTATTATTTAAACATATCCGTGACACATCTACGAAAATGCTAGTTCAGAGCTCAGTGTAACAAACTAACAAATGTAATTTAAAATTTGAATGTAACGAATCGAAATTTATCATTTCAAATTTACGCGCGAAAAATGCCAAAATGTATTTAATGATAACAGATCACAAGAAGTGCTATTTCGAAGATATCCGTGGCAGACAAACGGAAATATGACAAATCGATTTCATATTTATCGTATATCGTCCCCACAATTATAGAGTAACTATCTTTGAGATTATCGCAAATAAAATTGATAATATCCTGTCTGCCCATCCCATTGCCAACATTCACATCTATGGAGATTTAAACGTTCACATCGTTGAATGGCTGGTCCACTCAAAGAAGACGGACAAAGAAGGAAGGTTCTGTCGTCATTTCTACCTTGTTAATGATCTGATCCAGATTGTTGGCGAACATGAATTTACGATTCTAATGGTCATATTGCAAATCTGTTATTCTTTTTTCTGCCAGCTTGCCCTGAACTATCTTTGTTCTGTTTCCGCTGGGATCCTCTAACCACCCGGTTGTCTCAATTAAGATTTAAACAAAATGTAAAAAAAAAACATCAGATCGCACTGTATATCCCTACTCTATAGTCGACTGTGATAGTTTTCGTTCATTCAAATCTGAATTACTCTGTGCTACATATTTAATAAGGACGTGTCCTCTATAGCACTCGAATTAAAATTGGATAACAGTTGATATTTTGATAGTAAATACATCAACTGAAGCCAAATAACCAACTGTGTGCCGTTGCCAATCCACATAGAAATCACTCATTTAACTGCTTGAAGCAAAATAGATGTTCAGAAACTAAAGCTACCTTTAAGAATGTTCATAATCACTGTAAAAGGCGTATAGAAAACGCGAGATAGTCTTATGATCATAATGTAAAAAATAAAGTAGATGAACAGAAGCTTATTTTCCATGAGTTTTGCCCCATATGAACAGATGCGTATCTTCCACCCCAAACATAATCAGCGGTCAGCATCCGACATTGATAAAGTCAGCATCCGACATTGATAAAGTCAGCATCCGACATTGATAAAGTCAGCATCCGACATTGATAAAGTCAGCATCCGACATTGATAACGTCAGCATCCGACAAAACCAAACTCTCCGCCAAGAACTTCGCATTAAACTCTACTCTGAGTGACCAGGGCGGCAAAACCCAGAAATTCCTCCCTACAACTGAAAATAATCTCAACAACATTCATATATTTGTCTCAAACCTTGCTAGAGGTATCAAGAACCTTAATTCTAGCAAAGCACCTGATCCTGACAACATTCCAGTAGTGATAAAACTGCAACTGTAACTAGCTCTTATACTAACAAAGTTATTTCAATGCTGGCTTAAGGATAGATGTTTCCCAACACCCTAGTAAACCTCGACAGTCTTCCAAATATGAAAAACTGCGGGAGATCCATTCTCTGATTATCATTACAAACCAATCAGTCTTCTGTGGACCATGGGTAAGTTACTTGAGTCTGTAATAAATACAGAAGTTGTTAACCACCTCAACAAAAATAACCTATTCAGCGGCATGCAATGCAATTCCCCTTCCCAGCTGATGCTCTGACGGTAATATCACACAAAATCAGTAGATTTATTAATGGTTGCTTTGTTTCTAGAGCGATAGATCTTGACATAACCAGGGCATTTAACATGGCTTGATATAAAGGTTTACTTCACAAGATTTTAAGCTATGGTATTGCTGGAAATATCCCCTTAATCATCAAACCTTTCTCTCTAGTAGGTTTATTGAAATAGTTGTTGATAAACTAAATTCCGAAGCAGTATTAACTTTAGCGTATTTCAGGGGTCCATTCCGAGCCTAATTGTCTTCCTAATCTTCATCAATGATCTTGTAAATCACATCCTGAGATCTTTCGTCAACATCTATGTAGACGCTACTACCATCTCTGGCAACACATCAAAGGCCGACAATAACTAGGATCTTTCTGATTCTCACACCTCTGACCCGAATCGTGTTGTACAATGGGGTAAAAATAGTTACCTTTTAATGCATCCAAAACAAAACTTCTATCTTTTCACAACCAACGTCCAAATCCACACTTGGCCTCAATAGAAATGGAACTTCACTCTTGACCCCAAATCGTCGGCCTACATCAGATCTCTTGCCAGAATCACTGGTAAAATGATGGGATCATTCCACCGCCACAGAAAATATTTAACACGCTACACTATCCTCTACCTCTAGAAGATTCAAATACGACCCAGGATGGAGTACTGCTGCCGTCTGAAGCGGAGCTCCTAAACGTACCGACTCGTATCTTGATAAGGCCTAAAACCGTCTTCGGAATTTAGTGGGCGAGGAACTTCTCGCCTTACTACCGACTCTTTCCCACAGTGAAGACGTTGCAAGTCTGTCTCTGCTCTATTATTAATTTCATGGCAAGTGCTCGACTGAGTGCCAATCCATAGTTCACCCTGTAAAACGCTTGTAAAAAAACTCGTTTAACTACAACAGCTGTCAACAATTTCCCTTACTCTCTATCTGTGCCTAGAATTAAACAAAAAATCCATGAAGAGTTTATTTCCTTAAATTGTCCGTTTGTGGAACAAAATATCGTGGAGCTGCTTCCGGCTGATTATAAATCATTTTTTAAAAGTCCTATGTAAATAATATTTTGTTGGCCCGTCCTCTTAAATAACTTTCTACTTAATGTTCCACCATTATTGATCATCATTGAGTTGTCTCACCAACTACCTAATACTTATCAGTCCTTATCCTTGAGTGGCCTTCTGGGCTTGATAAGTGATTGACTGAGTAAAAATAAAAGATCTATAATATTTTATGTAAGACTTTAGCATGACAGACCAAAAATTCAAATATCATTGAATACAAAACATTGTCCAATAGACTAGTGACAGACCAATAAATCAGTGACAGACCAACGAAAATGGTATCTTAACCTTAAACATGACAATTTCGTTTACGTATGTATCTCCTCGACTCTTTTTTTTTTGCATTTAAGCTGCAGCCACTCGATGGTCGATGCCTCCGTTCAACCTCGAGAGACAATGGATATACTCTGTACAGGTTGTCGCGCGGATGATTGTGAGGCAGGAGTGGCGCAATATACCTCTCCTGAATCGGCATTGCTTGAGTCCAGTGGCCAAGATAAGTGCTAGACGACTAGAAACAATGCCAATATAAGCGGAGAGCACATATAATACTTGGAATTCTTAAATGGTTACCCATTTTAGTACTGACCAGGCTCAACGTTGCTTAACTTCGGTGATCTAACAATAAGCAGTGTATCAGCATGGTTATGTCGTATGAAACCATTTAATCAGCGATGAAAATCTTATTTGCAACTGAAACGTGACACACCGACAGCTCAAGCCGCTCACAGACATGACAAGCTGCATCTAAAAGTTGCCTCGAGTTACGCAGGCTGATGACGGTGGCTAAGAGTAAAGGTGGAAGTGAAAACGTCAGCAGGGCGCGAGTATATTTCTAAATATAAATCAACATTCGCATTTCAACTGCGGTGGGTTCGCTGTGAAGGCTGCGTGTTATCTTGGTCTTAATTTCGAATTGGTAGACGTCCATCGTTCCGAATCCGGAGATTTCCACGTTCTTTTCACCACGATATCTCTAGTAGCAAACGACGACAAATATGCCTACTTTTGAAGAAATACGAGACAAGTGTTTGAAAAATGGAACTCTTTTTGAAGATCCTGATTTTCAAGCTAATGACAGCATCCTCTATTTTAGTGGTGATAAGCCAATAACTTGGAGAAGACCAGGGGTAAGTGAATGTTTTCTCCTTTCTTTTTCTCTACATAAGACGTCATTCACTTTCTGATGTTCGGGCTTGGATCAAAATGTAGTATTTGTTCTGTGTCAAGAGTTCATCCTTCCAATTATTTTTCTTTTTTTGTTGAATTGATGAATGGTTAATTTCCTTTCGTTTTTTCTTTAATGGTTACGGACGTGTCTATTTTCAGTCGCGTTAGGAACTCCATTCTCGATAGAATCTCGTCGGGACACAACAAGCCAGACTATAATACTGCTTTTGAGGAAAGTGGATTTTCTTCCTATTAAAACCCAACATTGCATCTTACATTGCTCTTGAGTAGAAAGGAAGTGCATAGGGTCTCATTGTTCTTCTTTCGCGATATTTTACATAGGTTGCCATATTTAGTTGTTGTAATCTTTGACAAACAAAGATATTTACTCTATTTTATTACTCACGTTCAACCCTTGGATAGCATATCGTCAGTTAGACGATATTTGAGACCATGTCTAGAAAAAATTAACAAGACGTTTGTTTACGTTACGTTTAAACTTCTGCATGCAATCAAAGAAGGAGGTGCCGGAAAGAGGATTCCTGAGTTTATCTGTTCGAGGAAAGAAACTATTAGAATAAAAAGCTTTCTGGCATTTAGGGACATCAACAGTGAAGGAGTGTGATTTTGTTGCTAAGCGGGTTAGTCAGGTATATATGTCGAATGGGGCACAAGTGCAACGAGTTCATCAGAGCACATTCCACTAAAATATCTGCAAAACAGGTACAGAGATGCAACATTGCGGCGATGAGGCAGGAGTTGGAGCTTAGTTGACAAAGTTGTATCTATTAGATTAAAACCTGTTTTACCCTATACAAGAGGGAGGGGCTAGTGGTAAATGTGGCAACACTACTCCATGCATGGGCAAATGGTGGTCTTGTAGAGATACAGGATACTTTCAGGTGTTAGTAGTCTTCTAGCACGATAGAGGGAACCCACATTCTTTGCAGCAGCCTTTGCAATGTCCCCAATGAATTTTTTCCAGTTCATATTGTCCGTGAATGTTAACTGAATGAGTTTGAAGAAAGAGTTCTCAAGTAAAGTGTTATTTGCATATCGTTTGTACATTAGATTTTTATATTGCTTTTTTTTCCGACAGATGTGCTCTGTAGGTGTCTAAGCTAAGCTGGGCGTTATTTACAATTCCGGCATTATACATTTGAGAGTTATATTCGCAGTGGTTGTTGGCTTTTCAGGTGCCTCGTTTATCTACTTTTAAGCCGTCTATGATGAGCCGTTCTTTTTTTTGTTCATAATATTTATATTTCAAATTTTCATTTTTATTTTAAGTGTGACAACTACAGCGCTTCAGCCGTTGCACATTCTGTTTTAATAGATGAATTGTTGTCATTTCAATTATTTTAATGTTTCAGACAGCTAATCTCCATGGCGACATGATGTTTTTGGTTGTTGTATTCTCCGGCCTTCATTGGTTTTACTTGCTGTTTACAGAATTTATATGTTTAGAACCGCAATAATTATAGTGTTGTGTTTGTTAATTTCTTGTTATACATATTTTTATTGAGTACATCTTCATATTAGACGTACTCGCTACTCGTTTGGTCCGAAATGCTTTCGTTTTAATTTCTATTTTGATTACATTTGAAAATTCATACACTGTGACATATTTGTCAAAACATTTCATAATATAACTAAAACAATTAGTACATTCACTTCTATATTATTATTATTATTATTATTATTATTATTATTATTATTATTATTATTATTATTATTTGAAGCTCCTAGTTTGGAGCCGGGTTTGAGGGAAATCCTCTGAAAATGAATCCAATCTTTTTTCAGGGAGACGTTGATAAACGAACTCAGAATTATTATTATTACTAATAATAATATAATTATTTGCATCCATTAGGAGTTTCCACACAGGCTATCATCAAAGATTTTTCTCTGCCAATAACCGGTAGCATTCCATGGAATCTGGGTGACAGCAAGTCTACTCAGATTTTCAAATACTCTCCACCTCTTTCGATAACCTTTTCAAATTAGTTTACGTTTTCACAACAGCTGTTTACCATTGGTTTCTCGCGGCAACGATCATTAGTTCCACTGAAATTTGGGTGGCAATTAGCCTTCCCAAAGTCCCAGTCTGCTTCGCACTTATCCAGTGGAGATCTAATTACTGCTTTATCGCTTCGATTTTTGACACTTCACAGCTATTTCATACTGCACATTTTCGCGTGGAACAGGTCTATGCCGACATTACATTTTTTATTTTTATGATTTACTTACTAGGAGTATTCACACAAGTCATCATCAAAGATTTCTCTTTCTTGGTGGTATTATCTGGAATCTGAGTGACAAGTCTCCACAGATTTCCAGTACTCTCCACCACTTTCGATAACCTTTAACAGATGGATTTGCGTTTTTGCAACAGCCGCTTACCATTTATTTCACGTTAGATTATTATTATTATTATTATTATTATTATTATTATTATTATTGTTATTATTATTATTTACTCATTAAAAGTTTTCATACAAGTCTTTGTCATCAGTAATTTTTACAACACTAATTTTCACGCTAGTAATGACCGTTATCTTCCTTAGAATTTCAGTTGCAATGAGTCTTCCCAAGGTTGAATACGCTTTATAATATTGTAAGTGGTTTCCTTCCTATGTCTCTCCATCGACCATTTCATGTAATAATAGCCGAAGTTGATGATACCACTTGTCTATGAAGCTATTTTCTTCTTCATTTTTCTTCTACTTCTTCCTTTTCTTCTTCTTCTTCTTCTTCTTCTTCTTCTTATTATTATTATTATTATTATTATTATTATTATTATTATTACACAGAATTATTATTCTTTACCTTTTTATATAAAGCAAAACAGACTTATTATTTTCTCATTATATTTCCATCTAATTTATACAGAAAATAATTTTTGAAGGATGTTCTATTATCATTATCATTATAGAGTTCGCACAGATACTGAAATGGAAAGGCGCACCAGATTAATCGGAAAGCTTAGTCTTAAATAATAATTTAAACAAATAAGTCATCGAAGTCTCCTAGATAAGAAAATACTGCACTGTTGAATTGTAAGAAAAACACAAGGAGCACTTTTTAAACACGCATCAGTATCGAACACACTAATAGGCTTGTACACAATGTGAGTAGGGTTATTCCTGACAGAATATCATTTTATTATCAGTATTGTTTGAATTGAGGAGATACCCAACATATATATATATATATATATATATATATATATATATATATATATATATGTAGCAAGAGTTGCGCAATCCTCAACAACATCTTTCCTGAGAAGGTATTGTTAAATACCAGTTATCAGTAGAAATTTGAGGACGACTGGAAACACTGCTGAAATAAACGAAAAGTACATACAGTATCTGCTATTCTAATATAATCACCAATCTATTACTTGCAAGGCTCATCGTTGCTTAACTTCAATGATCTGGCGAGAACCGGTGTGTCAACGTGATTATGCCGTATATCTTGCCACAGACGAGTCACAGCATTATCATTAATGTTTTTTTGTATTCATCGTAATCAATGGACGGCCATTATATATATATATATATATATATATATATATATATATATATATATATATATATATTATATATAATAAATATATCATATATATATATATATATATATATATATATATATATAATACATTAAAACTATAGGACTATCCACTTATTAAGTGTTCTCTTTTCAAATTAATATGCTTTTAACTCTTTTTCAAAGTGTTTTTTTAACATGTTTTATTAACTATTTCCTCATATATATATATATATATATATATATATATGTGTGTGTGTGTGTGTGTGTTCATCAACGTTTCGAAATAAAGACGAAACATTCATGAACACATAACACGGTTTGTCCCTTTATATATATATATATATATGTATATATATATAAAGGGACAAACCGTGTTATGTGTTCATGAATGTTTCGTCTTTATTTCGAAACGTTGATGAACACATAATACGATTTGTTCCTTTTTATTTCTCTATTTTGTCGGAATACTATTTCCATTATTTTCATTAACGAAACAGTACTGTATGTGGATGACTAATAAGCCCCACTGTTTGTTTGTAAACAAACTGGCAGTTTGTAACCCCGTGCGACGGGCAAATGCTAATTTAATAGGCATTTGAGGAGAAATATTTACGGGCACTGATTCTTGGTCTAGTGGTTAGAGCTCTGCCGACTGTCAACACGATGGTTGTAGGTTCGATCCACGGCTGGGAAAAGGTGTATGTCTAGCTGCACTGATGAGCTGTGATACAACGAAGGAGACTAAAACTTGCTGATATCGTTTCAAATAATCTGGAATAACAGTAGGAGGAGATTAATTTCAAATATTTCTCGAATGTTATATTTCCCTGCTTTGGAAAAAGGGTATGATTATGAATATACACTATGAAATTAAATTTATTCATAAAAAAACTGGGGAAATATAATATATTAAAAAAAATTTGGAATCAAGTCTTCCCTTGCTGTTAACTTGTTTTTTATATTTAATCTTCACTCCAAACAAGGCACAGTGCCACATTGAAGGGGCTACTATCGGGGCTATAAGTTGCAGGGGATTATGAAGGGAGAAGAGTAGCAAGATGTCTGTTCACATTACACTTAAACTTCTGTATGTCAGTACAGTTGGGGAAGCAGAATCCCAAAGAGAGTTCCAAAGTCTAGCAGTTGTGGGGAATAAACTATTGGAGTAGAAGGCTTTCTTACATCTAGGGATCTCTACTGTGTAGAGGTGAGATTTAGCTGCTTTACAAGTTTGTCGGGGATATTTACGTCGAGAGGGTACAAGTGCTTGTAGTTCGTCAGAGAGTTCACCATTAAAGTACTTGTAGAACAGGCAGAGGGACGCAACATAGGACAGAGGTTGAAGCCTAAATGAGGTCGGTGACTCTCTTTTGAACCCTGTCTAGGAGTGAGAGACAAGTATCAGATGCACCAGCCCAAATGGGACAACAGTTTCAAATCATCTTAAACCCCAGCAGAAAATTTTAGTTTCCCAATTCATCAGGGCCAGAGGTTTAGGAAAATATATATTTTGTCATCTATATGAAAAACTAGGGAAAAAATGACTATGATAGAAACATTTTATGGCCGCAAAAAGTGCCAAATATAGACTCTGGACGACGGGTTATTCTCTTAATGTGCGACCTTAAAGGCAGATGTAACATAGACTATTACACAATTCAGATTTTACTTTTCTAATAAGCTTTCATTAATTAAATTCTGATCAATAGTCGCTGAGATTTAAAACTTACAAAATTGACAATAATAAAGATATCATTATTAATAAAATTTATGAGTCGTTCAATTATATAAGAAAATTGCTTAATCAAACAAAAAAGAAAGTTTGGAAGGAAATAGCATCTAAAATATTATTACAACCGGATATGATATATAAGAAGGACTATTTCATTCAATGGTATGAATATATTCTAGATATAATTGACACTAAATTATATAAGCCACCAGTGAACGATATAAAAAAGAAACTTAAAAATGTTTGTGTAGTTTTGTATGAAAATAAAGGTTTTGATGATGTAAATTTACCTAAAATATTTAATAAACAAAAAAATATACAATTACTACCAAATGAGTTCCAGAAAAAAGATCAAAAACCAATAGTTACATATAAACTAGGGCCAACAATACGCAATAAGATTTTTAATTATAAGAAAACGGTAGAACATATAAATATAAAAGATAATAATATAAATATTCCAGAATGTGAATGTAATTCCTCTCCGTTCTGTAATAATGAGATAAAACATGTAATTACAGGAGATTTAAATATAGTAAATAATCCTAAATTAAGAAAACTACTTAGTAAGGGTCCAAATTATAGAGAACCTAAATCCCTAAATTACACTAAATGCGTTAAAGAAGTAACTAAAGCACTAGAAGGTTTTATTATGTCTATGGTAAATAAATATAAATTGGCACAGTCTACGTTTGATGCATGGAAAAATAGTATACTTGAATGCGTAAATAAAAAGGTTAAACATATAAAACAATTTAAACACCCTAGAAAAACCAATCCTCTTTTAAAAAAATCAGAAATACGGGAGGAACTTAAAATACTTCAAGAAAAGTTTGTAATAGTTCCGATTGATAAAGCGGCAAACAATATAGCTTTTATATGTAAAAAATATTATATACAACGTTTATTGATAGAAGTAGGACTTATAGGAAACGTTTCGGATACCTATAAAGTAAGTAATAGTAATTTAGATAGCATTATTTTGAATAATAGTATTATTAATGAAAAAGTAGGATTAAAGTTAGAAGATAAACACAAAAATCTTCCATGTATGTATTGGATACCTAAAATGCATAAAAATCCAGTTGGTGCTAGATTTATTGTAGGTTCAAAGACGTGAATCACTAAACCTCTAAGTAAAGCTATATCTAAAATATTTAAATTAATTATAAATCAAATAAATAATTTTCATCTGAAAAGTAAATTTTATAGTAATATAAATCTATTTTGGGTAGTAAATAATTCCAAACTAGTGAAAGAAAAATTAGATAAAATAAATTCCAGAATAAAAGCAAAATCTATAGCTACTTATGATTTTAGTACGCTATATACTAAAATTCTGCACGAAAAACTTATAAAAGAATTAAATGATACTGTAGAGTTGGCTTTTCAAGGTGGAAAAGGTAAATATATAGACTTTTCAAACTCTAAAGCTTTCTGGTGTAAAAATAAAAATAGCAAAACTAGTGTTTCTAAAGGTATTTTAAAAATACTTATAAGTCATCTTATTAAAGAATGCTATTTTCAAATAGGAAATAAAATATTACTCCAAACGATAGGTATCCCAATGGGATTGGATCCTGCACCATTTTGGGCAAATTTGTATTTACATAGACTCGAGTATATATATATATATGTCATCATTATTAAAAACATATATATCTAAAACATATAACTTTCATGGGTGTAGGAGATTTATAGATGACCTTATATGCATAAACGATAATGATGAATTCGAAAAAAATAAACATCTTATATATCCAAACGAACTAAAATTGAATTGTGAACATAGAGGACAACAGGCTACATTTCTGGATTTAGATATAAAAATTGAGGATGGGATTTTTCTTTATAAAATATTTGATAAAAGAAACGCATTTCCCTTTAAAATAGTACGTATGCCCCATAAGGATAGCACCTGCCCTATTTTTGTGTTTTATGGAACCATTATGTCAGTTTTTGAGAATAGCTCGCGTTACTCTAAAATTAACAGATTTTATACCACCAGTTTCTAGCTTAGTAATAAGGATGATAAAACAAGGTGGAGATAAAAATAAAATATTTAAACAGTTAAATAAAGCATTTGTTTGTGATCCTGATGCTTTTGAATCGTTTAAGATAAACCAGACTATATTAATAAAGGAAATCCAAAACTATATTAGCAATGTATAAAATGTATTTATAAGTACATATAATAAATTTATAGATATAAAAAAAAATGTATATATGTAAAAATAAAATATTTTTAACCTTTATATATCTAATTTTAAATAAATAAGAATGTAAATATACAAACTACTAATTATAGTGGCGGTGATAAGTAGTTAAATGGATTAATCCAAAGCTTATAAATACAAGACTGAAAAATTAAATGTATCTATTTTAAATGTGGAAATTGATGAATCGCACAGGTAAGAAATTCATTTTTATACTATGAAAAGGTTAGTAATTGCAATTAAGAATAGGAAATTGGATAAAATTTTTTTTTGTAACATGTCTTCTTCCTAAGATTAAGGGTGGTGGTGTTTGATCAACACTGCTGGGGAGCCATGATGTAATATACTGTTTTGTTTTTAAATCCCCGAAACAGTGTTTCATGGTAAACAACTGATGATCCCTTGAAAAATAAAAAAATAAAATTGGTATTATAGTAAATTCGAGAGAGTTGATGCAGTGATTGCAGGTGATTAAATGACTTACTGACTAGATTTTTTTTTTTTAACGAATGATAAATAGTAACTTTTTGTATGATTTCAAATGTTAAAAACTTCAAAGACTATATATATATATACTTTTCAACAATTCAACAGTGCAGTATTATATATATGTATATATATATATATATATATATATATATATATATATATACTTTTATAGAATTCAACAGTGCAGTATTTTCTTATCTGGGAGACTTCGATGACTTATTTGTTTAAATTATTATTTAAGACTAAGCTTTCCGATTAATCTGGTGCGCCTTTCCATTTCAGTATCTGTGCGAACTCTATAATGATAATGATAATAGAACATCCTTTAAAAATTATTTTCTGTATAAATTAGATGGAAATATAATGAGAAAATAATAAGTCTTTTTTCGTTTATATAAAAAGGTAAAGAATATATATATATATGTGTGTGTGTGTGTGTTTGTGTACATGTATGTATATATATAAGTAAACAAGAAATTAAAATGAAGGTATAAAAACTATATATTTATATATAGATACTTATTCATTTATTCAACAAGATGCACATTTGATAAGTAGGGACTCTTTTTGCCATGCCATTTCGAAGCCTAATACTTCTCATCAGAAGAGTGGAGAAAGTGCTTGGAAACTTGATAGAAATGCGACGTCTAGCGATAGTATCATTAGGAACGAAATAGATTATTAATGCTGTTTAGTGGAGTTACGAGTGGTTTCTGTGTAGTTTGCATTATGCTATTGCTGTATGTATATAGCATATATTAAATTTTACATTTATATATATATATATATATATATATATATATATATATATATATATATATATACTTGTAACCGAATTGAATATTGAAATGCTCATATCTTTGGTTTTATGGGACGAAACTACATGATTTTAATTATTATATTACTATTCTGTGGTTAAATTTTGACACGTGATAAAAAAATATATTTTCAAACAAATAAAGTATGGCCAAATTTGCCCACATTTGTATATCTAGTGTCCTGGCAAGTCAGCTTCAGTTTTACTGTCTAGGTTGAATACATTGTGTCCTTTCCAGACCACTAATATATATATATATATATATATATATATATATATATATATATATATATATATCTTTCTCTCTCTCTCTCTCTCTCTCTCTCTCTCTCTCTCTCTCTATATATATATATATATATATATATATATATATATATATATATATATATTAAAGCATGTCTGAGTGAACACTGCAGAGTTATTCTTTTTTCCAATTTTTGATATCTTTTCAATTCGTCGAGCGGTCTTTTTATTTCAGCTGGCATATTATGTATTATGGCGCCCTAAAGTTGTTGTTCGGCCATATTCGTCTCAAGCGCTTTCTGTCGGTTCAACCGATCATCATCAAGAGCGATTGTTGTTGTTGTATCATTTTCCTTTTCCTTTTCTTTGAGGCTTGGTGTGCCAGCTGAAAAAAAAAGACCGCTCGGCAAATTGGAAAGAACCCCCACCCCCCAAAAAAACATCGGAAAAAAAAGAATAGAACATTTGATTAAACACGACAGTTATTCTTTTCTTCCGATTTTTTATATATAATTTTTTTTGTGTATAATTTTTATTGTATATATATATATTAATTTTATTTATACAAACATTAATGGCTACATATGTGCATACATGTTTCTGTAATCACCCACGTTGGGGGATTACGTCTTCAGGCCAAGAATTACCGTCGAAAGTGATATTTCCACCAAATACATTTTCCTATTTCGTTTATCAAGTTAGCATGAAACCTGGCTGGGAGTCATAAAAAATGGTAAAAGGATGAGTGAGGTCTTTGAAGATAATAAACATCTTTTTCATTTCCCTTTCCCCTTCCAAGCTAACTTTTGGTTTTATGGCATAAGGTAATTGAGAATTTAGTTTTCTTGTATTGGAGTCTGTAAGTTAAGAACCTTAACGATGGTCAGCTAAGTACTGACCGGTGCCTTTTAATCTACATCCACCCACACACACATGCAACACACATACAACACACACATACACCGCCACATCCACACACACACATTAATACGTATATCCAAAAGCTAATCCATGCTGTACGCTTTTTTTATTCACAACACACATACTGAAACTAGACAATAACTCTGAAACTACGCAGGAATAGAGTTAAAAAATACATTAAGGTAAATAAAACAAAACAAAAATAAATAAAATTAAATAAAAATAAATAAAAATAAAATAAAATTAAAACAAATAAACAAACAAACTATGAATAAATATAAAACACGAAAGTTATCTAAACCCCACATGTACCTATATACATATATCAATATACTTATAAATGCCTATGCTTTGCCACACCCGCGCATATATACACACACACATTACAGACATACAGAGACGAATAATAGCGTTTTTCTTTACTTCTGTATCGTGGTAACCCCTTCGTACATTCAATAGTATGCTACCACACTCCAGACGGGTGCATATATATATATATATATATATATATATATATATATATATATATAAACACACACACACATGCACACATACATACATACATATATATACATATATATGTATATATACATATATACATACACACGTATACATACACATATAACATATATATACAACATTCGGACATTCATACATTCTTGTAGTCTATATTGTTACAAACAATCATATACGAGGCATCCTATTCTAATAGTTCAGAAATATATATGCATATACATACATCTACATACAGTACACACAGAAATACATCCATATACAAACATACACACAGATATATAGATACACATATATATAAATATACAAACATACATGCATACATTAAATACACTTATACATACATACTCACACAAATATAGACATATACATATATACCTGTACCTTGCCACCAAATGATACATCTAAAGTAGACACAGACATGAATACATTTACCATATAAATTCCCTTTTTCTATCAAACTCTACACGCATAGTTATATTTCATATCCCCACCCGCTTGTTACATTTTCCTAAGTTATGTCTATATTTGTGTGAGTATGTATGTATAAGTGTATTTAATGTATGCATGTATGTTTGCATATTTATATATATGTGTATCTATATATCTGTGTGTATGTTTGTATATGGATGTATTTCTGTGTGTATTAGAATAGGATGCCTCGTATATGATTGTTTGTAACAATATAGACTACAAGAATGTATGAATGTCCGAATGTTGTATATATATGTTATATGTGTATGTATATGTGTGTATGTATATATGTATATATATATGTATATATATGTATGTATGTGTGTATGTGTGTGTGTTTATATATATATATATATATATATATATATATATATATATATGTATATATACACCCGTCTGGAGTGTGGTAGCATACTATTGAATGTACGAAGGGGTTACCACGATACAGAAGTAAAGAAAAACGCCATTATTCGTCTCTGTATGTCTGTAATGTGTGTGTGTATATATGCGCGGGTGTAGCAAAGCATAGGCATTTATAAGTATATTGATATATGTATATAGGTACATGTGGGGTTTAGATAACTTTCGTGTTTTATATTTATTCATAGTTTGTTTGTTTATTTGTTTTAATTTTATTTTATTTTTATTTATTTTTATTTAATTTTATTTATTTTTGTTTTGTTTTATTTACCTTAATGTATTTTTTAACTCTATTCCTGCGTAGTTTCAGAGTTATTGTTTAGTTTCAGTATGTGTGTTGTGAATAAAAAAAAGCGTACAGCATGGATTCGCTTTTGGATATACGTATTAATGTGTGTGTGGATGTGGCGGTGTCTGTGTATGTGTGTGTTGTATGTGTGTGTTGTATGTGTGTTGCATGTGTGTGTGGGTGGATGTAGATTAAAAGGCACCGGTCAGTACTTAGCTGACCATCGTTAAGGTTCTTAACTTACAGACTCCAATACAAGAAAACTAAATTCTCAATTACCTTATGCCATAAAAACCAAAAGTTAGCTTGGAAGGGGAAAGGGAAATGAAAAAGATGTTTATTATCTTCAAAGACCTCACTCATCCTTTTACCGTTTTTTATGACTCCCAGCCAGGTTTCATGCTAACTTGATAAACGAAATAGGAAAATGTATTTGGTGGAAATATCACTTTCGACGGTAATTCTTGGCCTGAAGACGTAATCCCCCAACGTGGGTGATTACAGAAACATGTATGCACATATGTAGCCATTAATGTTTGTATAAATAAAATTAATATACCTGCTTTGTTCACTCATTGAGCACTATTTTGGTAGACACATGTTGTTTCACTGGATGTACTTCTAGGAAACTAAACTCTACTGGCTATATATATATATATATATATATATATATATATATATATATATATATATATATATATATATATATATATATATATATATATATATATACTAGTATTTCAGCCAGGCGTTGCCCGGGTGTTTGGATGTATATGTTGAGCAAAAAAAAAATATATATAGTGGTAGTAGGAAGGCAGGCTTGAACCCGCACCGCAAAGGAGGGAAAGAAAGGGGGGGAAACAGACGTCTATGCTGTTACAACCACCACCAAACCGGAAGCGACATTTTTTAAAAGTAAGGCTAGACAATCTAAAGGAGATGATAACCTTCAAAAATATCGGCGAAAAAAGCGACCGCCCTGAAGAAAAGTATCTTGTTGAAGTTGAAGATATTAATGTTTTCAGCCAATTTTTCGATATTTGTCGTATGAAAGGTCGAACTTTAAAATGATATTGATCTTAGAAAAATCCGTCGCCTCCGTCAAAAGCTTTTGGCAGACATGCAAACATACATGCATACATTTATATATTGGTAACTAAAAATTTTCGACCCAAACCGATGAAAAAGCTTGCCCTATTTCTAAATACCCTTTATGTAAAATTTCAAATGTTTAGATCAGAAATTGTCTGAGTAATTTGGTAGAGACCACAGAGGTAATTTTTTTTTATCTTTGACTTCTATTATGACGCCTTAACATTTATTGTTTTGGGCTCAAATCAAGTTATTAAGTTAGATCCATGTCCAAGGAACCTATATCTAACATTTCAAGATTTTAGACCCAAAATTGTCGGAGGAGTTTGGTAGAGTTCTCAAAACTCAAATCGTTGAACTTTAAGCCGTTAACAGCCAAATTTCTAGTCGAACACCGATCACATCGATTTTCCCAAATCTCAGTACTCTGTATATCAAATTTCGAGTCTGTAGACTTTAAATTGACAAAGTTATTGCGTAGGGAAATGTACACACATATACACAGACACGTTCACTTTTATATATATATATACTAGCAATGGAGGTGTATGTTGAGCAAAAATTGCCGGAGGAGGTAGGTAGAGTTCTCAAAGGTCAAATCGTTGAACTTTGACCCCTTAATCGCAAAATTTCTGGCCGAAAATCAATTACGTCGATTTTTCCAAATCTCAGTACCCTGTATATCAAATTTCGAGTATTTAGACTAAAAATTGACAGAGTTATTGCGTAGGGAAATGTACACAGACACACAGACACGTTCACTTATATATATATATATATATATATATATATATATATATATATATATATATATATATATATATATATAAAAGCTTTACGGAGTACTAACTTCCATCGAAAAACACTTCAGTATAAACTCCTTTTACAGATACATCTAAGCGTGTTTATTATGTGTGGATTTGTGTACAGTAACGAACTCATGTACGTTCGCATTTAACTGTTCTTATCTTGATCCGCATTTGCCTCCAGTTATGAAAAATGAATTTTTCTGCTTGAAGTTAATATGAATTTGCATTGGCGAGGCTTTAAGTAGCGTCATAGAGTGCAAAATAATCTTACTTTCACTTCCCCAAGGAATAAGATTTACTGGCTTAAAGTCTGAATTAGGATGGGTTTACCGCCGTGATCTGGATAATACATCAGTTCACATATCTATGTATATGTGTGTGTTTCACATATATAGGTATATATATATATATATGTGTGTGTGTGTGTGTTTTATATGGCACAAGCACGTTGACACGCCGGTTCTCGCCAGATCACCGAAGTTAAGCAACGACGAACTGGCCAGTACCAGATGGGTGACCATTTGTGAAGGCGGGGCACTGTATGTACCGCGAGGTAAAACAAGCCGTGGTAGGCACCCCTATCTAGTGATGGCGTCACGATAAAAAAATACTCTTTATAGCCCTGGCGACGCATCAAATATTTAGCTACCAACAAGATATGAATTACACTTCAAACTCGTGTAGTGAGTTCAATCTCGGCTATGACCGGACTGGATGGATGGATGAATGACTGGACGGTGTGTATTTTCCCCCAAACGTCTGGGCTTGATAGATGGGAGACTAAAACTTGCTGCTATGGTTTCAAAGGGTCTGAAATAACAGCAAATGGCGACTTCATTCCACATATTTCTCATATGTTCTATAGTGGAAATAAGTCCTCCCCAAGATTCCAGTGTGCTGTGCTCTCGTTATGATGAAATATGATTAACGCTCATCCTCATCAGTCTATTTATTATCCTTCATCCTTCATTATATTTTAAGTCATAACAGCTAAGGTTAATGTCTTAAGAGTAGGCAATAACATTGCTATAATAGTTTTAGCAGTTTCGGTTCTCTTTTGAATCTTGCAAATATGACACTGAAAATAATAATGAAAATTTATATAACCAAAATATTAAAAAAAACTATCAATCCTCGTTAAAAGAAATTCCGAAAATGTATATTTTAAGAATTAAAAGTTTAGCAATTTAAGACATAAATGTTACAACTTCGAAAAGCGTTTCTTGCGAAGCATAAAAATAGTTAAACAAAATGTTTTTTTTATAAACTTTAAGAAAAAGGTACAAGATTTGATTTGTAACTAAATCAATTTTCAAACTGCACTTCTAGTTTACAAAGTAACATATAATTTTTTTATTTAAATTTAATCTTAAAAAAGCTTGAATTTATTTTATGTTATGTGCATTTTCTTGTACTTAAACTTTGTTCTACTTTTTTCAGCTAAATATTTTAAACTGTCCAACAAAATATAAATAGCTTATAATAAATACAAGATAATTTTAAGATTCAATTAAAATTAAATTTTTATACACTACTTTGTAAAGTTTATAAAAGTGCACTTTGAAAATTGATAAATTTCAAATTAACTCTTGTATCTTAATTCGTAAATGATTACTTAAAGAGAAGTTGCATATATAATTCCGTTTCATGCGTTTTAGTTTGATTATGAGTACGTGTTACGTTCGTTCGGATTAATTATGTTTATAATTTTTATCTGTTCAGCTGTTTTACTCTTTGATTCCAAATTTCTGCGGCAGCATAAGTGTAACCTTCTAACACGCATTAATGTCTTCGTGCTTTCACTATAAACAATTTGACCGATGTTTTCATATTAATAAATATACATATCAGTAATTACGCAGCAAACAAAAATAAATTCCTTAAGATACGATTTCAGATTATATATTTTATGGAAATAACCTCAGATAATGCAGGAAGCCACTTAATATAAGGAGAAACAAAACGAAATATGACACTAAAAAAAACAAGATATACCAAATGGCTTTAGGCCTTGAAAAAATCAAATATACAGAAAGAAAACAGTCAGTTGCAAAACTGACTGTTACTGGAAAGTCAGCTAGAGTGGGAAACTGTTTTATCACGATGGTATAAAAACGAATTACTGAAGATTATTAGATCAAAGAGTCAAACGAGCTAAGACAAATGAGGCAGGGAATAGATCAGACAGTTATGAACGTGCCAAAAAAGTATTTATAGAAAAGAATGTGTACTTCCTTCCCAACTGGTCGTGTCTGTTCTTGTATTCCTTTTGGGCCAGTTTGCTGCATTCACTTACTATATAGTTTATCGTTTCGTCTCTTTCACTACGAGTGAAGAACTTTTGAACTTTTGAGATGAAGAATGATAATTCGTCTTATTTGGATGTCTATAAGAGAGAAGATGAAGAAAAAAAGAGAGGTTTTGGCCAACAAAATTACCGATACGTTTCTAAACTTTATTAAAATACTTCTAAGTAGGACAGTGATTCAGGAACCTAAATATAGCAAAGATACACCCCATACTTGGTCTGACAGTAGATTTGTAGATATAGAGAATAGCCTCAGGTGTGAGAAGGTGTTTGAAATGATTGAGAAAACAGACTTTACGAGAGATATAAAGTACGAACTTCAAGAAAGATTCGATAAGAAAAATTTATAGTCTATTTTTCTTCAATAACAGAGTCTAAAGAAAAAAGGGAACACTTAATACTGAAAAACAAGAGTTGAGTCTAAACAGAATTAACCAAAAAACCCGTATCTCAGCTCACGATTAATCACCAAAACAGATGAGTACAGATGCCGCCTCTTAATTAATCAAAGCGTATAGATTACAATTAATGCATACAAATCAAAAAGTTTCAGGTACATGATATGCTTAGAATAAACATAAACAAAGCAACTCCTACAATTCTGTGTTAATAAATATTACGTGATATATTCTTTAGGGTCTTATACGCGTGAATGTTTAGGTTTTCACTCTATTATTGAGAAAAAAGGAAAGGTGTATATGAACTAAAATACCAATTATTCGCTTTATTCGCGAACACTATTGTCGTACGGCTTTTCACAAACAAATACGAGTAGTTGATAGTGAGTTACCATATAAACTTAGCATAACCATCATGTCGCACGAGGAGGTAGAGCAGCTACCATAAAAAACTACGCTCATTCAAGAATGCGTGTTGTTAGATATAAAATACTGTAATCGTTTCAACATTCTTCTTTACTTATAAAATGAAATCCTAGGGAAGACGAATCAATGATAATCGGCTGCTGCGTAAACGCAAAGCAACTTGCAATGGCTATAAAAAGAAATGGAGAGCGGTATATTATTACCCCGATTCTAGGGAACACGACCGGTTTTTATAAGTAAGTAATTACTAATGATATTCTGTGTGAAAACGCATAGTGATTAGTACTATTTGGATTATTTGAACTACTGTCTTCATCTTGAAAAACGTAGCATGCTCTCCTTCCGTTAGCCATGACTGGATACGAATTTCTAAATAATTCGCAATTGTATTTTGAGATTTTACCGAACAATGTAACTTTTAACAAGTACTTTATCTACTACGCCACGGATTCCAAAAGAATAGAATTGTCGAATCTATTTCTGCTTTAATTAAAATCAATATGCTAAACATCATTACATCCGTGGACGAGAAAATCTATTATTCAATTAAACAAATCAAATATAAATTAAAAACTGAAATAAATAGTTAATACTAAAATTTGCAGTAAATAATAAAATAACATAAAATAATACAACAGACGTAACTGCCAAAGTATTCCGTATTCAGTACAACTATTAAAGACTCATCCCTTTAAATATGTTCAGCGTTCTAAAAAATTGTTTAAAAATTAACTGTCAGAACGGGATCTTGTTCGAAGAGTTTTATTATGTAATGGAGATGAGATCGAGGCCTTTCAATTTGCTATTCATCAGGGAAGTTTGATTTCACCAATGCTTTACAGCGATTCCAGTATGAATTTTTAAGCCTAAAACATTTTTGGTTTTGTTTTTTGTATTACATATGATTTATACTCAGTAATGGCTGGCGGAAAGAGAACATGCTACCACCGTGAATTAAATAAAGGGCTCCGTTCAAAATTCTGTGCAGATTTCCGCGTACAAAAGAAATATTCTCAAGTTTGACAAGGAACACCTGAAGTCGGTCGAAGGTTAATAAAAATTATGATAATAATCATAATAATAATAATTATTATAATAATAATTATGATGATAATAATAATAATAATCATAGTAATAATACTAATAAAAATAATTATAATAATAATAATCATTATTATTATAATGATAATTATAATAATAATTATAATAATAATAATTATAATAACAATAATAATAATAATTAAAATAATAATAATTATTATAATAACAAAAATAATAATAATAAAAATAATAATGATAATTATAATTATAATAATTATAATAATAAAAAAATAATAATTATTATAATATTAATAATAATTATAATAATAGTAATAATAATAGTAATAGTAATAAAAATAATAATAATAACAATAATAATAAAAATAATAAAAATAATAATAACAATAATAATAACAATGATAAAAATAAAAATAGTAATAATAATAGTAATATTAATAATAACAATAAAATTAATAATAACAATAAAATTAATAATAGTAATAATAATAACAATGATAAACACAATAATAAGAGTAATAATAGTGATAATAATAATAACAATAATAACAATAATAATAACGATAATATAACAATAGTAATAATAATAACAATACTACTATTACTAATACTATTACTACTAATAATAAAAATGATAATAATAGAAGGCTTGATAATATATAATAATAACAATAATAATAACAATAATAATACAAATAGTAATACTAACAATAATAATATTAATAATCACAATAAAAATAATAACAAAAATAATAACAATAATGATAGCATTAATAATAACAATAATAATCATAACAATAATAATAGAAGTCTTGATAATATATAACAGTAATAATAATAATAGTGACAATGATCATACTAACAATAATAATAATAATCATAATAATAATAATAACAATAATGATAACAATAATAATAACAATAATAATAATAACGATAATAATAATAACAACAATAATAATTATAACAATTATAATAATAATAATAATAATAATAATAATAATAATAATATAAAATACGCTGCAACTTTATGGGAAATGCAATTGGAACATGTAGACTTGAACTGACAGCTTATCACTGAGATAAAAATACAAAGAAGTAACTTCCAAGAGATTTTCTATCACCACTACTGTTTATCATAGTCATGATGCTCTTCAACAATATACTAAGGAAATGCACAACTAAATACAATTTTACAAATACAGATTAAAGAATGAACTAACTAATATACATGGACGATCTGAAACGTTTTGCAAGAAACAAAAGAGAACTAGAGACGCCAATAAACATAATCAGAAACTTAAGCCAGAATATCCGAATAGAATTTGGCATTGAAAAGTGCGCATTAGTAGTTAAATAAAGAGGAAAACTAGAATCAGTGGAAAGTATGGAACCATCCAACCAAGCAGAGATCAGCACACTAGACAAACATAGCATTTATATTTGGGAGTTTTGAAAGTCGGCACCATCAACAGAAATAAAATAAAAAAATCGAAAATAATATCTAAGGAAAACAAGAAAATTCCTATAAATTAAACTTTATGAAAAAAACTAATAAAAGCTATAAACATATGAATAGTATCACTTCAAAGATACTGCAAACCGTCCGACTGGACAAAAGAACTAAGGCATCGCGACCAGAAAACCTATGACCACGAATAATGCATTCCACCCCAGGGATGATAATGACAGCCTCTACGTGAAAAGGAAAGACGGGGGAAAGGGCGTGGTTTTTATATGAGACTGTGTCAATACCACAAAAAAAGAACTAGGAAAATACAAAATATAGAACAATCACTGAAGCAAGATACACTGTGAAAATAAACAAGATAAAGAATATAGAGGCGGCGGATGATACGGGAAAAGAAAAATTGGAACAGAAAAAGCTATGCGGATGATCCATGAGGATAACAAAAGATGAGACTCACGAAAACACTTGGACATGGTTATGAAAGGATAGCTAGAGAAACTGAATTCCTATTAACATCTGCTCAACATAATGTGATTGCAACTAACTATATCAAAGCAAAGACGAGAAAACCGCAAATACAGACTCTATTAGCAGAAAGACGAAATGATAAACCACATAATAAGTGAATGAAGCAAAAAAAAAAAATCCAAAAGAATATATGATTATATACGATCAAGTGGAGAAGGCAATTCAGAGGGAAGTATGCAAACAACTACATCTTAAACACTCAATAAATGGTACAAACACTAACCAGCAGCAGTATTTGTAAACGAAAATCACAAAATCCTATCGGGTGTGGAGGTAAAAGCAGATAACGCCATCCGATCAAAAAGACCTAGTTTTATAATAATTGACAAGAGGGGAACGTCCTACCACATCGAAGATTTCGTCGTTTCAACAGACCACAGGTTGAACATCAAGGAGACGGAGAAGCGAATCAAATACGCGAAACTGGCAAGAGAACTTCTTTTTACATGGATGTCACCATATATCAAGGCCCGGAAACCACTCGGGGATACGGGTTATTGCGTGTACAGCAATCAATGGGATAGTATCGTAGTAATCGTTAGTATTGGAGATTTGATAAAGTACCTTACTTAAGGGGGCGGTTCATTAGGAATTTGTTTTTGTTGGACTTGAAGATATCCAAGTTGTAGACAGGTGGGAAACAGGCAGACGGAAGAGAGTTCCACTGATGTAACATCAATAATAATAGAAGTACTAAGAACAATCTTGAAAACCTTTGAAACAAACAATAAGAAAGAGTGGAGTCAAGAAGATGAATTAGAAGATACAATTTAGAATGAAATATTAAGGAAAACATTTTTAACGGCTGAAATATTAAGGAAAACCCTTGAATGCGGAGAATAACACAAGACAATATAACGAAGAAGCATTACAGGGAATGAAGAACACTGAAGCTGCAGATCTACATGTTCTACACCCCCCACGATGCACCTCTCAATTGTTTCACCACCGCCCCCCCCCCCAAAAAAAAAAGTGATAACAAAGAGCAGAGAAAGGTCAAGGAGGATAGAAAGACCGAGGAGGGAGCACTGACCAGACCTCCGCTGGACAAGTGCGAAGAGAACTGGGATCTTGGGGGAGGATTAGTGCCACTCAAATTCCAGTATAAACCAATGGCCACTGCCAGCGAAAATCCAATGGTAAGAGGCTGTTGCTAGGATGCAAATTTATTTGCAAATGCTATCGAAGGAGGAGAGAGCTGGACGTCTGGGGAGACTTGTTGTCACTCAGCTTCCATAGAACACCACAGATCTCCAATCAGATCGTTTGCTGACTCGTGTGAAAGCTTCAGGTGAGCCAATAATAATAACTAGCGGGACCTATGGAAATTCCACAGCAGCATTTTTCATATGTAATATATTGTTGCTGGGATTGCTGTGAGCGTTCTGTTCAGCATGAATGAAGGCACAATCATATTATTCTACTTTTTTATTAAAACTGTATCGCACCCTTACTAAAATAATAACTTTGATATATTTTCTGGGCTGATTATTTCATTACAAATACACCGGTCAATTAACTCACATTTTATCATTTTTCATAATTATTGAATATGTTACTATGTCAATAATTGAATATGTTACTATATCAATAATTTTTCATAATTTTACCCCACATTATCGCCCCTCCCTTTACTAAAATATTAAATTTAATATATTGTATTGGCTGATTATTTTATTAAAAAACACAGCTATCAATTAACTCACATTTCATCATTTTTAATAATTCTTGGATATGGTACTAATTTTGACAATGTTTCATCATTTAAACTCACCATATCGGACACCTTACTAAAATAAAAAGTTTGATATATTGTCTAGGCTGATTATTTCATTACAAACACACACATCAATCAACTCACATTTCATCATTTTTCGTAATTCTTGGATATGTTACTAATTTCGACAATATTTTTTATAATTTAAACCAACGTTGTCGCACAACCTTACTAAAATAATAGCTTTGATACATTTGCTGGGCTGATTATTTCATTACAAACACTAATCAATCAACCTCCATTTCATCATTTTTCATAATTCGTGGATATGTTACTAATTTCGACAATCAGCTTTCATAATTTATATCCACATTCTCGCCCCGTCCTTAATAAAATAATAACTTTGAAATAATGCATGAAATCACATTTAATCATTTTTTATAATTCTTGGATATGTTGTTTATTTCGACAATCATATTTCATTATTTTAACCCACATTTTCGCCCTTCCCTCTTTACTAAATAATAACTTTGATATATTGTCTAGGCTGATTATTTCCTTACAAACACACCAATAAATTATCTAATATTTCATCATTTTTTCGTAATTCTTGGATATGTTACTAATTTCGGCAATAATATTTCTTAATTTAAGCCCTACTTATCTCCTTCCCCTTTACGTATATAATAACTTTGATATATTGTCTAGGAGGCTGATTATTTTATTATAAACACACCAATAAATTAAATCACATTTCGTCATTTTTCGTAATTCTTGGATATATTACTAATTTTGACAATTATTTTTCATAATTTAAACCATCCTTATCGCCCTCTCTTACTAACGTAATTACTTTGATATATTTTCTGGGCTGATTATTTTATTATAAACACACAATCGATTAACTCACATATCGTTGTTCATAAGCCTGAATGTGTTATTAATTTCGACAATAATTTTTATAATTAAAAACCCACATTATGCCTCTCCCTCCTACTTATATAATATATTTGATATATTGTCTGGGTTTATTATATCATTTCAAACACACTAATCAAGTAACTCACATTTCATCATTTTTTCATAATTCTTGGATATGTTACTAATTTTGACAATAATTTTCATAACTTTAACCCACTATGCCGCTTCCCCTTACTTAAATAATAACTTTGATTTATTGCCTGGGCTGATTATTTCATTACAAACAAATCAATCAATTCTGGGTATTCTCATAGTATATATGTTTCACCTATCTTATCCAATCCCGGGTGACGCGGCATATTCTGCTAATATATATTATTGACCTATCTGATTCTATCCCGGGCGATGCTGGGTATTTTGCTACTATATGTTTTCCACCTATCTCATTCAATACTGGGCAACGCTTTCTGATAGTATATATTTGCACATCTCATTCAATCCCGGGACTGACTTCATATCCGCAACCCCATTGTTAGAAAATATACATGAAATAAAGTAATGCTTTAATCGTAAACTGTTTCAGCCATTTCCGGGACTGACTTTATATCCCCAACCCACTGCTAAAAATATACATGAAATAATGTAATGTCTAAATAGTAAGCTGTTGCAGCCATTTCCAGGACCGACTTTATATCCCGAAGCCACTGCTAAAAAATATATATGAAATAATATAATGTCTAAATAGTAAACTGTTTCAGCCATTTCTGGAACTGACTTATAATCCCCAACCCACTGTTGAAAATATACATGAAATAAAGTAATGTATAAATCGTAAACTTTTCAGCCATTTCCGGTACCGATTCTTATCTCCCATCCTACTGTTAAAAATATACGTTAAATAAAGTAATGTCCAAAACGTAAATGGTTGCAGCCATTTCCGGAACCGGCTTCATATTTCCCACCCCAAATGTTAAAAATATACATTAAATAAAGTAATGTGTAATGCTTAAATTGTTTCACCCAATTACTGGACTGATTTAAAAATGTTCATGAAATAAAGCAATGTTGAAATCGTAAACGGTTTGAGTAATTTCCGGGACTGACTTTATATCCCGTAACCCACTGCTTAAAATATACTTGAAGTAAAGTAATGTTTAAATCATAAACTGTTTCAGCAGTTTTTCGAAAGTAATACATAAACACATTAAAACGGTGACGGATTAGGCAACCATTGCTTCAACATGAATTTCTGAGTGCAGTATCAGTTTCAGCATTCCAGTGACTTAAATCCCCCCTTTTTTGGTCTTGGCTAATGGAGGAGAAATCCTTCATTACTGATACAATTTTTAATTTTGTTATTGACCAGAGTGTCCCTTTTGGGGAGCTGGCTTTCCCCTAAATTTATAACCGACCTTATGTCCAATTCCGCCCTTGTAAACAAAAAAAATCAGAATGGACATTTTCCATGGCATTTTATAATTAATCAGACGTGACATTTCCAGGGCATTTTGTAATTAAATCAGAAATAACTTTTTCCAGCTACTTTTTTAATATTACAACTTTGTTACATTAAACATAGTACCTATTCACAATGCCTCCCCATGGGACAGATTTAGACACCGGGGCCGTTTTTTTACGTGGAGAAAAAAAAGTGTCTTAATCGTAAAGGATTTCTCTTCCACTGAGAGAGAAGAAATTGAAATGTAGCACCTGAAGAACAGATACTACGCTTTGATCTTAGCCAAAAGGCAAAGAAAGACAAATCATTTTTATTAGCTTTGCCTCACAGCAACACCAATTTTTTTTTATATTTTAATTCAAAAGGTTTATTTGGAATATTCCACTTTTAGGGATGCACAGCATGAAAACGGACAGAGCGATGATGATGATGATGATGATGATGATGATGATGATGATGACATTAATAATAATAATAATAACAATATTAATAATAATAATAATAACATTAATAATAATAATAATAATAACATTGATAATAATAACATTAATAGTAATAATAATGATAACAATAATAATAATAATTATAATAATAACATTAATAATAATAATAACAATAATAATATTAAGATTAATAATATTAGCATTAATAATAACATTAATAATAATAACATTAATAATAATAATTACATTAATAGTAATAATGATAATAATAATAACAATAATAATAATGATAATAATAATAATAATAATAATAATAATAATAATAATAATAAGAAGAAGAAGAAGAAGAAGAAGAAGAAGAAGAAGAAGTGCTAGTTTCACGGATTCAGCGAGTATTCTATTACTAATATCTATTCATATATATTCTGTGCAATTGTATTTTTTAAATAATTATTTGAGACGATTATTAAACAAAGAGCTCCTAACCCTAATCCTAACCAGGCCCCTCTTACAAAACTTTCACGAAAAACCCTCGTCTATCTGTAAAATAGCTTTATCTATGCCTAAACGTAAACGTAGATTCCATGAACAAAGCTTCTCTCTTAGAAATGCGCGCCCGTGGAACCTTCTTCTGTTTCCCCTCTTTCTTGCTGACTACAATATGGTCGTCTTCAAGTCCAACGTAAGCAAATTCTTGATGAACTGTCCCCCTTAGGTGATCCAATTTACTAAATTTCAACTACTAACGATTAATAAGAAATTGCCCCGTTACACTAACGTACACTTATACAATACACTTATTAAACTTTATCCTCGAGTGGCCTCCGGACCTTGATAAGTGATGACTCCCGTGAAAAAATAAAGAAAAACATAACGAACAGATAATAGTTACAATTTGCTGTAGACGCATGTAGTAGTTTGGTCATTTGCTTGAGGCAGCAGTTTGCGATGAAACAATAACCGCGTGTCATAATTTACCTATCTGGCCGGTTTTTAGATACAAAAGTAGATCTAGATTTTCATCTTACACTTTGCCTGGCTTTTTGAGGGTGGTGGGACGCTAGCAGGCAACTCGAATGTTATCTGCTCTCAGCATTGAATCGCATTGTTTTTATTCTTATCTTTTCATCTCTATAATGTCTAAGTTAAAATATGACGGCATCACAATAAGTTTGTAATAATAAAGTAATGCTTACTAATACAGTCCAACGGATTCCCCATTGTAGGCGAAAAAAAATGTATTTAATCTTGACATAGGTCTTTGGTTTCAATCGCATTCTCGGCTGAAGGGAAAGAGAATAGAGAAAAAGAAAGAAAGAGAGAGAGAGAGTGATGGATTTTCAATGAGAGCACAACAGTTCGATTAATTACAATTAATGAACACTTCAAAGGCATGAGCAACTCTTGTATCGGTAAAATGATGGTGATAAACATATTCGTCGCATCTATTCCCGGTGGGGAGGCAGGGTAATAAGATAATTTACCAGTGAGCTATAACGTTATTACATTGCATGTAAGAAAAAAGTACCGTGTCTGTAAAGTCGATTAAGACGATAGCTGAACCTGTTGCTGCTGCTGCTGGTTCTCTTGTTCCATTTATGTTCTAGCTATTTTTGTCAGGGGAAAACTCATACTATTCAAAACCAAATGCCAGTAAGTATTTATCAACACTGTTATTACAGGTTATTACAGATTTCTCTTCACGCCACATATCAGTGCGTTCTATAAACACGCATACACACATCTTAGTTTATATTGCTATATAGGTTATATGTATGTACATTATTTATTTGTGAGCTAATTAAACGGTCATTATTAATCCGGAAGCAAAGCTATTCGGTATAAGAGTGAGTAATATAGGTTATATTTTGTTTGGGGTAAAGGATCAAAAGGTGTGGGGAAACCCGCCGTGAAAATTAAGACGACTTTGATTTTAATGAAATTTTAATGTGTTTTGGGCAAAAATTAATAAATATTTTCAAATGTATGTTTCTTTGCAGCATTTTAAAAGTTTTTTTTTTTTTACTGGATTTTCCACTCATCAGAAAAACCAAAAATTATACTTAGAATGCAATGGACATGACCATACTCTGAAAAGCAATCTATAGAAGAATTATAACCGTACATTTATTTATGCAGCCATCTTAGTTTTTTATGAGTATACGCAAGAAAAATGCAATATTAACATATAAATGTACTTATAGAAAAATTATATAAAAAACAGGAACTATCTCGTATGGAATTAGGGATCAATTAACGGATTCTGTGACAAAAGTGCATGCTGAATATCTCCGGACAGCGTCTTTTTAGGGAATGGGACATTCCCCGCACAGAGAGACTGTTAGGAAAAAGTCCATTAGCTGCTCCAAGGGAATCAAGCGAATCAGGTAACGAATCAGTCAGCGAGGCATGGGCTGATTTTCCAATGCAGAAGCGTCGACATCAACGGTAAAGGTCAGATGAGGAAGATGACGTAGCTTTGATGGAGAGAAAATCAGGGACACGTAGCATAACGTTGCAACAAGCTATTGACTTAAGGGCAAATCATCCTTCGTTTGTGTTATTTGCGGATACGTTAGAAAGAAGGGCCCAGCTAAAAATAAATAGGATTAGCACGGAAAGAGAGAGGGAGAGAGAGAGAGAGAGAGAGAGAGAGAGAGAGAGAGAGAGAGAGAGAGAAAGAAAATGAAAAAGGATTCGGAGAAAGGTAGTTGTTTAGAATGGGTAAGGACTATATTCTGTTTTTAGTCAAGCTATGAAGCTCCGATCTAAAATAAAAAGAAACAATCTTATTCCGTTGTCCATGTACGAATGACACATAGTATGTGAAATGGTAAGCAGTTACAATTTAACGAAATTAACTAAGAGGAAGAACGCATGGTGCTATTGGATGCCATTTTCCCGATGCCAATTTAATAATAGTGAACATTTATCTCCAGGAAAAAAAAAAGGAATTATTCTGTGTGCGAAATTGGATTTTGTCAATTATAAAACTTAATGTACATGAAAAAAAAAGTGAAATAATGCGTAAAACTTTAGAGAAAAATATTCAGAGAACTGAAAAAAAAAAATAAATAAAAGAAAAAAAAAATGATTCATGAACATGGACAGATTTTTTTTTTTACATAAAGGTCACCACTTATCAAGGCCCAGAAGCCACTCGGGGATAAGGGTTATTTTGTGTACAGTATTCAACGGGATAGTGTCGCAGTATTCATTAGTATTGGAGATTTGATAAAATGTCATTACTTAAGGGGGCGGTTCATCAGGAATTTGTTTATGTTGAACTTGAGGAAATCCATCTTGAAGTAAGGAGGAAAACAGGCAAGCGGTAGAGAGTTCCACAGGCGTGCAGTTCTAAGAAAGAAGCTTTGTTCATGGAATCTACGTTTTGATTTAGGCACAGATAAAGAGTGGGGAAAATTTTTGACAATGGTTTCAGCTAGAGGGGTGTTCATCGTGAAAGATTGGAGAGGGGGCGACCAGAGATTGGAGTTCAGAAGAGCACCTACCATGGTAATAACGATAAAAGAAAGATAGGCTCGCAACGTCTCTTCTGTGGGAGAGAGGTTGCAGGGAAGAGAAAAGCATCCCTCTCTAAGCCACGAAGTCTACTTTGTACTCTGTCAAGGCAGGATAGGCTGTTTTTAGCAGCTCCTGCCCAGATATGACAGCAGTATCGCCCGTTAATTTATCCTTAAATCCATACGAGACAGTACAATGGACTAAAAAACATACTTTTGGTAACTATTGTGTAGCCGAGACATTTTTTGTTAATTCAATTGAATTATATTATTTTTTGTATTTCATGAAAAGAAAGGTGTGTGAAATAATGAAAATAAATATATAAAATACTTTTTTAAATAAGAAGAGGAGGAAAAGTGTAATATTTGGCAGGAAAGTCGGCCAACTCCTTGATACGGATGCCTTGAGAAGGACGTTAACGGTTAAAATAGAGAGAGGTAGAACCCTCGGAGATTAGATCAGCGGGATTGACCGACATTTCAGGACAATGTGTGATGGAATTTTTTTTTCTGTGTCAATTAAATAGAAGCAGCAGACAACGGGGAGCAGAGAGTAGCAACCACGGCAAGACAAACGACAAATTATTTTTCACTTCCATGCAGATACACCCACGCCACGCGCCTTCACTTATGTTACAATTGTCATACTGAAATCGAAAAGGTCGTCATTTAAATAAATATTTTATAACCCAGTTGGGTGTGTTTTGTTTCGCTGTCAAGTGTGTATATCAAGAGAGTGACAAAAATTGATTTTAAGACATTGTAAACTGAAAAGTGCATCAGACGACCGGCTGCGGCGAATATATAACATACTGATTGTTTCTGCGTAAAGAAACAGGTCTATAAAATGTTGTAAGGAAACTTTGATATGCTGAAAGAATTGAATAGTAAGATTAAATAAAACATTGGAACTGGGAATGTAACGATATGGCTATATTTTTTATATATGCTCTTGTATACAGAAAGGGTTAAATATAAATAAAAAAGCGTATTTTCCCAATAACACACACACACACACATACATATATATATCGCAATTGTTTAATATATTTTGTTTATATATATATATATATATATATATATATATATATATAGCATTTGTTTATATATATATATATATATATATATATATATATATATATATATATATATATATACTAGAAAGCCGACAACGTCGTCCGGTCATAAAATATGCTTCAATATGATATTTTAATTTATGAAGATTTATACTTATTACAAAGCCAATTTTCTATTAAGTATTATATTGTACCCAATATATAGTAGTTACCACGCCAGGTCGTAAAATACGCTTAATATGATATTTTAATTCATGCAGGTTTCGTGTATTTTATTTATTTTATTATAAGGCCAATACTCCATTGATTATTATATTGTACCTAATATACAGTAAAAAATGTTTTAAGTTTTAAAAAATATGACTTGTATGCTATTGGCTAGAATCAAAACCAAAGCATTTAGCGCTCCATCCTTATTTTTTCCGTCTAAAATCCATACGCATACAAAAACTTAAAACAATAACGTGTTTAAGGATATAAATGTATATTTACGCATGCGTAGAAAGAACATGTTTGATAAACGTAAGCTTGCAAGTTCCATTTTTTTTTGTCAAATGTTACCCTTTAGCAGTTATTTTTATCGGCTAAAACCATAATCGTATTTGTTTCACACACTCAAAAGTCCTATATATCAAGTTTCAAGTACGTAAATCCAAAATTCACAGAGGAGTTTGGTAGAGGCCTTTCTTCACACGGACAGACAAGGTCACTTTTATATGTAGAGAAATAGTTAATCTCTAATATTTTGCATAACGTGTATTAAGAAAATTAATTGTATCTATTTATTATATTATGAATAAATTGCTATTCTTTTAATTATTTAGGAGATCGTTGAAAAACCCGTGTTCATTCGAGAAGCAACTTACTATGATCTCAACCAAGGGGGCGTGGGTAAGTATATAAATTGTTCAATTATCCTATGTCTAATATACAAAAATGTTCTTCAAATTCTCGGAGTTTAACCCTAATATTGTTGCATCTAACAGATCGATATTTGCTTCTGTCTAGCCAATAAATTACGGAATTACTTAGTGTTATGTACATAAAAATAAATTTGGACTGATTTCATATCCGGTCCGGTAACTCTTTCAGTATCGTTTTTATATTAATTTGCCCTCCTACGATAATGAATTGCGGCACAAGGTTATTTTTTACGAATGGAATATTCAGCTTCGCAGTCGAATAAGGGAATGATATTTTCTTTGACAGAAAATTAGAAGAGGGTTTCGTTACTTATTCGTCATTTCCATGGTAATTGCTCGAATGAGTTCCACTCTCTGATTCTTCACATTTCCAGCAAACACCATCTAGCTACCATCACTCCAAACAACTAATTACGAGATGCCTTTAATAAGTTTCCAGAATTTTTTATTGAGAGTACACACATGAAACTCTAGTCTCCTTCGAAGTAATCTCCTTTGGCTGCAATGCACTTGTTATACAGTTCCAACAGCTTCTGGAAGGTCCCATAGAATTCATATTGTGTGAGTGTGTCAAAGACCTTTGTCACAAAACCTTTTCATCTCCCAGGCACCTGTTTATGGTTTAGTATCCTTCTAACGTGTAATATTTAAACAGTTTTGGTAATATAGCATAAATAAACACACTTTCGTCTCTTTATGCACAAAATCTGGTACCACTAATCGGTCAGGTGCCGAAAAAACTGTATAAAAACGGTGAATATTTTCCTTGTCCTTACAATCAGAATTCATGCTCGATAAGCCGCGACTTAGCTGCGTAAAAACACGATTTACGATATGCTTTCAATAACATTCCAGACTTTTTGTACAAGCATTTAAAACTGTCGTAGACTCTTAAAATTTCAGTATGTTATGTCTATATAGCTTATGAGATGACTGGCCAATGTTTTGCTTTCAGGTTCAAATGCATAGTTACAACAGAAATTGGAATACACCAAGACTAAAGCCTGAGTATAACAGCTGGTAGAATTTCAAAAATGCTATCGGGACGTGAAGACAATTTAAAAGAACGATATGCACAAAAATTCTGTTTTAAACTTAAACAAATGACACATAAACATACTGAATGCTTTTGACCGATTTTGCATGAATCGAGTATCAGTCTAGAGATGTCTATGGAAGGCAGAGGGTTTGTGAAGGACGATGAGAGTAGTAAGGAAGTCAGAACACCAGAGTTGATTAGTCAAATAAAAAAAATTCATGACTAAGCACCATCGTGTGTCTATAGAAACAATAAGTGCACAGTTTGATATCAGTGTGGGAACCATACACAATTATTCGCGAGCAACTGAAGATGCTGGATATTTGTGCGAAGTTTGCCTCAAGGGGTGTCAGAGAAGATCAGAAAGAAAGACGTTGTCATGGCAGCAGGGAGATCGTCGAGCTGATCAATTCAGAGCCTGCTGTTGTTGATGGTCTGATGACCTGCAATAAAGCTGACTCTACTGCTATGACCCAGACATCAAGCGACAAAGTTCCCAGTGGAAACATGCTGGCTCTCCCAGACCTAAGAGGCTAGACAAAGCAAATCTACCCAGAAACTTATGATGGTTCCTATTTTGACAGCATCGGCAGGATCTACATGCACAGCATTATCCATTGGATAAACAGCCAACGAGGAATAGTATGTTAAAGATTTAAGGGAATTCAAAAAGAGAACTTTGCAGCTAATTCTATCGGGGCCGTCCCCCAACCAACGTGTTTTCTCTTGTGTCTGAAAACACGCTATTCAACATACAAATATTTGTGCGTGATGTTACCAAGCTGATCAAAAACCTCGAATCTAGTATAGCCACGTGCCCTGACAGCATTCCTATTATAGTGCTTAGATAGCTTCATCCTGAACAAGCTTCTATACTTACAAAACTGTTTAAGCGTTATCTATATGAGAATTGCTTCCCAACGCCCTTGAAAACTTCATCAGTATGTCTGTATTTAAAAATTCATGTGATCGGTCATTTCCCTCTAAGCACAGACCACTCAACCTCCTGTGCGTCATGAGTAAATTGCTGGAATCTGTGTTAAATAGAGAAGTAGTCAACCACCTCAGCAAAAATAACCTTTTTAGTGATATGCAGTATGGTTTACGTTCTGTTAGATCAACAGCAGATGTGCTAAGTTATATCTCATAAGATTAGCGAATCTCTAGACGCAGCCTTCCTTTCTAGGGCAATTGCTCTTGACATATCAAGGTTTTTGGTAGGGTATGGTATAAATGTCTACTTCACAAAATCTCGAGCTACGATGTAGTTGGAAATGTCTTTTCAATTATTAAATCGTTTCTACCATGTTCATAAGAGTAGTGACTTATATACAGAAACCGGAAACTTACAGTAATAATGCTGGAGCCCTCAGAGGCCCATCCCGGGACTAACTTTCTTCCTGATCTGCATCAATGATCTCCAAAATCACATCCTAAGATCATTTGTAGACAATTATGCTGAGGACACTGCCATCTGTGGCAACTCTTCAAATGCCATAAATGACCCAGTTCTCTCTGATTCCCTCTCCTCTGATCTTGATCACGTGATGCAATGTGGAAAGAGGTGGCTGATTAATTTGAATGCATTTAAAACCAAACTTCTGTTTTTAGATCATAAACGTTCTGATTCACGTCCAGAATCAATTGAAATGGGAAGGCTTCATGTTTTGACAATCTTCTGGGTCTGACCTTTACTCTTAGTTTGAGATGGAACACGTACATCAAAACCGTTTCACAAGCTGCTGGAAAAATTGTGGGATCGTTCTACCGCTCCAGTAGAGATCTCATTGCTGATGCAATTCTCCACCTCTATAAGAGCAAAGTTCGTCCAAGGATGGAGTACTGTTACAAAATTTGGACAGGAGCTGCCAGACGCAGCTTATCCTGCCTTGACAGAGTTCAAAATAGACATCCTAGCCTGGTGGAAGATGCTTTTTCTCTTTCCCCGAAATTTCTTTCCAACAAAAGAGACATTGCGAGCCCGTCTCTGCTTTATCGCGATTTTTATGACAAGTCTGAGCTGCAATCTATCCCCTCTTTGCCTGACTTTCACAAAACACTCGTCTAGCTGAAACCACTATAAATAATTTCCCCTACTCTTTATCTGTGTCTAAACCTAAATGTAGACTCCTTGAACAAAGCTTCTTTCTAATGAACTGCACGCTTGTGGAACTCCATTCCATTTTCCTACTTTCCAGTTGACTACAATATGGTCGTCTTCAAGTTCAACGTAAACAAGTTTTTGATAAACCATTCCCTTAAGTAATCTAATTTACCAAATTTCCACTACTAACGATTACTACGATATTTTTCTATTGACTACCGTACCCTTAGTAGCCCTTATCCTCGAGGGAGCTCCGTGCCTTAATAAGTGGTGACTTATTTGTAAATAAAAGAGGCCAGCACACTATAAATAAGTCTTCTTATATGTGGAAGTCACAGTCCACTTGACGACTATCCATCGTCCATTCTCTACAGCAATCAATGAATGTAATTTCAATCCGGATTGCCAATTGTACAATCCGAATAAAAAAAGGTTTCATGGGGTGACGTCCATCATGTGATGATTTGTGCTGCAGCTGTTATCGTTTAGTTGCTTGTGTGTGTTATCAATTACTCCGTTTCATCAGTAACAATCTTTGAACGTACATTTGATGTTAATGAGTATAACAATCATATTCCCAGCTGAACAATAATGAATGACATGAAAGTACGCAGACAGCTATTCTTAGCATCAACAAATCTTTCAAGTTCTTAATGATAATACAACAGAAAAGCCGAAAGAAAAAAATACTATTAATTATATCATGTAAAAAAATGAAACACCCAGAAAATACTATTAAACGTAGACTTTGTAATAATTATTTTAACAAAGGAGTAGTTCAAAATCGAAAGAATGTCTATAACACAACTTGTATTGTTAAATAAGATTGAAATAAAATATAAATAACAAGTTTTCTAAAAATACATTCGTTAACCCTTATCTTTAAAGGCCTTGATAAGTGATGACTCCTATGTATATTATTATTATTATTATTATTATTATTATTATTATTATTATTATTATAATAATAATAATAACAACAACAACAACAACAACAACAACAATAATAATAATAATAATAATAATAATAATAATAATAATAATAATAATAATAATTATAATAATCTATACAATGATAAAACTCAAATGACCTTGTAACGGGTTTTGTAACCCATCACCCGTTTTACGACTCCTGATTGCGCATGCGTACATTAACATACACCCATAACAGCGTGAACAAATAAAAATAAATCGCTACTTTCGCAGAATTTGACCTGAAATATTAACGTTACTATTAGAATTTGACCTGAAATATTAACGTTATTATTTAGAAATTATTATTAAACATCGGAAGGGTGGGGATATTTTGAAACTATTCTGTATTACAACTATACTGTCGCAATTTTCTTACAAATAAATAAACTTTGACCCGTTGAAAACCATAAGAACGATTTACAACTGCGATTTACCCACCGCCTTCCATTTTTTTTAATTTATTCTCCATTTTTTAATACACTTTTCTTAAAACTATTCATACATTTTCTTCTACACTACCAACATAAATAAATTACCCGGAAAATATGTTTTTTTTAAATTGCGTTTCAAATAAATAATTAACACGACAATAAAAGGTATTGTTTTACTATGTACGTTTTTACCGTCCCAATTTATGTTTTCGCGTTTAGATTATCCAAAATAAACAATTGTTAATACTTTCTGCATTTTTTTTACGTTGTTCATTTCCGTATTACGTTTAAGTTATTTTAACGCAATTTCTTACAAATAAATCTACTTTCACCCGTTGACAACCATAAAAGCATTTTACAACGGCGCCTTTCTTTTTTTTTAATTTAATCTCCATTTTTTAATACACTTTTCTTAAAACCATTCATACATTTTATAAGGATAAGACGAGAAAAGAAAAAAGGAAAGAGAAAATCTACACGAAAGATTCATAAGAATGACAAAAGATGAGAATAACGAAAAAACTTGGACATGGATGTAAAAAGGACACGTTAACTGAGAAACTGAAACTTTAATAACTGCAGCACAAGACAACTCGATAAGAACCAACCACATTAAAGCAAAGATCGACAAAACACAAGAAAACAGCAAATGCAGACTGTGTGTACAAAGAGACGAGACGATAGACTATATAATAAGTAAATGCAGCAAACTGGCCCAGAAGGAATATAAGAACATGCACGACTAAGTGGGAGGGTAGTACACTGGGAATTAAACAAACAACTGCATCTCGAACGCACAGAAAATCGTACAAATATAAGCCGGCAATAGTACTTGAAAACGTGAATCACAAAATCCTATGGAACATGGACATACAAACAGATAAACCCATCCAAGCAAGAAAACAGGATGTCGTAATATTTAAGAAAGAAAAGCCCTGTAGACTTTGCTGTTCCAGTTGAACACAGGGCGAATATCAAAGAAAAGGAAAAACTGAACAAATACGCAGAGATAGCCAGAGAGCCGAAAGGGATATGGATGATGAAGAAAATCAGGAAAATACCTATAATAGTAGGAGCACTAGGAACAATGTCGAAAGGCTTTGAAAAAAGAATGCTAGAAATTGGAATCAGAGGAATGGCCGGAAAGATACAACGAATAACAATAATGAGAACAGCTGAAATGTTAAAAAAATCCTTGAATGCGGAGACTGATAAACGTGAGCCAGATAAGCGGACCAGACAACATGCTGCGGGAAACAAAACATGAAGAAGCGTTACATAGAACCAGGAACATATTTGCATATCTATAAGTCTTCTATCCTCTCTCCAACCCTTCCCATTGCCCCATCCTTAAACCCCCCCCCCCACACACAAAAGAGCGATACCAAATTGCCCAGAAAGGTCGCGGAGGATTGAAAGACTGTTGAGAGAGCAGTGATCAGAACTCAGCTGGACAAGGTCTAAGAGAACAGGGATCTTGGGGAGGCTTATTGGCACTCAAGTTCCAGTAGAGTCCAATGGTAGCTGCCAGCGAGAAACCAATAGTGGCCGACTGTTGCGATGCAAATGTTATCAACAGAGATGGAGACTACTGAAAATATGGGGGGACTTGTTTTCACTCAGCTTTCATGGAATATCACAGGTTGTTTTCAATGAGAGATCTTTTATGAGATCCTGGTGAGCAAACAATAATGGGGCTAAAGAGGATCGAAAGACCAAGAAGAGAAAGCATTAACCAGGCCTTCACTGAATGAATGCGAAGAGATCTGGGACTTTGGGGAGGTTTATTGCGACTCACATTTCAGTGAGAACCAATAGCAGCAACCATCGAGAAATCAATGTAAACGGTTGTTGCAATAAGGCAAATCAATTTTTCAAATTGTATCGAAAGAGGTGGATAGTACTGGAAATCTAGGGGATACATGTTGTCACTTAGACTTCATGGAACACCACAATGATGATCTGTGTGAGCTTCTAGTGAGTGAGTTAATAATAATAATAATAATAATAATAATAATAATAATAACTAGCGGGACCTGTGGAAATTCCACAGCAGCATTTTTCATATGTAATATATCGTAGCTGGGAATGCTGTGAGCGTTCTGTTAAGCATTAATTAAGGCACAATCATATTATTCAAGTTTTTATTAAAACTGTACTGCCACCTTACTAAAATAATAACTTTGCTATCTTTCCTGGGCTGATTATTTCATTACAAATACACCGGTCAATTAACTCACATTTTATCATTTTTCATAATTATTGAATATGTTACTATGTTCGACAATGATTTTTCATAATTTCAACCCACATTATCGCCCATCCCTTTACTTAAATTTGATATAATTTATCGGCTGATTATTTTATAAAAAAACACAACTATCAATTCACTCGCATTTTAGTCATTTTTAATAATTCTTGGATATGGTACTAATTTCGACAATAATTTTTCATCATTTAAACTCACCATATGAGACACCTTACTAAAATAATAACTTTGATATATTGTCTGGGCTGATTATTTCATTACAAAAACACACCCAAATCAACTAAGGCTTGATCATTTTTCGTAATTCTTGGATATGTTACTCATTTCGAAAATATTTTTTTAATAATTTAAACCAACGTTGTCGCCCAACCTTACTAAAATAACAACTTTGATACATTATCGCCCCCTCCTTAATGAAATAATAATTTTGAAATGTTGTCTGGGCACACGAATGCATGAAATCACATTTAATCAGTTTTCATAATTCTTGGATATGTTACTTATTTCGACAATCATTTTTCATAATTTTAAACCACATTTTCGCCCTTCCCTCTTTACTAAATAATAACTTTGATATATTTTCTAGGCTGATTATTTCCTTACAAACACACCAATCAATTGACTTTCATTATTTTTTTGTAATTCTTGGATATGTTACTAATTTCGATAATCTTTTTTCATAATTAAAGCTCCCATAATCTCTTTCCCCTTTACTTATATAATAACTTTGATATATTGTCTTGGAGGCTGATTATTTTATTATAAACACACCAATCAATTACATCACATTTCGTCATTTTTCGTAATTCTTGGATATGTTACTAATTTCGACAATAATTTTTTATAATTTAAACAATCCTCGTCGCCCTCTCTTAATAAAAAATTGCTTTGATATATTGTCTGGGCTGATTATTTCATAAAATCACAACTATCAATAAACTCACACTACATCATTTATCTTAATTCTTTGATATGTTACTCATTTCAACTATTATTTTTAATATTTTAAATCCATATTATCAACCCCCCACTACTAAAATAATAACTTTGATATATTATCTGGGATGATTATTTCATTTCAAATACACCAATCATTTAACTCACATTTCGTCATTTTTCATAATTCTTGGATATGTTACTAATATCAACAATCATTTTTAATCATTTAAACTCACATCATGACCCCATCGATATATGTATGGTCTTATTATTTCATGGCAAACACACTAATACATTAAATAACATTATCATTTTTCATAGTTCTTGGATATGTTACTAATTTCGACAATTATTTTTCATAATTTAAACCATCCTTATCGCCCTCTCTTACTAACATAATTACTTTGATATATTTCCTGGGCTGATTATTTTATTATAAACACACACTCGATTAACTCACATTAAATCTTCGTTCATAATCCTGGATATGTTACTAATTTCGACAATGATTTTTATAATTAAAAACCCACATTATGCCTCTCCCTCCTACTTATATAATATATTTGATATATTATGTGGGATGATTATATCATTACAAACACACCAATCAAGTAACTCACATTTCATAATTTTTTCATAATTCTTGGATATGTTACTAATTTCGACAATAATTTTCATAACTTTAACCCACTAAGCTGCTTCCCCTTACGTAAATAATAACTTTGATATATTGTCTGGACTGAGTATTTCATTACAAACAAATCAATAAATTCTGGGTATTCTCATAGTATATATGTTTCACCTATCTTATCCAATCCCGGGTGACGCCGCATATTCTAATATTTATAGTTCACCTATCTCATTCGATCCCGGACGACGCTGGGTATTTTGCTACTATATGTTTTCCACCTATCTCATTCAATACTGGGCGACGCTTTCTAATAGTATATATTTGCACATGTCATTCAATCTTGGGGCTTACTTCATGTCCGCCACCCCACTGTTGAAAATATACATTAAATAAAGTAATGTTTTAATCGTAAACTGTTTCAGCCATTTCCGGGACTGACTTTATATCCCCAACCCACTGCTAAAAATATACATGAAATAATGTAATGTCTAAATAGTAAACTGTTGCAGCCATTTCCGGGACCGATTTTATATCCCAAAGCCACTGCTAAAAATATATATGAAATAATGTAATGTCTAAGTAGTAAACTGTTTTAGCCATTTCTGGAACTGACTTATAATCCCCAACCCACTGTTGAACATATACATGAAATAAAGTAATGTGTAAATCGTAAACTTTTCAGCCATTTCCGGGACCGTCTTCTTATCTCCCATCCTACTGTTAAAAATATACATTAAATAAAGTAATGTCCAAAACGTAAATGGTTGCAGCCATTTCCGGAAACGATTTCATATTTCCCACCCCAATGTTAAAAATATATACTTAAATAAAGTACTATGTAATGCGTAAACGGTTTCACCCATTTTCAGGACTGATTTAATATCCCCCACCCCATTGTTAAAAATATACATGAAATAAGGTAATGTTTAAATCGTAAATGGTTTGAGTATTTCCGGGACTGACTTCATATCCCGTAACCCACTGCTTAACACATACTTGAAATAAAGTAATGTTTAAATCAATAACTGTTTCAGCAGCTTTTCGAAAGTAATACATAAACACATTAAAACGGTTAGAGATTAGGCAACCATTGCTTCAACACGAATTTCTGAGTGTAGTATCAGTTTCAGCATTCCAGTGACTTAAATCCCCCCTTTTTTGGTCTTGGTTAATGGAGGAGAAATCCTTCATTACTGATACAATTTTTAATTTTGTTATTGACCACAGTGCCTCTTTTGGGGAGCGGGTTTCCCCCTATATTTTTAGCCGACCCCATGTCCAATTTCGTCCTTGTGGGGAGCCAAGTAAACAACAAAAAAAAATTATCAGAACCGACATTTTCCATGGCATTTTATAATTAATCAGAAGTGATATTTCCAGGGCGTTTTGTAATTAAATCAGAAATAACTTTTTCCAGTTACTTTTTTAATATTAAAACTTTGTTACATTAAACATAGTACCTATTCACAATGCCTCCCCACGGGACAGATTTAGACACAAGGGTCGTTTTTTAATGGGGAGAAAAAATGTCTTAAAATTGTCTTAGTCGTAAAGGATTTTTCTTCCATTGAGAGAGGAGAAATTGAAATGTAGCACCTGAAGAACAGATACTACACTTTGATCTTAGCCAAAAGGCCAAGAAAGATAAATCATTTTTATTAGCTTTGCCTAAATAGCGACACCATTTTTTTTTAATAACAAGGGTGACAGACAAGGTTTATTTGGAATATTTCACTTTCCTTTTTTAGGGATGCACAGCATGATAACGGACGGAGCTATAAACGTAATAATATAATGATAATAATAACTGACCAGACATATGCTAGAAAAGTAAGAAGGGAACTGGAACCAATGAAGACCAATAGCCGCTGCCAACGATTAATCAATGGCAAGCAGCTGTTGCGATGATGCCAATTTATTTGGAAATGCTATCGAAAGAGGTGGAGAGCACTGGAAATCTAGGGAGCCTTGTTGTCACTCAGCTTCCAGGGAACTCCATCAGCGGTTTTCAAGGAGAGATCTGTGATGACCTGTGTGAAAGCTCCCTGTGAGCCAATAACAATAATAATAAAAGAAATGGAAACGTCATTATTTTAAACAAGATTTTTTTTTATGTTACATTTAATTAATATATCATATTATCATTATATTAGCAGGGTGATTCGGCGTTACCCGGCATTTAATGACGACCAACGAATGTTTCATACTTACATATTTTTATAGTCATCGAAATCAAATCGACTGATTGCCTGCTCTAGTTCGGGACCCATCGCGGTGCACCGGGAGAAACTTCACATGCCTCTCGCAGTGACTTAGTTCACAGTACATTGTAGTCTACATTGCGCCGTAGAGAAACCACTGTTGATTTTTATAAAATTATCTTTATATATAATGCATTGAATTAAGGTTTAAGATGCAAAAGTCAAGTCTCATATTTCATTTGTGATCGAAACAGAAACAATCATTTAGAACGCGCCCCTGTCATATCAAAGAACCTACTGTTTTTATATGCCTTACCTTACAGGTTGTGTGGTGATAATGACTTGAATTTAAGTTTAAAATGAGAAAAAAAAATCAATTATTAGTTTTCAATTGCGCTTTAAACAGAAACATTTATTTCTAACGCGTCCCTGTCATATCAAAGAACCTATTGTTGATTTTATATGTCGAGTCTTTCAGCATAAAATTTCTCAAATGCACTTGTGATGTTAGGCTGATCGTCTGTTCCTTCTTTCGTCGGATTGTTTCTATTATCGGATGTTTATAATTACCAAAGACATTCCGATACAAAACCTATCTAAGAACACTGCCAGGCACATGAAATACCTAGTGTGAAATTTCATAAAAATCGACCCAGCCGTTTTCGAGTCTATAGGGAACGAACTCACACACAGACAAAGTTCTTCTATATAATAGTAGACATTATTAACTGGCCGACCCATGTTCTAGCGTATGCCGGTAAATTAGATTGACTCAAGAAATTCCAATGCCGTAACTTAAAATATTGAATATTAATACTAATAATAATGATAAATAATATTAAAGAAATAAAACTAACATAAATAATTACGGGTAAAATACCTTATGAAATCGTTCGCGTTATTTCGAATCTTCGGATTTCTGTTCTCATCTTGAGTGTTATTTTCAGAACGTTTTAGTCGCCTTAAACTCCGACCATCTCCAGCTATATCTTGTCGTCCCCGGGAATGTTTCTGTCGAACTCGGGAGTTTGGACGGACTTTCGAACGAAAGCTTTTATTTACTTCGCAAGTGTAGCATGCTCTCGTTCCGTCAGCCATGAATGGATACCCCAGTAAAGTAAATAAAGGGTTCTGTTCGAAAACCCGTACAAATTCCCGTGTTCGACTGAAGCATTCCCGAGTTAGACAAGATATACCCGAAAAAAATCGGAGGTTAGATCGACCGAAACGTTTTGGAAATCACACCGAAGATGAGAATAGCAGTCTGAAGATTCCAAATAATACAAATTACCAATCCTCATCTAAAAAAATCCAGAAATGTAAACGTAAACTGTCTTAATTTTGTGGCTTGGACACTGAGACTTATGGTTAAAGTAATGCTAAGAAATTGTCTTTTTGTTTTGTAGTTAATAATTTCAACCATTCAACTGACATATACTACAAAAAAGCAGGTTTATGTAGTATTGCCTTTTATTTGACTGAAAATTTGCACATTTATGCAAAAGTAATACGATATATTAGTTTGACTTGTAAACGTTTACAAATTTAGACAAAACAAATGACAAACATTAGTAACGATTTTGAATGTAATCGTTTGAATATAATACAATAATAAGAATAAAAATAATAAACATAATAATAGTAATAGTAACAGCAGTAAATGAAGTAATAAAAACAATAATAAAAACTAACAACTATTGTAATAACAATAATAGCAAAGAATAAATTATAGTTATAATACTACTAATGCTACTACTAATAGTCAAAATAACAACAACAACGACAATAATAATAATAATAATAATAATAATAATAATAATAATAATAATAATAATAATGTCAATACTGTTAAATTAGTCGTTAATATAACCCACCAGTTCAGTGTTACAACTACTAGTATTACTACCGCAACTACTACAACTAATACTACTACCTCTGATAGATTTTGTTGTCAGTGAAACAGGGATGCGTCCTATCTCGTACACCCTTTGGAATCTTCTCCCTACTTCTTTCATATGCCTTTAAAGAATCTGATGATGACGTATATATACACACAAGTAGTAGTGGCGGACTTTTCAACCTAGCACGCTTTCGTGCAAAGAGAAAGGCGCTGAAAGTTTTCATCAGAGAATTGCTCTTTGCTGACGATGCTGCCCTTGCTACACATTCAGAGGAAGCGCTGCTACAGCGACTCATGGACCGTTTTGCAGCGGCATGCAAGGAATTTGGCCTAACCATAAGCCTAAAGAAAACTGGGATCATGTGCTAAGAAGCACACAATGCGCCAACCATCTCAATTGATAAACATACTCTTGCGGCGGTGGACAGGTTCACATACCTTGGTTCGACCATCTCTCCCTCGATTTCGAGCTGAATACAAGGATTGACAAAGCAGCAACAGCAATGGCCCACCTCACCAAGCGAGTGTGGGAAAACCATATGCTGACTGTAAACCCCTGTTAGTACTCCACATATAAGTCGTCAAAAGAAGAAAAGAACAACAAGTATCGGGCCTTACAAAAGTAAACACAGGGGTAATTTTTAATGATAAGAAAGTCTTCTTATATTAGATGATTGTAGGAGGTTAAAGTAACCGAAATGGTATGAGGAGGTTAGTGAGGACAAATGCCACAATTAGCTGATCAATATGGTGTTAGGAGATTAGAATAAAGGGATGGTATGAGTAGATTTCCATTATGTAACATCATAGTATTGTCTGGCTTTCTTAGATCTGGGAGAGCAAACATGTTTCCACTGGTAACTCTTTCTCTTGGTCTCTGGGTCATAGCAGTGGATTTCGCTTTTATCGCAGGTCACCAGAGCATCAACAACTGTGCATCTTAATTGATCAGCTCGACTATTTCCCTGCTGTCATGACAACGCCTGTCTCTCTTGTCTTTTCGGACCCCCTTTGGGATAAACTTCGCGCAAATTGTCCGCATCTTCAGTTAATTGTGTGTACAGTTCCCACACTGACATCAAACTGTGCACTTACTGTCTCCATAGACACACAACGGTGCTTATTCATGAAACTCTTTATTTGGCTTATCAACTTTACTGTTCTGACTTCCTTACTCCTCCGCTCTTTCATCATCCCTTACACTCTATTTCCTTCCTTGAATCTCTTATGCCCCTCAAAAACTGATACTTGATTCATACAAGATGCTCTAAAAGCAGTCCGTAGAATTTATTCATAATTTAAAACAATTCTATTGCATATCATTTTTCTAAAGTGTACTCACGTCCAGATTACATTTTTGAAATTCCCCAGCTGTAAATATCAGGCTTTCGTAGAATGTATTCCAATTCCTGCTGTAGCTGTTCATTTGTTTCTATAAAAGTTGGTCAGTTATTTCATACAATATATAGCAATAACATACGGGATTTTGAAGAGTTTACGACAATTTTAAATGCGTGTAAGAAAAAGTCTGGAAACTTATTTAAGGCACCTCATAGATACTAGGTTATATCAGTTATAACAAATGCTAATGTCTTTATATAAACTTGTGAGATATATTTATACGGCATAATTCATGTTGACACACCGGTTCCCGTTAGATCACCGAAGTTAAGCAACGTTGAGCCTAGTCAGTCCTAAAACGAGTGACCATTTGGAAATTCCAAATGCTGTATGTTTTTCCGCTTATCTCGGCGTTGTTTTCAGTCGTCCATCACGTCCTCTTGCCACTGGACATAAGCATTGCCCATTCAGGACAAGTGTGGTCGGGGATTGCCCAATTCTTTGCCTCACAAATACACGTAAAACTATCCTTACAGGGAGTATCCATTGCCCCTTAAAAGCTAACGGAGGCACCTGTATGTCTTAGATATATTTGCATGTAAATAGTTTCTGCTATTTGTATAATACAAGATGAATTTTTAAGTTCTAAATGCGTTTTCTATCCGCCAGTTTAACGCTTTCAAATTGCTTTCAGAGTTTTTGTTTACGAATAAAAACAGATGCATACTATGTAATCTAGTAATTTTTAATTTCGTAAGTTAATTATTATTTATTCACTTTTTACTTTTTCCTCATTTTTCCTCAGGTGATTGTTTTTTTCTCAGTGGTGTCAACAGCCTCATAGCCAATGACAGAGCTTTGTTTAACAAAGTTTTGCCCAGAGATCAGAGCTTCCATGAGAAATATGCAGGTAAAGTTTTATTTACTTCCAAATCTATTTAATATAATATCATGTTAGAATTAAATAAACCTTACACATTATTAATATCATGTATATTTCAACACGCAAATACTATTGATCTAATTTAGTAGCACTTATATTATTATTAAGTTCAATTTCGTTGGTTAATTCTAGTTTTTCCATTATTTTTTATTCTATCGATGTTGTAATCAAAGTAGTACTGTCAGCAAATCGCTTATCGATGCCATTTTTTTACTAGCAGGGAGACCCGACGTTTCCTGGGATTCAATGAGGATCAACAAATGTTCCGCATGTTCACATTCACAGTTCCTTTTTGCAACCATGGTTTCACTGATATATCTGATTCGATTTGTAAGACCTATCCGTGAATTGCTCTTGCAATAAACCAAATACACCTGGAAATTAAAAAAAATACATAGCACGAAAATAATTTTACTAATTTAGGAAACACTTTCCATAAGTATTGTCTTAGTGACTTGGAGAATGATTTTAAACCAAAGTATTTAGAATTAAAGCACAATAAAAAAGTAGGTTTAAAACAAAGATAAATGTTCATTTATCGATTTTAAAACGAATTCACTAGGAACTACAATGTCTAGAAAATATGAGTGTAATTTTTAAAGTGAAATAATAAGATTGGGCTTCATTAATGAGTATGCGGATTAAAAAAACAAGAACATTCCACTGAGTCTTGTATATCACTCATATCGCTGACCTTCGTCGAAGTACATTTTTATACGACTAAGTCGTTGTAATTAAAGAAATAGATTTGTCATACGTATATATTCCGTTAAATAATATTAACTATAAACAGTCCTAAAGTGTCTGTAAACTAAATATTTTATTTCAGTTTAAAGTCTCTTAAAATCCAGTATACAGTTTGTGATAGCATATATGAACAACATCTTATTAAAAATCAAGAAAAACGATCATGCTTTCCTCCCTCCTTCTCCAAGTATATATATATATATATATATATATATATATATATATATATATACATATATATATATATATATATATATATATATATATATATATATATATATATATATATATATAGGTTCTGGATATGACCTTAAACTATATCCAGTGGTGAGGCTCCAGCTCGCGGGCTTTGAAGAGTGTGGAGCCACCCTTTAATTACCATTACTCCCAGGTCCACTATGACCCGGAGTGGTAGTACCTGTTAGGGTCCCAACTATGGGTTGAATAGAAACTGACTTGAAAAAAAAAACAAATAAATTATATCAAAATCTTTTTTTCAAAATCTTTGCATTCAGCATTAAATAATCTAAAAAGGGTTGATATGACGTAAAAAAATAACCAACTAACAAAACCACATACACACACACATATATATATATATATATATATATATATATATATATACTACTTCAGTTACTTACATAAAATTAAAATACAAAAGTATAAATTTATGCGTAAACTTTAAGTATTAACTTCAAAAGTGCTCAATACGTAGGTAGAGCTAGTTAGTAATTTATAAAATATATATGGCGATTAAGCTATACTGAATATTCCGCGTTTCATCCTCTCTAGGATTCTTCAGGCTTATGCGTGAATTTTGTAGTTATCTGTCGTTTTTATATACGCACCTTCTATTGAGATTTTAGTTAGCCAGTCAGCTTTCTTATATCCACCGCCCTTCCTATCAGCCAATGGACATGCACTTATAGGACAAAGGCCCACTTGACCTCTGACTGATCTGATTCTTTGTGTGTGTTCTATTTAGCCTGAATATGCAGTATATATATATATATATATATATACATATATATATATACATATATATATATATATATATATAAAACTAACATAAAAAACCTAACCTAGATTTAAAACAGGTCAAGACACTAGATATTCAGGCTAAATAGAACACAAACAAAGAACAGGTCAACCAGAGGTCAAATGGATCTTTGTCCTATAAGTGGATGTCCATTGGTTGATAGGAAGGGCGCTGTGGATACAAGAAAGCTGATTGGCTAACTAAAATCTCAATAGAAGGTGCGTGTATAAAAACGACAGGCAACCACAAAATTCGCGCATAAGCCTGAAGAATCCTAGAGTGTATGAAACGCGAAATGTTCAGTGTAGCTTAATCGCCATATATATTTTATAAATTACTATACATATGTATATATATATATATATATATATATATATATATTGTGTTAGGTGTCAGGAGGCAATTAAAAGAAATCAAATATCGAACACTATATATATATATATATATATATATATATATATATATATTAAAATTGTGATTCAATGAATTAAAAAAAAACCCTTATTGAAATCAAGTGGTTAAGTTTCATATCAAAAAATTGTTATTATTCTAAGCAAGGCAAAGAATACTTTAGAAAATTAATCTCCTTAACCTATAGGGTTTCGATGTCTACCATCTCATCAGAAGAGAGAAAATATGAGCAAATATTTGTAAACGTATGTACCCTATTTGCTAAAGTCAAATCCTCTTGCTACATGATCTCTGATTAATTAATTATTTTGACTTTGACTTTCCATGTCTCACTGACTTTAGCAAATAGGGTACACACCTTTATAAGTATTTGTTATATTTGTCATTGAATCACAATTTAATTTATTTCCTCTATCTTGCATATCGAGCAATTTTTATTTAGATGGGATAACTTATACAATATTACCGCCAGTAATATTTTGTAAATCTTATAACCACAGGTTTCCATACCAACTGATTTTTAAATAAAAAATATTCTGAAGTATATATATATATATATATATATATATATATATATATATATATATATACGGTTTATCTGTCTGAGAAACGGTATAGTGTAGAGCCTATTAGGTTGGAAGCACTTTTGGGGCCCTGCCTAAAAGAGAGAGACTTGTGATACACTAACCTAGATATGACGACAATATTCCATGCAGAGGCAAATGATAACTTTGCGATGTTGCATCCTGTGCCTGTTTTAAAGTATTTTAATGGTTGGCTCAGACGAGTTCGTAGCAATGGTCTCCTCGGTGTAAATACTCTCGACTAACTCGACAAGCAGCAAAGTTCCGCAACTTTTCTGTGGTGGAAATCCTTCTACTGTAATAGTTTCTTTTCTTGAATTGCTAGATTTTGGAAGTCCCTCCCAATTTCCTGCTTCTCTGACTGTAGTAATAAAAATGTAAATATAATGTGAACAACCATCTCGTTGTAGCACTCCCTACATAATCCCCCTGTAGATATGGTCCTTGATCTTAACCCATTAAGTCGAAGTGAAAATATGTCTTGTTTAGGACGGATAAGACTAATAAAACCTTTTGCGGCAAGAATGTTGCTCAATGTTTCTTAAACGAGTTCACCAATTTTATGTATTTTCTTTGAACCAAGTTAGGGATGCTATCTTTAAGGGCGTAAGAGTAAGGGTCAGGGTTAGGGTTCAGTATGAATACACTTCACATGCTACAGACATATGCACTATGTACCCTTCGTTACATCGAATATCTAGGATATTTAAACCAAGGTATTTGAAAAAAAGGGAATTAATTTATATTAGACTGTACAATATATATTTTTATTTAACCAATAGCAATCATTTTTATCAAGGCAAGTAGCTATATTAAAGTCTTCAGTGTTCATTTCGCTATATTTGCCTTGTATATACACACAATGATGCTATGAAAGAGTATGTCTTTAATAAAACAAACTTGACAAAATAGGGAAAACTCAAAATTGGTAATAGGAACAATTATATATTTTAAATGAAAACGAGAAATAAAAGTTACATATAACTTCATTATATCATCAGATCAATAAGGAACGGGTAAAAGAAGAAAAATTCTTTAGGCCATGGCATTTAGAAGATAAATGCTTCTCATCAGAAAAGGAGAAGGACCAGAATTATACAAAGTGTAAAATATAAGTAAAAAGATTATATATATATATATATATATATATATATATATATATATATATATATATATATATATACTTTTACTGTATTAAATAATGGTTTTGTTTTTTTTTGTTTTACTCGATCAGGAATTTTCCGATTTAATTTTTGGCAATATGGTGAGTGGAAGGAAGTTTATGTCGATGATCGTCTTCCAATGAAAGAAGATAAACTTGCTTACAGCAAGAATAGGAAAGAACCTGACGAATTTTGGATCTGTCTATTGGAGAAGGCCTTCGCCAAGTAAGCAATAGCATTACGTCATTCTCTTTTACACAAATATTTATAAAATCAAACAAAATAAATATTAGGGGCATGTATGTATATATGTTTCTCTCTTTTTTTTTCATTTTTCTTAAACTTTTTCTTCTAGGGGATGGGATATCCAACCAGATGTCTGACATTTACCCCTATTTTAGTGAGTCCAACCAAGAGATCTTTTCAGGATTCTAGCCGTCCCTTTAAGTGCAATCGTTTGTATTTCACTTGCACTTGGTTCACCGGGTATGCTTGCTATGTACTTTTTAAAGTTCTTTTTAAAGTTCTTTTTCATAAGCCCAGCTGCTCCTCTGATGACTGGTATAATTGAAACGTCTTTTAATTTCCAATTTCGTTTCATATCATACATAAGTCCTTGATACTTAGTAATCTTTTCCCTCTCAACTCTGTTAAGCCCTGTATCATTGGGTACACTGACCTCTATTACGGTCGCTTTTTTGTTTGCTCTGTCCCAAATCACTATATCTGGTTTAACAGCTGCATTTTCAAGATATGTAGCAGTAGGGATTATGTAGTCATAGTGGATAGTGTAGTTGTCATTCACAACTGTTCGTTCGGGTATATGTTCCCAGGAGTTTTTACTACACTGAATGTTGAGTTTCTTACATATCTTCCAGTGAAGGTATTTGCAAACTCCGTTATGGCGATCTGTATATATGTATGTATGTATGTATGGAAACACATATGAATCTATCATTAGCGAAATGGACGCAGAGTACTAGACTGTTTAAGCGGCTTGTTTTAACTCAGATTTCAAGAACATTTTCAAAATTCATTGATTTGCCAAGTCTTCGTGGCAGCAACCTCTCAAAATGTCTAGTACTTCTCGTTTTATTCTATTATTATGGTAGTTCATTTTGTGCTCTTGCAAGTTTATAAGCGATTTATTAGTCAGTGAGTTTCCAAAAACATCTGCTTAATGAGCCTTCTAAATATTAAAATACTCTCAGCTCCCTTCTAATTAAAATCTGGATTTTGCAATATCTACTTTTTCTTTATTTCCTATCGCAGATCTTCTTATATTTGATCTCATTTTATTTCAGATTACTTTATGGTTTGCCTGTTTATGATAGTTAATATTTTAGTATGCGAACATTATTCGCCATTTTTTTGTCGCAATCCTGACTTTGATTCAATTTCTTGCTATTCATGAGTATTATCGTTATTGCAACAGTTCTCATTCTTAATGACCATTTCAGATACTCGCAAGTTCAATGTTTTAATTATTTCTCCTTCAACTGAATCTTTGTTATCAACTGGACTCATCTATATTTTTGAAGTCATTCTATTTTAATTATTTTTGCCTATACTGTCCTTATGGTTTTCTAGTATTTATTTTTGTATGTAATTAAAAATCTTCAAATGTGTTATGCATTACATTTTCTAATCTACTTCTGTTTTATTATGCATTCAAAAATAATGCTTGTTGCTTCTTTTTGTCTCGTATGTTTGTATGTTGAATGCAATGTCGTTTGAAGTTTTTAATAGAATGTCTTTCAACTAGTTCAGTCAGGTTAAAACGATACACCTGTGGTGGATTCATTTGTGATTGGTTTTAAAGTTTCCCCTGTTTATCCATCCCGCTTTCCATTCCAAATATCCATTTTGCAATCATATCTATGTTTCTGTGATTCAAGGGTTATTTAGTAAATGTTATAAATTAAACAATGCAGTTGCTTCCCTTTCTATTTATCTTTTATTGTTTTTCTTCAGATTGGTGCTGCTTTTTTTTGGCGGATTTTATCAGTTTCTTTGTATTTTGTTATATATGTATTTCTAAAGTGTTATAATTTTGTCGTCTATGGATGTTCTTAAATTATTACATATTTAAATAGAGTCAATAAGCATCATCTTTCGAGTAGAGTGTTTTCTGTATTAACATTAGTTTCCAAGTTTCGATTTTGTTTAATTTGAATATTTAAAATACTATGTGCTTCTTCCTTTCATTCTTCTTCTTCTTCTTCTTCTTCAACTACTACTACTACTACTACTACTACTACTACTACTACTTAGAGTTTTTTTTTAAATCTTTTAAGGTATTTTATTTTATTATATCATGTTTTTGCTGCCAGTATTCCCATATATATTTGTAAGGTGCTCATATAGTTATAATTACACGTCCATCAAATGTTCTTATTATTTCTTGATGAGCAATCTCTGCACTTTATGTTGACGATATTTTACTAGCAATTTTAGGTCATCCATATAAAATAATTTTTATATTTTATCATTAGTTTCTGTAAAATGGTTTATTCTATCATTGGTTTTTGTCTACATGTTTACTAAAACTAGGTGTTGTCCTTCAACTGCCAAGTCAAGTGTCGATTGTTCCGTTCCATTTTCATGATAATTTTAGCTTTACTTTTAAGGATTTCAATTTATGCATTCTAAGATTTTTTTTTAATTCTTTACATTTCCACTCTGTATGCTTCAATTTCCTCTGATTCGTGTTATTCCTATTGGTGTTTGATGTTCTTTGAATATGTGAGTTGACTTCTGTACTCAAGGGTTTTCTTTCATATTTTACATGTTTTTATGATTGCCGTTTCTTTTTTGTATAGTGCCAATCATCACTTTAATTTGGATTTCTCTCCGACTCTTTCTGATCTCATTTATCGCAACTATTTATAATGCTACTCATATTATTGATATTTTATGGACAATGGTCTCCACATTATTATTATTATTATTATTATTATTATTATTATTATTATTATTATTATTATTACTATTATTATTATTATTATTATTATTGTTGTTGCTGTTATTGTTGTTGTTGTTGACAGGCTCCATGGTTCATACGTAAACATAAATGGTGGAGTTCTAACAGATGTCCTCGTTGATTTGACTGGTGGTATTTCCGAATACATTATGTTAAAAGACACCGAATACAATGCTGAGAAATTATTCAACATTATCTTCAAAATGTGGAAAATGGATACGTTGATAAGTCTGGGAATATACGTAAGTAATATATATATATATATATATATATATATATATATATATATATATATATATAATGAATGACAAAAATTTATATTCTCAAATTCATGATGTTGACCATCTTATAATTTATTCCTTTAAATCAGTCGATTTATACAATTCTTGACAAGAATTGTATAAATCGACTGATTTACAGGAATAAATTATAAGATGGTCAACATCATGAATTTGGGGAATATAAATTTTTGGTCATTTATTCTATATATTGCTCTGTAATCACATTGAGCTTCTTATATAAGGATTGATATATAATAAGAAATATAATCCTACAGAAATATATATATATATATATATATATATATATATATATATACAGTTAGAATTAGCACCTAATATGAATGTATAGACGACTAGAGTGATCTTATGATTACAACATCACGATCCTCGCATGCGAGCTGAATGGACTGACTTTAATTTAAACTTAAAGTTCTCAATAATAAGTTTTTAAAGGGGTTGACATAATTATTACTAAAATTATTTTAAATACCTACAGACACTAGTGTTAATACTTTCAGACACTAGTGTTTCATCCTTTAAGGATGCACCAGTGCAGGAAGTAACGATTACAGCCAAGTCGGAAGATTCGAACTCGACCACGTAGCCATTTATGAATCAATTAGCAAGGTTAATATCCATACGGCCAACGTTAACGGCGAGAGATACAGTTAAAATTAAAAATTACATAAATGTTTAGACGGCTAGAGTGATCTCATGGCTATAATATATATATATATATATATATATATAAAGAGAGAGATAATTATTTTTATTCGTATTTATCTATTAATTCTGTTTTTGATCCTTTCACCTTCACTTCCGGCACTACTTGACTGATGTAATCGCTTTGTTTATCGTAAACCTCAGTACTTTCCAATCCTTCTCGATTCATCATAAGGGATAGATAAATCTAACTGGTTTTGAACAATTTATGTATACATATATATGTAGCAATGTACGTAAATATTATGTTCTTATAAATATTATGTTTTTCTTTGTCGTTCTCTGTGTATTTCCTATACAAACAGCTCGAGCACTGTAAAAGAATTGTAAAAGTTAAATGGACATTTGAAGAGGTCGTTTGCGAGTGCTGATCTCATGGGGCGGAGGTTATAACTACCAACACAATGGTTATAGATTCAATTCCTGGTTGGTGAAAGGTGCTGGTCTAGCTGCACTGATGAGCTGTGATACAACAACTCAAAACTGTATGTGGACGACTATATATATATATATATATATATATATATATATATTAATAGCGTGGAGATTTATTTCGTTGGTTTATTATTATAATAACTTTGCAAATATTTCAGGATGTTACTACTATTAGTAAAGTTTACAATCCAAAAAGATTGGAAATACTCGGCTTTACGACCAATAACGACGATTACATCAGAAGTTGTAAAGGATCAAAAATGGAATGCAAAAACAATCTTAATTACTAAAAATATATTAGCTTGTTTAATAACGACAAACATTATAGATCATTGACTTAGAATGAGTATTATATGCTAAATTAACGATTGAATATAGTAAAAAGTTGTGCTTATATTTGCATTAAATATTAATCCATATTACTTCCTAATAATCTCTAACTGTGAGTCGAACGGATACTATAATATCCAATTCACTTCACCTTATCATAACAGAAATTCATACAAAATTCAGCCAGATCGGCCAGTAGTTTCCTGAAAGATAGAACTTTATACGAATCCTTACTAATACATATCAATGCATCGAACAGACACCATAATATCCAGTTCACTTCACTTTATCATAATTAAGATTAATAAAACGTTTTAGCCACATCGGCACCATAATTTCTGAGAAAAGTGAAATGGTCAGATATACACATAGAAAGATAAAAAATAAATAATTGATAGACCATAATATTTAAGTACATTGCAATATATATATATATATATATATATATATATATATATATATATATGTATATATATATATATAAAATAAAAATTACAATAAGTTTACCAAGGTAATCAAAATGGTAAACTTAAAATATATTATAAATATTAAAGAGTTAATATTTATAAGTAAAATAAACTCAGCCAGATGTAACAGCTCAATAAAACTGAAAAGGAAATAGAGCTTATAATATGAACAAATGATTAATAAAACATGTTAAAAGACATCTTAAAAAAGAGTTAAAAACATAAGGAAGCACAAGATAAGTGGATAGTCCTTAATCCGCGGAGTTACGAAGAAATACTCTCCTTCTCATCAAAGGGCATGAATTAGCAAAATGCAGGATCGGATTTTGCATATAAAAGTATTTAATGAAACTACAAGTAAGTCACAGATCTTACTTGGTAAAAAAAAGGGTGAGGTAAGGGGAACAGAAGGCAAAAGAAAAATGATAAAAAGATTTCACATGAATGGATAGTCCAGTGAAGGGTAAAAATCCAAAAATGGTAAATCCAAAACGGTCGAATTTAAAATTTCAATCCAATGAGTAAACTCCAAATGGTCCAAAATAATTCAAAAGGCAGAGTTCCTTGGAAAAAAGCGCAAATGGAATGAATTCCAAATCATTAAAAGAAAAGCACTGGAGATAAAATTTAAAACACGTCTGTCAAGGCTGGATGAATCAAAAAAATTAAGGTTTATTTAAAAAAAAAAAAACCGAAAAGCGGTGAAAGTTTAAATTTGAAAAGCAAAGTAAAACTGACCCAGACAAAAAGCGCGAAAGTTAGCGTTAATAATTAGGTCAGCTTAGATATGCACGTGAAAGTCCTAGAATTAAATTAAGAAAACTGATCAGAAGAACAAATAAATGGCCAAGTTCAAGAAATGGGGCGTCTGTTATATATATATATATATATATATATATATATATATATATATATATATATAAAAAAAGTGAAAGTAAATAAATAAATAAAAAATAAATAAAAAATAAAAAATAGAAAATTATATATATACACACATACATATATATATATATACACATACATATACACACATACAGACACACAAATGCACACATACATGTATATGCATGCACACACGCATATAAATATATATATACATATTTGTATACATATACAATAACACACACACATAAATATACATATATATACAAACACACACGCATGCTTAAATATATACACATATCCAAAAACATATACAAGTTAAACAAAAACATGCATACTTACATACAAAATAAGGGGAGGGAAAGGCCGGTATCTACAAACTCCGGAATAAGGCAAATAAATGTGTATGTAAATGCATATAGTGAAATATAAGTAAACAAATACATAGAATAAAAATGAGTAGGTTGATGTATATATTTAATTATATATATATATATATATATATATATATATATACTTCATTTAATCACATAAAATTAATATACGAAAGTATAAATTTATGCATAAACTTTAAGTATTTACTTCAAAAGTGCTCAATACGTAGGTAGAGCTAGTTAGTAAGTTATAAAATATATATGGCGATTAATCTACACTGAATATTCCGCGTTTTATCCACTCTAGTGCTCTTCAGGCTTATGCGTAAGCCTGAAGAGTCCTAGAGTGGATGAAACGCGGAATATTCAGTGTAGATTAATCGCCATATATATTTTATAACTTACTATATATATATATATATATATATATATATATATACACATATATATATATATATATATATATATATATATATATATATATATTCTTGGCAGTACTTCGCAAACGAAGATTCTATGAAGGGGGTTTTCCACGTCGACTGCAGGCACGCTTGTAACTGACGAGCCCGATGCCGGACAAACAGGTTTGGCAAGAGCAGCTGCAGTCAAAAGTCACGATTTTAAAGAATTTTCAAAATATTCTTAACTTAGCATAACGTAAGGATAATTTTCAAAACTAGGATATTAAATATTATTAGTATTTGTGTTGACGGGTGTGATTGAATTAGTTCTGAAGTAGTTTTAGTGTTATTCCGGATACAGGATAATTGGTTAGTCATGAGATTTGGCTGTTTTTAATAAAGCTTTTTTTTTCGCAGTTTAAATTAGTTTTGTATATATTAAAAGATAGAATAGTTTATAATGTGGTTGATATTATTTTCAAAATTATGTATGCACAGAATTATTGAATTTACTAATTATTAAATATAACCTTTTGTAATGATAAGACCACAAATAAATTTAGTAATACGAAAAGTTGGCTTTCCTTTTTCCTTTTTTGTAGCTAAGTTTAGATTTTGTACATATATTTAGTAGTTTATAATTTAGTTTACATAGTTTTGTTGATATTATTTCCATAAGTATGTATGCATAACTTAGGAAGTATAAATGTAGTAATTATTAATTGAAAATTTAGGTAGTAGATTCATATATTGAGATTGTTAGTATGTATAGTTGGATTCCCCCCTTTTTTTGTAAATTAGTTTAGTTTCGTATATTAGGACATGTATATTGATCTGTAATTATGGCGTATATTTTGGTGAAATAAGTGGGTAGACATAAATGAGAATTAATAAAATTAATAAATTCAGTAATTATTAAATAGTATGTTTTGTCAGAAGATTCATAAATTAATTAAATGGTTAGTACGTAGAGGTGGATTCAATGACTTTCTTTGATTAAAATCCAAGATGGCGTAATTGAAAAATATAAGGTAACTGCAGCTACTCTTCCAAATTTCGTATTCTCACCATGTCGTATCACATTTTAATTCTTTTTAGTGGATTGATTGTTGCGATTTATTCTGATGAGTTAAGGGCATTCACTATTTGATATAATAATTAAGTGATTGATTTTGCAACAGATACTGTCAAGAACTGTAAGGATCAATTGATGTAAAGCGGATAAAATACAAAGTTGTCACCATCATGTACTTTGGAATATAAAGATTTTGTCATTTATTCTATATATATATATATATATACATATATATATATATATATGCATATATATATGTATATTATTTGGGAATCAGCACTTATCAAGGCTAGAAGGCCACTATAGGATAAGTATTTACAGATGTTAGATAGATGGCGAGACAACGCCATGATGATCAGTTACAGCGGAATTGTGGTATCGTTTAATTATTTAAGTCGGCGGCTCAAAAAGAACTTATTTACATTGAACTTTAAAACAACCATGTTATAGCACGGCTACCGAGAGAGTAGACCAATGAACATGACAACGTGACGTCAGTACGAGATCCACATTTAGGTAAAGTTGCCTAAAGTTTCCGGTGTTCAACCACATAGCCATAAAAAATATTTTTCGTTGCCTTAGATTATCGCTGTGGTGAAATTAGTCCAAACGTGCATGTTTTTTATTCTGCTAAAGAGAAAAAACAATTCTCTATTTAGTTATTTATTATACACATTATTGCACATTGTGATAATTTTAATCTAACAAAATATAACAGTTGAATTTTATTTCTACCGGAAGAAGTCGAATATTTCATTTTATTTATTTTTTAAACTGCAAAAGAAACAATTTTTATATGAGAATATTTTTCAGTCCGTTCTTTTAATAATAAATAAAACTTTTTATTGAGTATTTACAAATATTTTAATGTTAGAGCCATTTTTCACGACAGTTTTTTTGTTTTTGTTTTTTGTTTTTTGTTTCTTTTAAGTAAAACGATCGATGAATTCAATAATTTAGCACTGAGCGTAATTTATTTCTTTGAAATATATTTAAAACTTAACAGTTTTTGATTGTTTGTTTTATAACTTTTTATCTGTAAATAATTTACATGACTGAAATGGGAAATGAAATAGGAAATTCTATATTCTCTCCCTAGACATACGAACACAAATAAATCCTAAAAATCCATTAACTAATCAGTTTTAATTAAAGTTTTTATATGAACTAAAAATAAAGAGTACACAAAAGTTTAATTAACATATTTTCTTGTGTTTATCTTATAAATAAATATTGTTTGGTATTTGTGCCGCGTATTTACCGTGCTGAAATAATAACGTTATTTAGAAAGCCATTCTTAATGGGGGGGCTTTCTAACTATTCTGCACTTTCACCTAACAATTTAATGAAAAAAAAAGATACCATAAAATTTAACTTAGAAAATCCTATCTAAAATATAGCACGGTACGCACACTGCACGAGCACCATTATTATTATTATTATTATTATTATTATTATTATTATTATTATTATTATTATTATTATAACAAGAAAAATAATAAAAAAGGTACTTCATGAGGAAAGTGGACGCTGCGTAAACAAGTTTTAATTTAATGGTTGCCCCCTAAAAAGCGCATATGCAAAAGGTTTTCAGTGGTTTATTTAATCACGAAAACTTTTTTGAAGGTATTATTTGAGGCAAAAAAAGGCCAAAAGCATTGTTTGAATATGTATGAAAAAAAATAGATGTAACAAAAAAATAAAAATATTTAGTGTTGAAAATACAATATAATAATAAAATAAATTAAAATAAAATGAAAATAAAATAATAACAATCACAAAATAAAAGTGTGAACCAAATTTAATTAAAGAAATTTTTAAAATTCAAAAAATAAAACACACGCTCGATTACAAAAAAGTCTATGAGATATATGCGAAGAAAGTGAAAGGCAACCTCAGGGAGAAGCGATTAAATTAAAACCCACTTACGCAAGGTCCACATTCCCCGTGAAGTGCAAAAAAAGTCTATATGAAAAGAACTGGCGCCACACCAACTAGTTGTGAAGGGTCAAGGAGGATGGAAAGTCCGAGCTGGGAGCGTGCTAACCGGATCTCCACTGGAAGTGTGCAGTTCAAATCTGGTACCTTGGGGGGCATTTTGTCACACAAACCCCAGGAAACACCAGTGGCCGATGCCAACGAGAAATCAATGGCAAACGGCTGTTGCGATAACGTGCAATCATCTGCACGGGTGGGCAAGACGTGGAAAACATTGGAAATCTGGGGAGACTTGTTGTCACGCGGTCTCCAGCGAATATCACAGGTTACTGCCAGCGATCACTGATGATGGCCTGTGAGACAACTCCTAGTGAGTGAAATAATAATAATAATAATAATAATAATAATAATAATAATAATAATAATAATAATAATAATAATAATAATGTCCCCTCCCAAATTCACCAGCAACCTGATTTAATATCGTACACATTTACTATATTTTCTTAGTTTTTTTTTTTTTTTTACACAGTGGTCACCACTTATCAAGGTCCGGAAGCCACTCAGGGATAAGGGTTATTGCAAGTATGTACAATACGTTAGTGTGGAGATTTGATGAAGTGTTTACTTAAGGGGGCGGTTCATTAGGAATTTGTTAACGTTGGACTTGAACACATCCAAGTTGTAGTCAGGTGGGAAGCAGGCAGGCGGAACAGAGTTCCACAGGCGTGCAGTTCTAAAAAAGAAGCTTTGTTCATGGAATCCACGTTTTGATTTAGGCACAGATAAAGAGTGGGGGAAATTTTTCACAGTGGATTCGGTAGATGGGTGTTTTTCGTGAAAGATTGGCGAGGGGGGGACCAGAGATTGGAGTTCAGACGAGCACCTGCCATGGAAATAACGATAAAACAAGGATGGGCTCGCAACGTCTCTTCTGTGGGAGAGAGGTTGTAGGGTAGAGAAAAGGGCATCCCCTACTAAGTCACGAAGTCTATTTTGTACTCTGTCAAGGCAGGATAGGCTGTTTTTAGCAGTTCCTACCCAGATATGGCAGCAGTATTCCATCCTTCGACGTACTTGGCTTTTATATAGATAGAGAATTGCATCAGTAATGAGATATCTTCTGGAGCGGTAGAAGGATCCCACCAATGTTCACATTATGGTATGATTGTCTTTTAGTAGTTATGTGAACTTCATTTCCGTATTCATGTATACTGCACTGATATGAAAATGAAAACTATAGCGGAGTATAGGATTGCTAACCATGTAACTGATGAAAATACGCTACATATTTTGATGAAAAACATGGGAAAAATTGAATATAGAAAAACAGAAAATCAAAACAATATAATTTCTGTATTAAAAGTAATAGTTATTTAAATATTTAAACATATAATCTTGTGAGGAAAATCCAGCTCCCCAATAAGGGACACTCTGGATAGGAACAAAAAATAAAATTGTCTCAGTCATGAAAGATTTCTCCTCCACTGGCTGAAGACAGAAAAAGTGAATTGTAACACCAGAACATATACCACTACACTGTGATCTTGTCCCGAATTGTTTTATGTTTCTTTAATTTTTTGTTCTCTAAATTCATAATTCAGTTTTATCAGTATTAGATTGTAGATATATCACATACGGTATAATCGCGTTGAAACACCGGTTCTGGTCAGATTACCGAAGTTATGCAACGCCAAGCCTGGTTAATACCATATGGGTAACCATTTGGGAATTCTAGGTACTGTGTGTACTCTGCGCATAGCTCGGTATTTGTTCCCAGTCGACTTGTACACTTCACTTCGACTTAAGGTGATGTGGTTAGAGATTGCTCACCTCCTGCCACAAAAATTTCACGCGCAGACATCCCTTCGTGGGTATCCATAGTCTGTTAAAGACTGAAGGAGCCCCTAGATTGTATATTGCTTTAAAATTACGTAATTTTACATAAATAATATATTTATTTTATATTGAATAAAGTTCAGTTTTATTATTAATCGAATTGGCTTTCTTTTCTTTTCTTTTTTAACATGTTTTAATGCTCTTTGTAAAAATGCTGCCATATAGTATCGGCAGTAACCGTTCGACAAATCTTATCTACATTGCTCGCAGGCATTTTTCAGTTAACAGGCCTTCTATATCTCGGTGGCTGTGCTTATATTCAGCCGGAAAGCAGAACCACGATATTTTGTTCCACAGAGGTACGGTTCTGGGAAACAAACTCTGTTCATGTAATTTTTCGTTTAGTTTTAGGCAGAGATAGAGAGTGAAGGAAACTGTTGACAGTTGGTGTAGGTAGACGTTTGTTGAGAACGTTTGACTGGTGGTGGTGGGGGGGCTTCATAATGTATGTTTTCCATTCACGTATTTTATCAAACCACTTGAAAAATGATGTAAACTTAATATTCATTCTTTGAAACACCTTGTATCTTTGTATTTCTACATTTAAAAAAGTTGAATGTGGTAAAGAATATTTCATAGAAATGTAATGTGTGCTAAGTTACAAGTACAGGCAGAATATTAATCACAGTATAAACTTACATTAACTTCTTTACTTTTATTTTTTTTCATATGCAGCAATCAGACGGCGGACTCGAATGGCAAAGACCCAATGGATTGGTGGAAGGACATGCTTATTCCGTAACAAGATTAGCTACGGTAATATATAAATATAAATTTGCTTAATACATTTGTAAACCACCTACTACGTGTTTTCCCATGTCGTTCTTATGGACAACTGAGGCCCACACCAATTAGACATCGAAATAAGCAATTAGTAAATAGCGTTTTCATAATCTGCCAATGAATGTTGAAACTAAAATACTAATAAATTTTATATTCATGTATTACATGAACTACAACAGATTAAAAAAATCATATTTACTTGCATACCCACCAGGGCAAAGTTCGGATTGCGCGATGACATATGTGTTAATTTTTTCGCGTTTAAGAAATGCAAATAAAAACAAAACTAAATCCCTTCTGCTTTTTTTTTTCATCGTCATTTTTTTTACTTTCATTTGTATTTTTTATTGCACGTCAGAGTCGTTTTCAAACAAAAAATGCAAAAGAAAACATGTTTTTCTCATGTAAAACAAAACATGTTTTTCTAATATAAAAAAAGTAAAGGAAAACAAAAAACGGTACCAGTGAACTCATTAATCCGTGCCGAAATAATAATGTAATTATTTAGAAAGCTAATCTTAACATGAAGAGGAAAGGGTGTTTTGTTCCCATTCTATACTTTATCCTTACAATTTAATAAAAACAGATAGTATAAAACTTTAATTAAACTTACAATACTATTTTTAAAAAAATAGCACGGATAAAGAAAGGCACTAGCACCCAAAAAACTACTTTGTCAATTTACAAATATTTGTTTTTTTACGACCTAACCCATCGTAGTTTACCCCTAAAAAGAAAGCAACATCTACTTTTATACTAATACGTTTTAACGTCCTTAAAAGATAATATAAAAACACAGAAATTAAAAAAAATAATAATTAAAATTTAGCATTTAAGAGTGAGGGGATCATTTTCCGATATAAATTTAACGTAAATGAGCACGCACTTCATGGCCACGTAGCAATAAACGAGCCAAGTAAATATTCAAGCTTGGTGGCGGGGTTAAGAGCAAAAATAAGGAACGAAGTGGGATGGGGGCATAAGTTCCAAACATTTTAAAAATACATAGAAATATTATATTGCTTTGAAAGTTTTCAGCGTTCAATATCACTTAATTAATCATTATTTTCCGATATTTTTAAGGCTGTTAACACACACACACACACACACACATACACACACACACAAATCTAGGATGGCTATATACAATGCACATTCTTTACTTGTGTTTATTTTCTTTTCGTCTTTCTTTCAACAGTTTACACTCCTTTTATATAAAGGATTTTTTATTTAATATAAGGGCAATGACAAGGACCTTTTTTTTTTATTACATTTTCACCCCAAACAAGGCAAATTGCAACTTTGGTGTAGGGGGCTACTATCAGGGGCAACAACTACTGGGGTACTATGTAGGGATTTGGGCAGCAAGGTGTCGGTTCACGTTACACTTGAACTTCTGCACGTCAGTACTGTTGGGGAAGCAGGGACCTGGAATGGAATTCCAGAGTCTAGCGATTCTGGGGAAGAAACTATTGGAGTAAAAATATCTTTTACATCTAGGGATCTCTACAGTGTAGGGGTGGGATTTAGCAGCCTGTCGGGTTTGTCGAGGGTGCACACATCGTGGGGCACAAGTGATTGCAGTTCGTCAGAGCATTCACCACTAAAATACTTGTAGAAAAGGCAGAGGGATGCAACATTTCGTCGATGGGACAGAGGCTGAAGCTTAGATGCCAGTTCAGGGCCTATCAGGTTTGCGACTCTCTTTTGAAACTTGTCAAGGAGCGAGAGACTAGTAGCAGATGCACCAGCCCAAATGTGGCAGCAATACTCCATACATGGGCGAATGGTGGCCTTATAGATGTACAGGATACTTTCGGGTGTTAGTAGTTTTCTAGCACGGTAGAGAAAGCCCACCTTTCTTGCAGCGGCCCTGGCAATGCCTTCAATGTAATTGTTCCAACTCATGTTTCCTGTGAACGTTAGGCCAAGGAGTTTGAAAGATGGACTCTCAGATAAAGAGTCGTTGGCCATTGCTATGGGTGGTAGAGAGGGTTTCTTGTAATTATTGAATGAAACTAGTTTAGTCTTGGCAGCATTGAACGTGATCAACCACTTTTGTCCCCATTCCACTACAGATTGGAGGTCTTCCTCTAGTGTTTCTGCCATTTCTTTAGAAATGTGTTCATTCGTCTTCCTGTCGTGCCTGCCATAGAGTGTAGTGTCATCAGCATATATACCCATCTCAGAGGCAATGTTGTCGGAGAGGTCATTTATGAATATCAGGAACAATAGAGGTCCAAGGATAGAACCCTGGGGCACCCCCGCATTTATATCATATTGTTTAGATGTACGTCCGTCGAGGGCAACCTGGATTTTTCTCTTATCTAAGAAGGATTTAATTATGTTAAGTATTCTACCAGTGATACCGTATGATCTGATTTTACTGAGGAGACCCTCATGCCATACCCTGTCAAAAGCCTTAGATATATCTAGAGCTACCGCTCTGCCCTCCCCCGCGTTGTCCAGTGAATGGTATATACGTTCAGAGATCACAGTTAGGATGTCTGCTGTGGAACGGGCTTGTCTAAATCCATATTGTTTGTCAGTCAGTAGTTTAGCATATGTAAGATGATGGACTAGAGCATGGTTAATTATGGTCTCAAATATTTTGGCAAAAAGTGGGAGGAGGCTAATGGGGCGATAATTTGATGGGTCTGTCCTTTCGCCAGAATTCTTGAATACTGGTACAACAGAAGCAGTTTTCCAACAGACCGGAAAGCAAGCTTCATTAAGGCATTTGTTGTAGAGTTTGGAGAGAACTGAAGCTACTTCGGCTGAGCACTTTTTTAATAGCACAGCTGTATTATCCAATACATTCTGTATCATTTTTACTGGTCGCCATGTTTGTTTTCGTTCGAGCGTGCATTCAATTTTTGCGCATTTATACATTAATTCTGTATAGTCACTTGCACTTTTATTCATTAATTCTGTATACGCACAATTCCATAGCTAGCTATAACATATACTGACCCAACGGGTCACGTGTAGTTTAGTGAAGTTATAACCTTTATGATTGAGGCAAAAATGTTGCTTTTTGCAGTGGGAAAAGTTAAGTTTTCGGTTTCAAGAACACATGAAATACCTTTCGAAAAATACACGTAACTTTAAAATATTTGGAAATACTCAGTGAAAAGTGTTTGCTATCAAGACAATCGACTGTAAAAACTTCTTATGTAAAAATTAAATTCAAGATAATGTTTGCTGCATTATCCATAAAAGGATTATTTCTTTAATTTTTATTGGCAAAGGTCATGCAATTACTTAAATAAAGTTTTAATTAAAAACGATTTTAATTAATGAAAACACTTACTCTGCCATATTCTGTTGGATTAAAACAAACTCTCCTAAATGCACATATCAAAATGTAGAATTGTTTTTCTTTAAGTAAAAGAAACTATGTGCAAATAAAAACGCTGTCCCATATAGCCTAGATGTTGCCACGAGACGTGACGTCATTTTTCAGTTAATAGGTCTTGTCTTTCGGTAGCCTCGGCCAGACTCTGTCAAAAGCCTTAGATATATATAGGTTTACCGCCCTAGCTTCCCTGGCCTTATCTGGTACGTGGTGTATACGTTCAGAGATGACAATCAAAATATCTATAGTACAATCGGCTTGCCTAAATTTATACTGTCGGTCGGAATTAACTATCTATGATGTGGTGAACTAATTTTGATAGACTCCAAAATTTTGGCTAAAGAGGGAGGAGACTAATGTAGCGATGATTGATTGGGTCAATTCTTTCGCCATAATTCTTGAAAACTGGTGCCATAGAAATAGTTTTTCAGCAGATAGGAAAAAATCATTAAGCATTTGTTGAAGAGTTTGAGGAAAACTGGAGCAACCTAAAAGGAACATTTTTTAATAGCATAGCAGGGCTTATTATTACAATGTCTTTTCGATAATTCTGTGTAGATTAACATTTTCAGTTTGCTTTTTTGTTATAATATTGAAATAGTTTTAAATCTCATTTATATTAGTCTGACATGTTTAAATTTGTAATAGCATTATATTTCAAACTTCAAAATGGATGTATCTTACGTATCTTTTCTTGTTTGTTTATTGGCAGGTGTCCGTTGCCGGTAAGACTGAAAGATTAATCAGGATACGAAACCCATGGGGTCAACACGAATGGAAAGGAGCTTGGAGTGACAAGTAAGATTGAACACATTATATCAATACTCTGATGTAATATATATATATATATATATATATATATATATATATATATATATATATATATATATATGAAATTTATTACTGTGAGTCCAGAATGAGTTTACATATTGTTTCAGCTAGGGGGAAATCCTCAAAAAGACGAGGAAATATCCAACTAGCATCGTCAGAATTCATAGATGGACTTCTTTTTGAGGATTTTCCCCTAGTTAAAACAATATATAAACTCATTCTGGACTCACAGTAATAAATTTCCTATATACTGCTCTGGCTACACATTGAGCACTCTAGTCCGTTTTTATTCACCACTGGTATATATATATATATATATATATATATATATATATATATATATATCGACTGACACGTGTCGTCGTCTGCGACACATCTTTTTTTGTTTCTTTATTCCCCACGTCTAAAAACTCCTTCGCCTCAATCGTTCTTCTTGAAAACATCTAAAACATTCAATGGGCAAGTATGGAAACAAGATTATGTTATTTCTATCCTCGGTGACAAATATTTTATCTGATAACAGGAAATGCAATTGCTAGTATTTTTTTATTGTTCACATTTTTAATGTTGCTTCGTTGGGTTTTTTTTTATCAAGGAAATGTACAATCATAATTACATTGTCCATTCAAACATTTATTTCAATAACAACTTTACCAACTTTCGTCGCCATTGTTTTCATGTCGAAATAATATTTAATGATAAAAATAAGTTTAAATTACTTTAACTGACTAAATACACTTAGCCTAGTGTAACCTGTAGCTTTATACAGCTCTTAAAAGTATGATTCCAGATAGTGACCAGGCATAGCAGTATGTGTAAACGCACGCTCCTATTCATATAGAATACGAGATTATGCATGCTTCGTGCATTTTGTTTGCGAGTTATTTACAAAATTTAAGACTACTATTTGTTCTTTGCAGGTCAGGAGAATGGGCCAAGTTCTCCGAAGAAGATCGAAAGAAAATTGGAATAACTGTCAGAGACGAAGGAGAATTTTGGTATTATTATTATTATTATTATTATTATTATTATTATTATTATTATTATTATTATTATTATTATTATTATTATTATTAATATTATTATTATTATTATTTCCTCAGATATTTCAATAGGTCATGAATGATTGGTCACTTACATTATTCGAAGATGCTCCCTGAAATCTGAGTGACAGCAAGTTTTACTAGATTCTTCACTTCTTTCGATAAATAGCAACAACCAGTGTTCTTCTCTAGGGTCTGGGTAGCAATAAACTTCTCTAAGTTCCAACCATTCTCTGCATTCTTCCAGTGGAGATCTCGTTAGTAATCTACTTATTCGGTATTTTCGTTTCCCTTAATCCTTCACGACTATTTTGTGTGATAACATCCGATGCTCAAGCCATCACATTTTAGGGGGAGGATGAATTTTTACACCAGTTTTCTTTTTCACAGGACCAGTCAAATAATACTATTTTATAGGATGAGTCGAGCTTTTTCTTATATCTGGAAATACGTATGAAGATAGCTAAAAGAAGCATTAAACCTTCCTCAAACTATTTAACACGTGGAAACATCCCTGATGATCTGGAACCTTATATGTTGTCAACCTATCGACCTAATGGTTTTAATGCAAAATTAATGGTCAAGCATCTTATCTGAAAAAAAATTATATCCTAATAGCGAAATTGTGTCCTAAAGGAAAACATTGGTTATAATACACATATTTACTTGAGGTTATTAGGTTGTATGTCAAGAAAAGACTTTATATATTTTATAAGACATGATTCAGCTTGTGTCTATACCATTTATTTACAAATTAATAATAACGTCGTTTGCACAATGCCAGCCAAATTTTATCCGTTTTTATATTCGTTTTGAAGTAGTTAACTGCATTTATTTATATGGTGTGGTTTACTGTGTTGTCTAAATAGCTCTCTGCATTTGCTGTTTTATTTTCTATTTTGGCTGCAGTACAGGTCATTGTAATCTGGTTATTGTTTCCGGATCTCTGTTATAATGGCCTTTTTTGGTATCGTATTTCCTTGGCTAGTCTTATAATGCACTCATTTGCTTGTTGTTCTCCTACTTTGTTTTTCAATCCTTCGTTCACGCTTCGCTACTAGCCGCATTCTTTATATTGGCGTTTTGCCGGTAGTTGTTTCTTATGGTATGTTATAATTTTGCTATTTCTTTTATTGTATCCTCCTCGCAGACTTCAATATCTATTGTCCTTTAATTTTTTTCCTTTCTACATAGTATCGCTTCAGCATCATTATTGAATTTATTTTCATTATTATATGTACTCCCTAAAAGTTTCTAAACGAGTCATCATCAGAGATAACTCATTGATAATAACCGGTGTTGTTTTCTTGGATCTGGTTCACTACAAGTCTCCACAAGTTTCCAGTCCCTTCACCTCTTTCGATAATCTTTGAAAATGACTTTGCGTTATCGCAACATTCGCTTGCTATTGATTTCTCACTGGAAGCGACTATTAGTCTTCACTGGGATTCTCTCCAAGGTCCCAGTTCTGTTTGCACTCTTTCCATGGAGGTCTGAGTTGTGTTTTCTTTGTTATATCTTTTCAAACCCCTTGACCTTTCATCACTATTTTTGTGGTATCAGCCAAGATTTATACTTTTTTTTAAATTTTATCTATTTATTTTTATTTATCTATTATTTATTTTATTATTTTTTTTTTTTATTTATACACGATGTAATATCTAAAAGTTTAAGTTCATTTAGATTGTTTTATACACTTAACTGGTTAGTGTACATAGTTTATGTGTGCGGGTTGCACCATTTGCAGATTTTCTTTAAGATCTCTACTGCTTTATCATTACTGTTCCTTACACGGTCCTGGTCTTCCCTTTCATTCCAATTCATCTTAGTCTTTTTTCCAGGTCTTGGGAATTTTTCCTAGTGTTCCTACAAGTACTGGTATTATACTGACTTCCTTCATGTTCCTTCATATCGCTTTCAGTTCTCTGAACTGAAGGTCAGTGTATTTGCTTTATTTTTCTGTATCTTTAGTCTTTAACCTGTGTCTGCTGGGACGGCAAAATATGTGTTGGAGCATACAAAAATAAACACGCAAGCATACATGGAATGTACCTACGTGAAAAAAAATGGAACCAAACTGAAACAAGGAACGTTAAGCGAACAGAAAACGCCGTATTTCCTCTAACAGTTTTGCAAATTATTTTGTCATTTGTAAATTATGATGCTTATATAGTTCACGAAATTAATTTGACTTGAATTCAGGAAGTAAAAGAGTAAAGTTTATTTGTTGTTAATATCTTTTATAGCATATGTTGTAGGGAAAGCATATAAATAAACGGAAAAATTAATAATACTGAACCTCCCAGAAATAAAATAATCTTAATTATTATGAAACTGTCGCTCATATAATACGAGATCTATTAATAATTAAAAACGACCGTGTGTTGCACACTCACCAAAAGATTAAAAAGAAAGCTAGACGTCAAGTACACCCGTATATTATAAACAGTATTAAATATATTTTGGCAAGATGATCGCACGAAACAGCAACTTTATGGCAACCTACCTGCGATCCATATCTACTACCATTAAAGAGCGACGTCTACGATTTGATGGTCACTGCCAGAGGAGCGAGCAAGAGATGGTGAAAAAGTATTGCTGTGGACTCTACGGCACGGGCGTACGAGCATAAGGAGACCTAGATCCACGTACATCCAGCAAATTTCAGATGACGCCAACAGTCATCCTGAAGATTTGAGGCAGACAGTGGAAGCCAGGGAAATCTGGAGAGAAAGAGAGTCACATTGGTCCGCGCAATTAGCTCGACCAGATAGTTAGATATAATGTGTTGCTCTTGAAGAAAGCAATAATTCAAGTAGAGAAATGTATCTTATTAAAGTAAATGTTCAAATATGAATAGGTTAATATTTATTTAAATGCATATTTGTTTAACGGAAATAGAACACAAATAAAAAATAATTATAAAATCTTTTTAGCAATATCGTAGTCACTGTACTGCTTGGGAAAATTCCTATATTCGAATACATTTGCTAGTTTATGTCTATATAAGTATGTTATAGCAGAAACTAAAGCGTATTACATTTTTCTAAATTCGTCAATTGTATGTGCGTATATATATATATATATATAGATATACATATATATATATTCTTATTTTTGTTAGGATGAATATTGAAGATCTCATGTCTGAGTTTGATTCGATCGTTTTCTGCCACAAAGAAGAATCGGCATTTTCTGAAATTGTAACAGATCCCGATGTAAGTAAAACACACGGTTTTGTTTTACGTTTCCAATTAATTGATTATTCAAAAATGATTTTCCTTATATAATAATTTAATTTTGACATGCTTATTTAAGATACCACATTTTTCAGTTACTTAGTTAATAATAAAAATAATAATAAAATCAATAATAATAATAATAATAATAATAATGCGATTAGAATTAGGTACATGAAATCAAAGACTAAAAGCAAGAAACCTCAAATGTACACTCAATGGACAAAGAGACGAAACAATAAACCATATAATAAGAGAATCTAGCAAACTGTTCTAAAAATAATATAAGAACATCTTCAAGAGAAGGAGTATATTTTTAAACCTATAGAAAATAGTTCACACATAAACCATAATCAGTACTGAAAAACGAAAAGCACAACATTCTCTGAACATAGAGGTCTAAAGAGATCAATACTCTACTTCTACTATCAATGATTATATGTATACTACTACTATTAATAATGATATATATATATATATATATATATATATATATATATATCGCCTTTCAGATGATAATGGTTTGCTGTCCATGTATATATATATATATATATATATATATATATATATATATATATATATACATATATATATATTATTACGGTTTTATCTGTTTTAGTTACACATGTTTCTGCTACCGGATCGTATTTGCGATCCAGCAACTTCGTCAGACTTGGACAGAAGTTGTTATTATAGTTTGGAAAGACAATATTAGAAGAAGACAATGAAAATAAAAAGTTTGACGAAGATTCTGGATCCCAAATAGGATCCGGTAGAAGAAACATGTGTAAGTAAAACAGACAAAACGGTATTAAAAATATATATACATTTGCTCTGCAATAATATTGATCACCTTCTTCAGGTTTTTACTAATTACCAGTTTTGCTATATATATATATATATATATATATATGTGTGTGTGTGTGTGTGTGTGTGTGTATGTATATATATATGTATGTATATATATGTATATATATATGTATATATATATATGTATATATATATGTATTTATATATATATATATATATATATATATATATGATAAAACTAAGATAAACATTTGCAGTAGAGAGGAGAGGAGACGGACGGAGGAATAAAATAAAATTAATTAATTTAATTTAATAGATAAATTAGATTACGGTGTCACAATCTAAATGAATAAAAATATAAATATATTCATGAATATAGACGGAAATATATATAGTGAAAAAAGAACAAAACAAAACGAGCAAAACAGATAGTCGCTGGAACGGAAGAAATAGAAGAATTCAAATGACAATTCAACACACATATGTGCAAAGTTGATTACTTCTAAACACTATCCTTAAGTGTTTAAGATCTCTCGTTGTAAAGGGTTTTTTCAGGAAAATTTGTCATAAGGATCTTTTTTCCCTACAAGTTAACCCTGACTAAATATTTAAAATCACAAATAAGATCTCCTCGGTGTGGCTAGCCCATGCTAGTTTTTTTTTCTGAGGAATGGTGCAGCTTCTCTAAGTGATGTAACATTAAGTAACAGCACGAAGCTGGATACTTTTTTTTATTTTTTTTATTCAATTTTCACCCCAAACAAGGCACAGTGCCACTTTGAAGCAGGGGGCTACTATCAGGGACTTAATTAGCGGGGTCATTATGAAGGGAGATGAGTAGAAAGATGTTTGTTAACATAACACTTGAACTTCTGCATATCATTGCAGTTGGGAAAGCAGAATCCCGGAAGGGAGTTCCAAAGACCCTCAGTTCTGGGGAAGAAACTATTGGAGTAAAAGGCTTTCTTGCACCTAGGGATCTCTACTGTAAAGGGATGAGACTTAGTAGCTTGTCGGGTTTGTCGGAGGTAGTTACTTCGGGGAGGTACAAGTGTTTGCAGTTCGTCAGAGCATTCACCATTGAAGTATTTGTAGAACAGGCAGAGGGATGCAACATCTCGTCGATGGGACAGAGGCTGAAGCCTAGATGACAGTTCAGGACCTATCAGGTTGGCGACTCTCTTTTGAACCCTGTCCAGGAGCGAGAGACAAGCAGCAGATGCTCCAGCCCAGATGTGACAACAGTACTCCATACATGGGCGAATGGTTGCCTTATAGAGGTATAGGATACTGTCAGGCGTAAGTAGTTTTCTAGCACGGTAGAGGGAGCCAACCTTCCTTGCAGCAGACTTGGCACTGCTCTCAATGTATCTATTCCAGTTCATATTCCCTGTAAACGTTAGGCCGAGGAGTTTAAAAGAAGTACTTTCAGGCAATGTGTTCTTGGCCATTGCTATTAGTGGTAGAGAAGGTTTCTTGTAGTTATTGAAGGAAGCTTAGTCTTAGCAGCATTGAATGTGACCAACCATTTTTGTCTCCATTCCACTACGGATTGGAGGTCATCCTCTAGTGTTTCTGCCATTTCCTTGGATATGTGTTTATTTGTTTTCCCCTAATATCTGTTATAGAGAGTGGTGTCATCGGCAAATATACCCATCTCCGAAACAATTTTATCAGGGAGGTCATTTATGAATATCAGGAATAATAGAGGTCCAAGGATAGACCCCTGAGGTACTCCCGCATTTATGTCATATTGTTTGGATGTACGACCGTCGAGGACAACTTTGATTTTTCTATTACTTAAGAAGGATTTAATTACATTATGAATTCTTCCAGTGATTCCATATGATCTAATTTTCCTTAGAAGACCATCGTGCAATACCCTGTCAAAAGCCTTAGATATATCAAGGGCCACCGCTCTACCCTCCCCTGTTTTATCCAATGAACGGTATATACGTTCAGAAACTACAGTTAATATATCTGCTGCTGAACGGGCTTGCCTGAATCCATATTGTTTGTCAGTCAGGAGTTTAGCAGCTGTTAGGTGCTGGACTAGGGCTTGATTAACTAAGGACTCAAATATTTTGGCGAAAAGCGGGAGGAGGCTAATGGGGCGATAATTTAAAAGAAAATTCTTGTCCTAGAAATCGAATAGGACCAAAAGACCACAAGAAAAGTATACTATGACTTAAAATGGTCAATTGAAAAAAAGAAATTTGTATTCTCAACTTATTTACTAACTTAGTGTTTGAAAGGTCAAGGAGAACTGTAATGGGATAGAGATCAAGTGTTAGTTCCAGGAAGGGATCTCTTGATTTCTTAGAAATTCGACTGATGTAAATAAAAAAATGAAACAACAAGAGAAGCCTGCATCTTTTGTGTGCGCATGCGGGAACTTTTCTTTTTGTGTGTGTTTGTACGTGATTTTTGTGATATTATATGCAATTCACATATACAGATATTATTATTGCACATCTACACATGTATAATATTAACACTTAATTTATATATCTATAAAAGTGAGAATGTGTGTGTGAAGACGCATCTAAACCTACATACTCAACGATTTTTCATCTACACAGTTGTAATTTAGTATATAGGTATTCAGACATGAGGACATTTTTTGATTGACTTACATCCGGAAAAAATGACTGCTAAGTGGGCAAAACTGAAAAATTGACATTTGAGAGTAATCTGATTTTTATCTGTTTGTTAACTGCTTCACGATTACGCAGGCAGAAATCGTTCACATTATGTTAAGAATAAGTAGGTTTGTAAAACATTTTTAATTTTAGTGACAAACTGGCCTAATGGTAATCGCACTTGACTTTAGGTATTGGTTTCTATTTCAGCTCGAGTATATTTTTTCACGTGTAAGAAGTGAACTGTTTAGAAAAAATATAATACTCGCATGCACACGTCTCAGTTTCGTTCGTTTTTTTTTTTACTTCATTTATTTTAAGGAATTTTATGTTACGAATAAAACCGGGCATCGCCGGGTACATCTTCTAGTATACTATATTGTGTAAAGAATGGAAACAATACATGGTGTGAGAATTTTAAATTGTTTGATTTACCGAGGGTAGGTCGGTGGGGAAGAAAGGAATGCTGGTAACTGTGACCAACACGGCAGGTGGTCCGTTAAGCAAAGAAGCTGGGTGCTTATTCCTTACAAGTTAAATAGACATTCCAGTCACGCGTGAATCTCGTTGAAGAGAGTTTGAGTATATAAAAGGAGTGGCCGTTCTACGGTTGTTGTTGTTGTTGTTGTTGTTGTTGTCTTTCAGACTACACTTCGGCCATCGTTACTCAGCTGTTACTTTTACAAGGAAAGACTGCTTGTAAGCAACGTCGACATTTCGTTGCAAGACTTCCAACTTTTTTCCTCCCCCCTACTTGTCGGTAAGCTAATTCTGACAATGAGCGTTTCTTTGTAGCTTATTTGATATCAATATATGTTCATACTATAAGTATAAAGAGAGTTTTTGTAATGAAAGATTATCTAGATAATTGGATAAATGATTAAACATTGTCTACAACAGGTGTCTATGTAATAATGATAATAATAATAGGAACGTGTGTGACTAGATTGACTACATTGCATGATACTATTTATAATATATATAATGTTTTGTGAAATTATTTATCAAATTTTGACAGAATTATTCTGTGTATTTTAATTACAGGCTCAAAAATCTAAGTGGTCTTCCCACATCTTTAAAGACCGATGGGTGAAAAATATATCATCGGGTGGATCAGATGTAGAAAAAGGTACGTAATAATAGCTTCTTTCTTTCTCTACGTGTTTTAACTAATAATTGCTTCTCTCTTAGTGCTTTTTTTACATAGGAGTCACCACTTTTCAAGGCCCAGCAACCACTTGAGGATAAGGATTAAGGAGTGTACAGTAGTCAATGGCGCAATATCGTAGTAATGGAAATTTGGTAAATTAAATTAGTCCTAAGTTAAAGTGAGAACCAATTTAACAGTTCGTCCGTCGAAACAACAAAGTCCATCTGATAATACTAAGGCTAATGAATAATTCGCGTTAGTTTAAAGTGAAGCTGGTTTTGTAACGTTATCGGTACGTGCACACACTCGGGAACCAACCGTTGTATGCAGATAATCGCAAGGAAACAAAGGCAAAGAAAGAATTTGACTACTTTGTTTCAGTGAAACAACAAACATTTATTTAAAAGTACTTTCCAGGTAAACGCGTTGTCTCTTGTTCAAAAGTCTTTTCGCACTCACATATGATTAAAAAGAATATGCCGTATCAAACAGGCTTACTCTGTCTTTGTCCGACCATGTTTAGGATGCGTCTGTTTCTGTCGGCCTCGACCCACGTGTGTGACACGTCTATTTCTTTGTCCACACCGGCTACTTTTTTTTTACATTTCTTTCCTTCATCCCTCATGGTCATTTGCATACAGCTGCTGCGGCTGTCATATGCGCGTCCGCGATCTGTTGCAATTTCCGCAGCCAGCCTGATCAAGCAGCAGAACAGGGTCGAGACAACAAGACACAAGTTGGGATGCAGAAGTTGCCGAAAGTGTCGATACAATCCTACATACAGCATCTGATATTACGAAATTGTGACCCATCTGGTATTGGTCAAGCTTAACGTTGCTTAAACTGTGTGTCAACGTGATTATTTAGATGATGAATGCACATTATAATGTTTATATATAATAGTTTGAAATACTGTCAACAAGATGTTTTAAGTGTTGATATAGTTTACCAGTTTAATATATATAATTGGCATGGCTTTTACCCACCAATCAGCAGTAGCAATAAATAAACTTTGCAATTCGTAAATATTATTTGCCTCACTTTTTGACAGAACCGTGACAAAACATCAAATTTACTCGTGAAAACATTAAAATGGGAGAGTTTTAGTAGCTAAAGTCGCTAAGGGTTCAAATATACTGAAACTAAATGTACCTAAAAATCGCTAGTCGTTCTAATATACATAATGAAAATTATTACTAACATGGTCGCTGGTGTATATAACTACAGACCATAAATATAGCAGATCATAAATGTATCATTTCAATATATATATAGTTTTCTAAAAACTGAGTCGAAGTTTGAGTTTTAATATGAAAATATTATTTTCTATCTTTATCTTAAAACTCTTGACCAATTTGAACATATTCGGTATTTGCTGGAAGTACGTTCATTTGTTATAAAACATTGATGTTGGTTAGATTTTTTCCACTATTTTGTTTGTATCTTTTATTCTGAGTCCAATAAAAAATTACATTTTGTCTAGAATCAAGAAGACTAAACGTGTATATTTGATCCACCGCATTTTAAAATGTAATCCCATAAGTAAAAACCGTTTTATAATGCTTAAGATTATTAGTCTAGATTAGCCTTCTATTTTGTACACTACACATAGTATAAAATACTCTTTAAAGAGCAAAGCATTACACAGTAAACTTATCTGCTGACAAAATCAGAAACTATTGTAGAACGATGATATAGAGAGCAATATAGCGAAGATACCTACTATGCTCAGTTTATAAGATTATGATATTCGGCATTTGATTGATGTACACTCGTTTCTTATCAGTCACCTAAATTATTTTATTGATGTTCTTTTTCACAATTTGTTTTCGTCTTTTGCATTTCCAGTTCAGTATAGCAGGTAAAATACCAGGTTGAGAAACTGGCGCGGACTCAGTAGTAGATGGCGTCACGATAAAAAATACCCTTGATAGTCCTGGCGAAGCATCAAGTATTCAGCTACTGACAAGATTTGAATTACACTACAAAACTCGTGTAGTGAGTTCAATCTTGGCTGCGGCCGCGCTCGATGGATGGATAGCATTACATCTTCATGACGTCTATGGAATCAAGAAGACTAAATGTATACCTATCTTTAAAAGTAACGAAAGGCGTTTTCAAATATTTAAAACTAGCAGTTCAGCTTGACTTTGCTCGGGCTCTATGTACTGTTCATAACTGTATGTGCATATGTATATATAAAAAGTATGCATATGTACAGTAATACTTTTCTATATAATAGACTTCCTTAACTACTATAGAGAAAAGTTAGTAAAGACTGCAGAGGTAAATTTTTAAAAAAATTTGACCCCGATTTTTACTCCTTAACATTTATTGTTTTGGGCTCAAATTAAATTAAAATGTCTGACCCATGTGCATGTAATCTACATCTAAAATTTCAAGTGTTTAGACCCCAAATTGGCGGAGGAGTTTGGTAGAATTTGCAAAGGTCAACTATTTCAATCTTGACGTTTTGGCAGCGAAACTTTCGCCCAAAAACTGATTAAAAGGCTTGCTACATGTCTGAGTACCCTTTATGTAAAAGTTCCAATGTTTAATAGTTTGCTAGAGACCGCAAATGTAAAATCTTTTGAACTTTGACCTCCTGGCAGCCAAATTTCCGGCCAAAAGCCGATTAAAAACCTTACCCTATGTGTGAATACAGTTATGTAAATTTTCAAATATTTAGACTAAAAATTGGCTGAGTAATTTGGTAGAGACCATAGAGGTCAATTTTTAAAACTTTACCCCCAATTTTGACCTCTTAGCATTTATTGTTTTAGATTCCAATAAATTATAAAGTTTGATCCATGTCCAAAGAACCTATATCTTAAATCTCAAGTGTTTAGATCCAAAATTGGCGAAGGAGTTTGGTAGTGTTCTCAAAGGACAAATCACTGAACCATGACCCCTTAACAGCCAAATTTCTGGCCAAAAACCGATCAAAAAGATTTTCCCAAATCTCAATACGCTTTATATCAAATCTCGAGTCTGTAGACCGAAAATTGATAGAGTTATTAAGTAGGAAAATGTACACACACGGACAGACACACACACACACACACACAGACATTTTCACTTTTATAGATATATACATTATTTCAAGAATATAGTGTAAATACTTTTTATCTATTTTTCTACACAGAGAAAGTATCTGAAGCAAAAGATTATGGCGTAAACTGAACTGTAGACAACTGCAGAGGCTCACAGTAGAATCAAAGTATAGCAAAGAGACTTACAATAACCAGTTGATAAGCTAATAGAACTATGATATTTCAAAATTGCATTTTTAAAGATAACTAATGTGATTGCGAGAAACTTTTACATTTTGTTCCAGCTAGTTTTTGTTTATATTGGTTTTATGCGCTTTTAAATTTTCACCATATTATTAGGTTGACTGAAAAATAGCACATGATTTCAGAAACACATTTATGGATCGACATCATACGATAATAATTTGACAAGCCTTTCCATCTATACAATTCCTGCCAAATGGTCAGAGATTGTTTCAACACTTATTTTTTCAACCTTTCTTTTGATTCGAATTTCATTATTATTATTATTATTATTATTATTATTATTATTATTATTAGAGTATCCTGTACCTCTATAAGGCAACCATTCGCCCAGGTATGGCGTACTGTTGTCACATTTGGGCTGGCGCATCTGCTACTTGTCTCTCACTCCTGACCAGGGTTAAACAGAGAGTCGTCAACCTCATAGGTCCTGAACTGTCATATAGGCTTCAATATTGCATCCCTCTGCCTGTTTTACACGTACTTTAATGGTGAATGCTCTGACGAACTACAAGCACTTGTACCCCCTCAACGTGAATACCCCCGACAAATCCGACAAGCAGATGTCCCACTTATTCACGGTAGAGATCCCTAGTTATAAGAAAGCCTTAGTTTCTTCCTCAAAACTGCAAGACTTTGGAACTCCCGTCCGAGATTCTGCTTTCTCAACTGTACTGACATGCAGAAGTTCAAGCGTAATGTGAACAAACATCTTGCTACTCATTCCTCTTCATAATATCCCTGCAACCTATGTAACCGATAGTAGCCCCTACATGAAAGTGGCACTGTGCCTTTTTTGGGTGAAAATGAATAATAAAAAATTATTATTATTATTAATAAAAATAATATCAATATTATTATTAATAATAATAATATCAATATTATTATTAATAATAATAATATCAATATTATTATTAATAATAATAATATCAATATTATTATTAATAATAATAATATCAATATTATTATTATTAATAATAATAATATCAATATTATTATTATTAATAATAATAATATCAATATTATTATTATTAATAATAATAATATCAATATTATTATTAATAATAATAATATCAATATTATTATTAATAAAAATAATATCAATATTATTATTAATAATAATAATATCAATATTATTATTAATAATTATAATATCAATATTATTATTAATAATAATATCAATATTATTATTAATAATAATATCATTATTATTAATAATAATATCAATATTATTATTAATAATAATAATATCAATATTATTATTATTAATAATAATAATATCAATATTATTATTAATAATAATAATATCAATATTATTATTATTAATAATAATAATATCAATATTATTATTAATAATAATAATATCAATATTATTATTAATAATAATAATATCAATATTATTATTAATATTTTATTGACTAAGAGTAGTCACACAAGCAATAATCAAAAGTTGCTCTTTGAAAACAACTTGTGGTGTTCTCTGGAGTTTGCGTGACAAGTATCCCTAAATTGCTAGTACTCTCTACATTTTTCGATAATCTTTACAAAATAATTTACGTTTTCGCAACAGCCGTTGATTTTTTTCGTTGACGGCAACCATTGGTCTTCACTGGGATTTGGGTGGCAATAAGCCTCCCCAAGTTACAAGTCTTCTTTGCACTCAGCCAGCAGAGATCTGGCTAGTGTCTCTCTTCTCGGTCTTTCCATTCTCTTTGACTTTCTGCATTATTTGATGTGGTACCAGTTTATAGTGACACTCACACAACACAAGATAGAGGGGTGGTATCTTACAATTATACAGTTTCAGTTTTCATGATTCCATGTGATGTTCCGTAGTTTTTTTTTTTTACATTTGTAACCGTTTCTGTGTGCTCAGTTTGTGTAGTTAATGTGTGGTATTAGTCTCAACATCCAAATGTTTTCTTTAACATCTCTGCAGTTTTCATTCTTGTTATCCGTTGTATCTTCTCAGCCATCTCTATGATTCCAATCTCTCCCATTCGTTTTTCAATTTTTTTTCGGTGTTGTCCCTAGTGCTCAGAGGCGTTATCTTAACTTCCTTCATTTTCCAGGTCCTTTTGAGCTCTCTGGCCAGTTCTGTGTATTTGATCTGTTTGAATTGCAAAATCTACAATGTGTCAGGAGTTCCTTCTTGTTAACTATTATGATATCCAGTTTTCTTTCTTGGGTGTTAATCCTTTTTTATATCCATGCCCCATAGGATCTTGTGACTTTTATTTTGCAGTATTGCTACTGGTTTGTACTTGTACAATTTTTATATTTGGAGGGGAATATTTGGTGCATTCATTGATTATGTGGTTTACTGTTTCGTCTCTTTGTCTGCAGAGACTGTATTTGCTGTTTTATTGTGTCTTGTTGATCCTTGCTTTGATGTGGTTTGTTGTAATCACGTTAACTTATGCGGCTGTTTTTAGAGATTCGGTTTACCTATTTAGGTTTTCTTTTTGTAGCCATTTCCAAGTGTTTTCGTTACCCTCATCTTTTGTAATTCCCATGAATCGCCCATGTAGCTTTTTATCTTCTCATTTTCCTCGTCTTATTTCTCCTCTCCTCTTTCTCTATCTTGCTTGTTTCTTCCTTGTCTCTTGCTGCAGTAATTATTCTTTCAGTGTTCTACATTATGTATTTTTCTAATTCTATTTTTGTGTTATTTATACAGTCTTCAATAAAAACTCGCCCTCTTCCTATGTTTTTCCTTTTAACATAGTCATTTGGTCGCTATGCCTCAATTCTCCTTTGTTCCAGCTTATAACCCGTTCAGAGTAATACTACTGATGACGCTGCGCATGTATTTATTCCTTTAATTAGGTTTCGAATATATAATTTACTTTCGAGGAGTTTTCTTCTTCTGAGTTTCCAATTTTCTTATTTATTTCTGTTGCTTTGATGGGTCCGATTCCAGAGCTCCCAAGAATTGTTAGCTATTATGTTCCCCATAGTGCCCTCATCTCTGTTTGATTGGGTAGGTCCATACCTCCTATCATAACTTCTGTTGCTTTCAGTTTTCCCCTCCTCATTGTCAGCAGTGTACACTTTTCCATACCGAATTCCATTCGGATATCCTGGCTAGGAATTGTGGTTGTGTTTACTAGAGTCTCTAGTTCTGTCTTAGTTTTTGCAAAGAGTTTAAGGTCATCACTTTACATTGGGTTGTTTACTCTGTCATCTGTGTTAGTGACCTTGTATCCGGCTTGACATTCTCTTAGTATATTGTTCAGGGGCATCATGCCTAAGATAAACAGTGATGTTAATAAGGAATCAACTTAAAAAAACCCTCTTTGCATTTTTATTTCACTTATGTATTGTCCACCAGCTGTTAGTTCAAGTCTCCATCTTCTCGTTGCATTTTCAATCAAATTGATTATCCTACCTTGTATTTTGTACATTCTCAGGCATTCTATTATTCATGCTTGTCAAACGTTTTCTTATAGTCTATTCAATTCTTTTTCTACTCTTAACCTCCTTCAGAATTCTTTGGTCTTCGCATAATATGTCATGTGTTCCTTTTTTTCCTTTCTAGCATTCTTTTCTGTTCATCTGGGAGTAGTCCGCGATTATAAAAGAAATGATAAGTTTGTTCCCTCAGTTGTGCTATAATCATTTTCCACATTGTAGATAAACATTTTTTGGCCGATAGTTATCTTTTTCTGAGTTTTTTTCTTCACCAGTGAGGTTCCACCTTTTGTCATCCATTCTGATACTCTGGCACGTCTACTTGATAAATAATTTTTTCAGGTTTTGAATTAATCTTTCATATAGTGCTGTGATTTTTAAAAACCAATATGCGTATATTCCGTCTTGGCCTGGTGCTTTCCAGTTAGCCATTTTTCGGTGTGGTTCCTTGTTGCTTTTCTTCTGTTCCTTCGACTTTCTGTGACTCTTACTTCGTGTCTTTCAGTCATCCGGCATCTCTATTATGATCTTGTCGCCTTTCCCATATCTTACTCCAGTAGCGTTTTGTTTCTGTTGGGTACGGTTGTTCTCTTCGTGTTTTTCCTCCGTTACATTGATAGAATTGGCTTTCATTCTTTTCAAATGTCCTGTTTTACTTGCATTGTTCAGATTTGTATTAGTATCGTCTTAATTTCCTTTCTTTTGCTGCTAATTTTGCTTCAATTCTTCCTGTTTCTTGTTGAGCCTCTCCCCCCCACTGGTCACATTTCTACTTTTCTATACTCTTTTAGTTGTTTTCATTTTGTTTATCCTTTTGACTTCTTTTTTATGTTTGTCGATCTGGGTTCCAGTCTCACTTCTCATCCAGATTTTATTGGTCCTTTTTCTTTCTCCGCTTTTTTCTCTACTTTAAACTTCATACTTACTGTATAGACACCTACATAAATTAAATTGTTTAAGTCTTTAATGGATTCTGCTGGGATATATGGGAGGGGTTAATTCACCTTCTCTGTTTCAGTTTTTAGTTTCTTTAACTCCTCGTTCTTTAAGGATGGGAGCTTTTATTTTCTTCGTTCATAAGTTGCCTGATCTTTTCTACTGTTATTACATAGATCTCAGTCTCCATGTTTTGCAGGTCTCCTACCTCTGGAGTTCTTATGTTTGGGGCTCTATTTGTTTCTCTTTTGATGTATTTTACTCAGTTCTAGTGTTGAATGCCAACCTCTCTTGGGAATAAGTTTCGCTTAGTCTGCAATTCTTTGTTCTTATGAATGGTAGTCACTGAATATGCCCCATAACTCTTTCATCCGTTTGCGATATCCTCAATTTTTGGGATGACTTCTGTAATAGCATTCCAATACCTGTTTATTCTCTTTTATGTCCCTTTTTTCCTTCCGTTTTTTGGTCGATGTTGGTTACTTTGGTTCTTCTGTGTTTTATCTGCATTGCTTTGGTACCTGCAATTAGAGAGGCCACCGAGGAAGCACCCGTAATCACTGAGTTCTACGTTGCGTATTATTTGTGTTGCATATTTCACGGCGTGGTGTTTGTGGCAACATCAAGCCATGAATTTTTTTTACCTGTGGTTTTGCCACAGGGATAGTGTTTATCTTACGTGAGAGTTATTATGCACGATCACACGTACATAAAAGAACATGAACAGACGGTACAAAAACGAGGAAAAACAACTAAATATTGTATTATTTTTGTATTTTTTTATCTTATTTTTTAAGTCATCAGGAGTAGCCACATAGGCCATTGTCAATTTTCGATACTCTACCTCTTTCGATAACTATTGCAGATGATTTTGCATTATTTAACAGCCGCTTACCATTGATTTCTCGTTAGAGGCGACCATTCCTCTTCACTAGAATTCGGGTGGAAAAAAGCATCTCCTTAGCACTCATCCACCAGAGATCTGCCTAGTACTTCTCTTCTCGGTCTTTCCATTCTCCTTCTCACTCATTTGTTGTGGTGCCAATTTATGGTTACACGCGAAATATTATGTTATCTTTTTAGATATCTACTGGAGAAATCCGCAATATATTATTGATCTGTCTCACCGAACTGATTACACCTGGGTGGTTATTTCTTTGATGGAAGTAATGCCACTCGACCGACAATTAGAAGACCTTCGTATTGGATTCGACATTCTTAAGGTAAGATAAATTATTTTTCTTTTATCGTGAAATATTAATGGAGGACATTTATTATAAATAAATTGGATATTAAATATAGTTTAACAAGTTATTGGATAAGTTTAGTCACCGGGATAGCTTTGAACACAAATTTATCCAAAATAGTCATGCATATTTATTTAGGATATGAATTCTATTACTGAATTTCCTAAACTTCACAAGGCTAGATCTTGAACGTCAAATTAAATCTCTGAAACAGTGTTTTATGGTAAACAACTGATGATCCCTTAAAAAAATAAATTATTACTAGTACTATTGTGAATTCGAGAGAGCAAGTTGATGCAGTGATTGCAGGTGATTATGTGCTTGCATCTCATCCTTCCAAAGTTTTTTTTTCGGTTTCAGTTCAAATTGGGCTGTTGCTTTCCTACATTTACCCAAGCCCGCTGAAAAATTTTCAGTAAAAAGCTTTTTTAGATCCAATTTAAGTTCTTGTTTTTTTCTATAGAAAACGATTCTACTTTTTGGCAAAAAGTGTTGCTCGGTACATTCCATAGATTAAATTCCTGAAACCAATCGGTCCCAAACAAATTTTCTGTGTTCTTGAGCACAAATAATGTAAGTTTTTTTGTTGTTCCACTAAAAGTGACATTTGTAGTTAGTTCTCCATCAGAATTTATTTTTTCTCCAGTTACCGTTTTTTATGACTTGCTAGTTTTATGCATAGTCGGCCTATTTAACTTTCTTCACGTCTGTAAATTTATTATCGAGAAGTCCGACCCTGAGTCTAACTGTAATTTAATGACCTTGTTTAAAATTTTAACTAAGACATATTTTCGACTGTTATTTTCGTATTTCTTATTCATTCTCGTCTGTTGAACCCGAATTTTACTTTTCTTCTGCCATTTGCAGTGTGAGCGTGTGTCCTAGATTTTCGCAATTAAAACATTCTTTGGAACGAAAAAGGCAATCCTTTGATCAATGCAAGTTTCCGCAGTGAAAACAAGAGGTTGGAGGCTTCTAGGTACCTTGTATTTCGTGCTTAAGTGGAAGATAGCGTCTAGTTTCCGTTTTGTTTTTTGGAGAGTACCCCTTAGTTCTGTGTATGTTCTTTATGTGTGCAATACCAGCTTCTTGGTGTTCTTTGAGTCCTTGATATGATTCTTTGGCAATCTTCAGCCAGCTTTTGTACAGTTAAGCCTGGTTCACTTTCCAGTTTTACAACTCTTCGATGGATATCAGTCTCTTGTCGAAGTTAACCCCTGGACGAATATGAGACTGTTGTGAAGGAACATAACTGGCTATACACCGGTTACAAACTGTATATATATATTGGACTGTTTGGCAGACAGCGGCAGACAGCGGCAGACAAGCAGTCGCAGTAAGACGGATAGTCTTACGTGTTGATTATCAGACTTTCTTCCCCATACTTGTTACTATGTACTTCTATTTACCTTAGGCGAGCAGCCTTACGTTTCTGTATTATAAATAAACCCCATTACACATACCACTCGGTGTAACTCACGTTTGTCTTTATTTCCTAAGTATTTAGGAATATAACAATGGCGACGAAAGGATGTTCTTTCTCTTAACAGAGATAAATTACCGTACCAAGGACTGTGTACAATGCAAGGATTTTTTGTTTTACGAAAAAAACAAACTACACAAGGATTTTTGACCACGTGCGTCAATGAATTTAAAAATTTTTTCCTACCTAAAGTAGCGAAAAGTACGGATTTTTCTTCGTAAAGAACTCACAAGAAATTATAGAAACATGTTCAAGGTAAAGTGGAATTTATATTTATTTTGACAAGTAAAAAAAAAAAAAAAAAAAAAAATGGTCGCAAGTTGAATTCGAAACTACACTAAAGGATTACGAGTTTCGAAAGAAAAAATATAAATACAACGACTATTGTACCATTTTATGCCACGTGGGAACGGCAGCCATATATTTTTTTTTTTTTTGGAAAATTAATTGTTTGTTATTGCCTTTATATAAATAATTGGAACTATTTGTCGTGGGAAGTAAGAAATATTTTGTGTATGAACTTACGTTGTTGAAAAAAAAAAAAGAAAAAAAAAGAATTATTTTACAAAGCCTGTTGAATTACTATGGATGAACTTTGTTGAAACGTGTTGTGTCTGCATATTGCTACTAATTTACGATATACGTAAATTTACGATTTTTCTTTGGAATTATTGTGTAGAATTCGAAAAGACATTTTTGTACTAGAAGCTAACATGGAACAATTAGCAGAGTTAACTAAGGCTCTAGCCCTTAGCATCCAGGAACAGACAAAAATGACTCAACAATTTTTAGCGCAACAACAACAACAACAACAAATTCAACAACAACAGCTACAGCAACAGCTGCAACAACAACAAGAAAGAACACAAAAAACTTTAGAGGCACAACAAGAACAAACAAACATACTACAACGACAAATGTCGACACAGCAAAAGAATTTAGAAAAGCTAATTCTAACGTCGACCGGGAAGAAGACTAATTTTTCTGCCGAGGGTATTTCAAATTCACTAACGGAATTTCGTTACTCCCCGGATACTGGTGTTACTTTCCCTGCATACTACAGAAGATACGAAACAATTTTTACGAAAAGATGTTTAGACTGGACCGATGAGGAAAAAGTTACCCTGCTACTACAAAAACTGGGTACTGATGAAAACACCAAGTATGCAAATCTAATTCTACCAAAAAAACCGGAGGAGGTTTCGTTCGAGGAAACAATTAGTACCTTGTCGAAAATATTTGATAAAAGGGATAGCCTATTTCACTCTAGATACAAATGTTTGAACATTCAGAAGGCAGAAGCTGAAGACTATCTAGAATATGCTTGCACTGTGAACTGTTTATGCGAATCATTTAAATTGAATGAAATTTCCGCAGACCAATTTAAATGTTTAATCTTTGTACAAGGTCTCACAGCACCAAGGGACAAAGATATACGTTCACGGATCCTAGCAATTATGGAGGCGGATCCTAACATAACATTGCAAAAAGTCACTGAAGAGTGTCAACGTCTGATTAACATAAAGAAAGACAACACTCGCATTGAAGAGAAAAATATTTTTAAGGTGCAGCAAGTAAAAAGGCAAGGGACCACAAGAAAATCCAGGTCCCAAGAACACAGGATCCTTAAAGGATACAAAGACCCAAAGCTAAAGTGTAAATGTTGTGGTAGTTTAAGACACAACAATAAGACCTGCTGGTTTAGGAACAAAATATGTTATGAATGTGGTCTCAGAGGTCACAAGGGAACATACTGTGCCCAGAAGAAAAGACAAGGGACCGATAATGTAAATACGCTTCGCATGAATAAAGAAAAAAGCTGCGAAAGACGGAAATATGTTGATTTTCGGATAAATGGACATCTGGTTACATTGCTTCTGGATAGCGGTGCAGATATTAGTATTATAAATGAAGATATATGGAAAAGGATAGGTCGACCTGAATTAACGAAAACCAGAAAGACGGCGAGAAGTGTGTGCGGCAAAAGATTAGAGTTCAAGGGAGAATTAAAATGCAAAGTGACATTCGCTAACCAGACTCATAAATCCAAAGTGTACGTCGTACCAGGAAAGAATACATGCCTGTTTGGGGTAGATTGGATTGTCCTGTTTAATTTATGGGAGAAACCCATAAATTCGTTTTGTAACGTTTTAACTGCAGAAAAAGCAAACCAAAGGGAAGACTTCCTGAAGGATTTGAAAACTGAATTTCCCAATGTTTTTGCCGAAGGACTAGGACTCTGTATTAAGACAGAGGCAAAATTTGAATTAAAGAAAAATGCCACTCCAGTATTCAAACCTAAAAGGAATGTGCCTTTTTCAGCGATGGACGCAATCGAAAAAGAGTTGGATAGACTTCAACAACTGGAAGTCATTGAAAAAGTTAACCACACAGATTGGGCAAGTCCAACCGTGTATGTAAAGAAAAAAAATAACAGAATAAGGGTCTGTGGAGATTTTTCAACGGGTTTAAATGACTGTCTATTGGACCATAATTATCCCCTTCCGTCCGCAGAAGATCTGTTCTCTAAGCTTAACGGAGGAAAAATTTTTTAACAGATAGACCTCTCAGATGCTTACTTGCAAATTAAGATCAGCGATGAATGCTCCAAATACTTAGGCATAAATACTCATAAGGGCATTTTTAAGCTAAAGAGGCTTCCTTTTGGATTAAAGGTTGCTCCTGCTATTTTCCAGCAAATTATGGACACGATGCTGGCAGGGTTGGAATTTTCAATGGCCTACCTTGACGATATCCTAATTAAAAGTGAAAATTTGCAAGATCATAAGAAGCATGTAAAAGAAGTATTCAAAAGAATACAGGAATTTGGTTTTAAATTGAGCCCAGAAAAATGCGATTTTTTTATGAAAAAAATTAAATATCTAGGTCAAATAATCGACAAAGAGGGTCGAAGACCGGATCCACAAAGGACTGAAGCAATTGAAAAGATGCCTGCTCCAGATTCAGTGACAAAATTAAAATCGTTTTTGGGATTAGTTCAATACTATGCAATTTACATCCCTAACATACATAATTTAAGAGCTCCTCTTAACGAGTTACTGAAAAAGGGTGTTAAATGGAACTGGAATAAGGAATGTGAATCTGCTTTCCAAAATATCAAAAGATGTCTACTGTCAGACTTAGCATTGGCACATTTCAATCCAGAAAAGGAACTAATACTAGCAACGGACGCCAGTGATTACGGTGTTGGCGCTGTATTACTTCACAAGTATGAGGATGGTAGGACAAAAGCTATCGCCCATGCTTCAAGAACGTTGGTTGCAGCGGAGAAAAATTACAGCCAAATTGAAAAAGAGGCGCTGTCGATAATATTTGGAATTACAAAGTACAATCGATTTCTCCATGGACGATCTTTTATTTTGCAAACCGACCATAAACCCCTACTTACCATATTTGGATCAAAGAAAGGCATTCCCACACATACTGCGAATCGATTACAGCGATGGGCTGTAACCCTCTTAAACTATCAGTTTAAGATGGAACATGTATCCTCAAAAAAGTTAGGACACGCAGATGCATTATCACGGTTGATCCCTAAAAGAAGCGAAAGTTTCGAAGAAACGGTAATTGCTGCGCTTAAAGACGAAAGTGAATGTACAAGTTCAATGTGTAATATGATACGTGAACTTCCGGTAACTTTCGAAAAAATAAAAAAAGAGGCAGTAAATGACATTTTCATTAAGAAAATGAAAAATCAATTGGGATGGATAAAAAAAAATAAAAAGGTAAATCAAACACCGCCTTTTTCCATCTGTGAAGATGTGCTCATGTATGGTGAGAGGATCGTAATTCCACTAACGTTACAGAGGAAAATTCTGAAGGAATTTCATACAGGTCATCCGGGCATTTCGAGAATGAAATCCCTTATGAGAGGATATGTGTACTGGCCTGGTATGGACAAGGAAGTTGAAAAATGTGTCAAGACATGCAGAGGATGTCAATTAGCAGCTCGAGATCCTCCAGTAAAAACGACGCCATGGCCAAAGACGGACCTACCCTGGTCACGTCTGCATATTGATTATGCGGGACCTATAAATGGTTATTTTTACTTGATTATTGTAGATTCTTTTTCAAAATGGCCAGAAATATTTAAGTTTAGACATCCAACAGCAAAAAACACTGTGAGTGCGCTTAATGAAATTTTTAGCCGTTTTGGAGTGCCAAAAACCTTAGTGAGCGATAATGGAACAGCATTTACTGCTCATGAATTCAAAGAATTCTGTGACTCACTAAATATTCTACATATGACAACACCTGTGTACCATCCACGATCGAATGGGTTGGCCGAAAAATTTGTAGATACGTTTAAAAGGGCACTTAAGAAAAATCTTACTACGGACACAGACGAACAATGTATTCAAACATTTTTAGCAATTTACAGGGTGACACCAAATCCTAATAATAATGTCAATTCTTCCCCGGCTGAGCTAATGTTTGCAAGAAAGATAAGATCTGTCTTCGATAGGCTGCTACCAGAGAAAAAGAAAGTTTTCAAAAAAGAAAACCTTAATACCAAGTGCTTCTCCCCAGGTGAAAATGTATATTTCAAAAATTTTCAAAATGGACGAAATCAGTGGGTTGAAGGTATTATCAAAAAAAGGATTGGGAGCATGGTCTATACCATCCAAGGATTAAGTTTTGTCTGCAAAAGACACAGAAATCAAATACGTCCCAGACTGTCTCCAAATGTGGAAGAGACACCAATGGAAACATTGTGCGATATTTTTGATATACCAAAACCAGCGTGTGTACCGCAAACAATGAATATTTCGCCTGAACCGACCATACGGGCTGGACAGAAACCTTTACCCCGGGTAACGCTGACCAGAAGGAAAAGCGCAAGAAAGAGAAAAGTTACCAGGAGATTAAGCCCTGACCCTAAAAGGAAGAGGTATTTAAGCTAAAATCAGGAAGATTTCAGCTTCAGGGGGAGGTGTTGTGAAGGAACATAACTGGCTATACACCGGTTACAAACTGTATATATATATTGGACTGTTTGGCAGACAGCGGCAGACAAGCAGTCGCAGTAAGACGGATAGTCTTACGTGTTGATTATCAGACTTTCTTCCCCATACTTGTTACTATGTACTTCTATTTACCTTAGGCGAGCAGCCTTACGTTTCTGTATTATAAATAAACCCCATTACACATACCACTCGGTGTAACTCACGTTTGTCTTTATTTCCTAAGTATTTAGGAATATAACAGAGACACTTGAAATCATCGGCACTCAATTCTGACAATTTAAAATCGTCACAGCATTTGTTAACAATCGAGGCGAACGTCAAGTAGTCCACATTGTCTTTTGTAAGGTTCAAGCATGCCCACAGTCTATGGAACAGCGACGATTTCGAACTAAATAGTTCAGTTAGTCGTTTAACGGTTTCCGTAAACGTCAGATCGCTAGTCTTTTGTGACAAGATATAGTCGACGAATTTGTCGTGTTCCGTAGTCCCTAATTTGCTGAGTAACAAGCACACTTTTTTTTGGTCTGCCCAATTTCCACAGTCGATATTGTACAGATCTTCATACCGTCTGAAATACGTTTCAAATGTTGGATTTTCTTATTTATTGTACTTAGCACCGCACTTTGAGAAAACGCTGTATCACTCTCTGTAGCTTGATTCTTTTTCATTAAAACCTGGAGTAGTGCTTCAGTTCTCTCTTTCTGTTCTGTTTGCAATGTAAAAAGTCTGTCATCAACTCTTTTGCATTTGGATCATTCTTTCTTCTGCCTGCTGTAGTCTATTGTCAGCTCTTCTTTGCTGGTTCATTTGAAATTCAATTAGACGGGTTATCGTCTTTCACACCTTCCATTGGGTCTCTTTATTTTATTTTCTCGAAGAGAAATTTTTATTTTTAAGGGTATTTGTAACTTAAACCGAAGTTACAGCAAGGGAAAACTTTTTATTATTTATGGAATAGTATACTCTTCCGTAGCTGTAGCCGAAGTGCAAAAATTATAGATTGATTTTGCATACAGTTATTTTCTCGTTGACACGCGTTCCTTTTGTCTCTGATATGCCAATAGTTCAGAAATGGGGACAGATTTTTGTTTTACCATAGAGAAAAAAGTAGTATAATATACTACATACACCATGAAATATAGAATATAAAATATACAATACAACACATACAATGTAAAATATACGATATAACACATGCAATGTAAAATATACAAGTGGACTTGCATTCAGCAAAGTTACGGTTTAAAAAAATTGTTTTCAATAGATATCGTTATGCGAGCAGTATTTTACTTACTCCGCTGGCGAGCAAAAGTTTAACCACCCGAAAAGAGTCTTTATTTTAAAGGTTTTTAAAAATTGACAGGTGAAAAAAATAGAAGGTATTATTTCCTTTCAGTGTGTGTGCATGCCGTTGCAAAAAAATTTTTTTTTTTTAAGTTATCAAAACAAAAAAATGGCTTCCCAGCCCGTAAAATATATTTGCCTTTTTCACTGTCTTTTTTTCTTTTTCGGTATAGTTCAAACAACTAGTCAGCCACAATAACCACTTTATCATAAAACAAGAATTCATTTCCCGAAATTTTCGTAACAGAAAAAAAATCTTCAACGTGAAGTCCATATGTAATCTGCATAAACAATTCCATCGATTCGTTCTACGGCAAATTAAATCAAGATTGCTTTTTTCTTCATTTTTTTTAGGAAGCATGAAAAAAATTCTACTTACAATTTCTTTGAGCAGATAAATTTAAGTGTACACGTTTCTTTTTATGTTGAAAAACGAGGGAGGGGATAGAAGAAAAGATGAAAGAGAAAATAACATAGAGAAATATATAATAAAAGTGAGTTATAAATGGAAAAATAAAATTTAAGTAGAAACAAGACAGAAAAAATTAAAACAAAATAGATAGTTGTAGTAGAGTCGGGAAAGGAGAAAGAAAGAAAACACGACGATTGGTGAGAATACGAAAAACATTTATATCCAGAACAGGGTTAGTGATACACGAAGATTAGTAAGTCCGTGGGGAGTCGTCTCTGTACGACATCCGGATAGCTCTCATTGAGCGGTCTATACTTGCTGCTTATATGGCTAGTGGATACGTCCATCTTAACGATTATAAGGGTGTGTATGCCCCCACAACAATAACCTGAACATTTAAAAATGACTGTCGATAACACCGAAAAAGTCTTATTTTTCTTCCTGGCATCATGTCACGAGGGATAAATAAAATAAGAAAAAACTGTGTCTATTCTGAATATGACGTTATTACTACGAAAATTACTTTGATTTAAAAACAAACAATGCTTGTTTATTATTTTCTTTAATATGCGTTCAATTGGCTTACTAATCTTACAGTTTTAATTTTCACCTAAACAACGCTTTTATCACGGAGAAAACATTTGTGTGTGTGTGTATATATATACACTAGTAGGGACATTCGGCGGTTTTTAAGGTGGCAGAATAGCGTAAGATTATTGTCCTATGCTTGTTTAAAATAAAACTTAAGATATTTCTCTCGAACAGAAATATAAAATCTTATGTATTTCTTCTTCTGACGTTTGACTTTATACAGTTTTCTATACATTTCATGCCAATTTTTGTATATTTTGTGGTGCCTTTTTATTATGTGTTTATTGTTTCGTCCATTTATTCAAATTTGCTGGGTTATGACTACTTTAACTTCTATGTTGTTTCTGTTCTTCTTCCACGTATTTATTATTATTATTATTATTATTATTATTATTGTTATTATTGTTATTATTGTTATTATTATTATTATTATTATTGTTATTATTGTTATTATTGTTATTATTGTTATTATTATTATTATTATTATTATTATTATTATGATTATTATTAATGTTATTATTATTAATGTTATTATTATTATTATTATTATTATTATTATTATTATTATTATTATTATTATTATTGGATATCTTGGACAGATGAAATCAGGCTTCACGGTTCCTAAGTCTTACCGTTTCGATGAAGACTCGCTGAAAATGTTTTCGTTCTGTTCACTGTCTGTTCGTAGAGAAAGAAGTAAATGTTATGAGTTTCCACCGGGTATATTTGTGGTCATCGTATACAACAAGGAAATGATCACGAGTGACTTTTTGATGAGAATCTACTCCGAATGTGCAATCACCGTAAGGTAAGTGTGGCCAACTTAGAATTTAAGCTTATCGTCGTTTGTATGGTCAAGATTTTAAGATTATAAATGCATATCAGAAATCCACACTTTGTGGATGAACGGAGCATTATAGCAGAGTATAAAGACTATTTATTGTGAATAAATGATATTGACTGTAGAAATACGTTTGATATCGTGAAAGTAGTTGTGTTTGAAAGCTATGGTAGTTCGGTCGGGTAGGAAAACACAGTAGCGTACGAGACAAGGTAAAAAGAATAATTACAGGATTGAAAAATGAAAAAAAAATGAAAAAAAAAATGAAAATACTTTCCAATTATAAAACAACAACTACTGCGAAGCTAATATTTCCGGTCTCAGTCTTCCGGCATAAACACACCTCCAGTGATTGCGCGTATTTTCTCTTCTTCTTCGTACACAAAAAATTTGAGAACTTAACACCACGATGCCATTCTGGTTCATCACATTATGTTGGGAAATGAATTTCTCATAACTCAAAATGATAAAAATCCTTCAATAATGTCATTACCCTGTTCATCTTGTCTCTTACCCAACTGTGTTTCTTCTACAAAACTGCATAATCTTTTAACATAATTCCTTTTACACTACGCACAATGCTTTAAGCAAACTACTACAACCTCTCAAGCTTGATGTCATCTGAATTTTATCTCGACGATCACATTTTTGCAAATGCAACATTATTTACAATAGTTGTTCTTATATTACTGATCCATTTTCATACAAATCTAAAATTGAAATGCAAACAAAATACACATCCATTAAATACTTATGAAAAGATCTTATACGAACAAAGTTCATAAACACTTGAAGAACAGCGATTTCTTAAAAAAATATGCTGACAGAAGATAGTCATCTAACAGTAAATATCACAACCCTTAACTGTAAAGTATCTAGACACAGAACGAAAGGCCTTTTGCTCTAATAGTGATTTCCCCCGGGCTGCTAGACTTCGGATTTCCCTCCCTTATTCCTACTTGCTTGGATGTACTAATCTGCAGAAGATCCCAAATAGGATCATTCCATGTTCAGGTGGTAATATACCTTGTTTAGAGTAGAAAAGAAATTAACATACACACACACACACTAACACACACACACACACACACACACACACACATATATATATATATATATATATATATATATATAATTTTGGTATACTTACGTCTGTGTATCTGGGAATTTGAGCAAATTAGAACAAGTCGTTTTTATTCGTAAGTGATTTTGCGTAGGCGTATATATATATATATATATATATATATATATATATATATATATATATATATATATATACTCCATTTTACTTCAGTCGATGTTCTCAGAAATCAGGGGACCCCTGACACTTAATCTCTATATGATATATAAATATTCAAATATTCTGTTAAATTTCTCCTTTACACCTCAAACACTGAGTTAGGAAAAAAGTTGGAAACCCAATTTTGCCCTATGTTATAGTGTATCTTTCTTGTGATCTCTTGATTTTACTGGATTGCAAGAGAAGAATTCATCCAATCTGGTGAATTATCCAGCTTCGTACTGTTACTTAAGGTAATATCACTTGGAGAAGGTTCACTATTCCTCGCAAAATGCCAGTATAGATTAACCATTTCATGTAGATTTTATTTTGACAGCGAATACTATTTGATTTTGAATATTTAGTCAGGGTTTACTTGCAAGGAAAAATATCCTCATGGCAAGTTGTCCTGAAAACTCCTCTACAAAGAGACATTAGACACACAAGGATAGTGTCTAGATAGCATTCAAGTTCTCTCTATATGTGCATACATGTGTGTGCATATATGTATGTTATTTTGCTGTTTATATGTGTATGATTTATATATTTGTACGAACATATGTACATATTTGTATTCACCTATGAGTTTGCGCGAGTACATGTCTTGATAAGTAAATTTTTATTTCCGTACGTTTTTACATGTGTTAAATTCAATGATTTGCTGATGCGAATCGAACTGATCTTGGCGATTTGCGTATTATTTACGCCTTTATGGACATAAGTATACGTTGTACTATTTAGTTTTTATGTTTTTGTATTCCTGGGTATATGTGTGGCTGTGTGTGTATTTATGTTTTAGTATTTATGTGTGTGTATATGTCTACTTCTGTACGCCGATTTATATAAATCCATATATGTATGTATTTTCCGTGCTTCCCTTGATTACATCAATTGAAAATACATATTATTCTCAAATCTAAATGAGAATGCTTTAAAATCGAAATATTGTTTATCGTGTTTATTCTACTATGTATGTACATTTGTTTTACACTTTCGGTGGCTTTGCGGTAAGCATCAAGGCAATTTTATTTTTCTTATATATATATATATACATATATATATACATATATATATATATATAAATATATATATATATATATCATGTGTAGACAGCAGCACATTGTATATGATAGATGTTTACACTTAAGAACGCTAATAATAGCTTTTAAATTGTCTATAATTTCGAAATAAAACCCCTGTTTATGACATGTTTTCATTATTTATGCATAAAAACATAAGCAGAAAGGGATAAATCGATAGGAAAATAGATAGATAAATAAATAGATAAAATTGTTTTTATTACATTTTAACCCCAAACAAGGCATATTACCACTTTGTTGAAGGGGGCTACTATAAGGGACATAGGCATAAAGGTGACCTGTGTAGGGAGTTGGGCAGCAAGATGTCGGTTCACGTTGCACTTGAACTTCTGCATGTCAGTACAGTTGGGAAGCAGGGACCCGGCAGGGAATTTCAAAGTCTAGCTGTCCTTCAGACAAAATGGAAAATTTTCTTATTGGAATAATAGATGCGCACGAAAACTTTCGAAATAATGGCACAGAACGTTCCAATTAAAGATATTTTAATTGATTTGTTCGACCATATTCATTTGTAAAAAAATTATTATCAACATTCGAAATTTTATGCGACGAATCCAAGGATATAAGAGGACTGTAGAAGTTTATGTAGCGGGCTAAGTACGTGAGGAGAGGAACAAGTTAAAATATATGAAAGAGTAAGATAAGCCAGATGCCAAAGAAGGAGTGGGTACATATGTAAGCAAATAAGGGGGATGGTTAAAACACGTGGTAAAAATATGGTTAAAACACGTGGTAAAAATATGGTTAAAACACATGGTAAAAATCTGATTAAAACATGTGGTAAAAATTATGGTTAAAACAAGTGGTAAAAGAAAAATACAGTTCTGAATAAGTATATGGGCACCAAACGATATTTGTTATCGTCCATCATCATACTTAAAAATATTTTAAATATTATTTCAATGAGGATCTTTTTCGTCATGGTGTAAAATGATGTTTTAAATATATTTTTATCATGAAATCAGACAACACTTGATTAGTCGTAGGAAGTTTTGGGTCGTTTATATGTTTTATGGTTTTGGTTTTGTTCGTACCAACATATTGAAAATTATACGCGCAATCAGCGTGCCTCTTAACTTGATAATCTGATAACATTTATACATTCTATTCTTTAGAGGATGTTAATTCTCACGAGGATAGATTTTCTTTCCCTCACAATATGGTATCGCATATATTTACTTTTGTATCTTAAAGTACGTTTTATAATGAATTATATAGATTCAATTATTACGAAACTGCGTTTAAATAGAGTGTATGTTACCGAGGTGGGCGGTATTATTTAGTTTGATCGGCGTAGTATTCAAACATTTTGTTTTCCTTTAAACTCTCCTTATAAAAAGTTGAATATTTAGAATTAGAAAATTGTGCAGATAGATGCAATTGGGTATGTGATGCAATGTCTTGCATCTTTTAGAATACTCGATTAGATTAATCACTGATTTTGCCTTCTTTTTCATTTCAGACCGGCTGATGATGTAACGAAGCCATTTACCGTAAGAATTACGATTTCTATTTATATACATATTTTTATTAATCCATCTATATAGATGTCTCAATCAATCAATCAATCAATCAATATATATATATATATATATATATATATATATATATATATATATATATATAGCTTAATTTAAAAGAAAAAGAGAAAGTTCAATTCCACAAAGGAGACTTATCCGGATAATATTTACAATTCAATAAAGCTTTCCCCAATATTCTATAATTCCTCTTAATCTTTTTCGTCCCTCATGAGCCTTACGCTAGACACCGCATCTTCCCCATGCTACCTAGCACCTTCTCTACTCTTCTGATGAGAAGCATTAGGCTTCGAAATTCCCTGGCATAAAGAGTCCCTTCTATCCCCCAAATTTTGCCTGTATTCTATTATTAAATAAATGATCCATTCTATATCTACCGATATATAGTTTTGTGTCTTCATTTCATACTCTTGTTGTCCTATTATATATATATATATATATATATATATATATATATATATATATATATATATATACGAGCCTGGAAAACTGACGTTGTCCGGGATTAAATAAGGTCAGAATGTTCCACACTTTCCATGCATTTTCTGCGTTCCTAAACTTTTGGACGCCTGTAGTTTAATTAAATTTATTTATATGTAAAAAAAAAAAAAAAAACTAATATGCAATCAAATCAGAAATTAAAAAGATTTTTTTTCTTTAACTACAATTATTAAACATTGGAAAATTCACCAATTTTTTTTCCTTTTTCATAGATAAAGTTAGAAGCTAGTAAAAAAAAATTATCGATCGTTCCTTAAGTTTTGGACGCTACTGTATATATATATATATATATATATATATATATATATATATATATATATATATATATATTATGCACATGAAGTCATGAACAGTATATAAGGCCCGACCGAAGCCGGGCTGAACTGTTAGTAGATATATATATATATATATATATATATATATATATATATACGAGCCTGGAAAACTGACGTTGTCCGGGATTAAATAAGGTCAGAATGTTCCACACTTTCCATGCATTTCTTGTCATCGGAATTGGCGAAAGCGCCCATTCGTCAATCAAATAGAATGATTTATTTCGCTAATCGAGAACTCACCATTGTGCACCGGGAGGAGCGCACATATCTCTCCGCGGTAACTTAATCCACTATACTTTATAGTCTACATTGCACTGTAGACAACCTACTCTTGTTTTTTTTTTTGTAATTATTTTTATAATAACTTGAATTAAAAATTAAAATGCAAAAGTCAAGCATCACGGTCCGATTGTGCTTTTAAAAGAAACATTAATTTCAGACGCGGTCCATGTCATATCCAAAAACCTATATTAATTTTATACGCCGGACCCTTCTCCTTGTGCAATGATGAAATTTCTCAAATGTGCGCGTGATGTTAGGCTGTATAAAAGTGTTAACTCCAGTCAAAATCGGATTATTTCTTCTTTAATAGGAATTTTTGGGATTCTTGATTCTCGATACTTATAGGAGATATTCCGATGCAAAACCTATCTAAGAATACTCCCAGATATATCAAGTACATTTGTGTGAAATTTCATAAAAATCGACCCGTACGTTTTGGAGTTCGTAAGGAACGACCTTACCCAGGCAAAGACACACGCACTGATAAAATGTCACACATACACACACATACGCACACGCACACACACATACACACACAAACACACACACACACACATATATATATATATATATATATATATATATATCAGCAGGTGTTGTATAGCCACGTATAAGATCGACGTATAGACATGTTGTATAGCGGGATATTGCAAGTGTTTATGCTATACAAATGTACATATGTTCATATTTACATAAAGGTAGATATATTAAAAAAGAAGAAGATTCTTCATACGTTTTCCTTCTTCGGAGTTCTTCTGTCTTCACTGCTGTGATAAACATGCAACAATCAACACCATTAAGACACCTGCGTTTTCTTCTTTTTTGAAACTACAGAACAACGACTTTATATTTTAATAATATAAATTTATTACAGGCTGTCTCAGGGTTCTTCAAGGAGTCTGCTTACGTGGCTACCTGATGTGTTTTTTCTAGCCTCGCTTCCCAGACTTGAAGCACTCAAACTCAAAACTCTAATCTTCTTTACCTGTTAGCTTCCGTAACGTCATTATCAAAAACATACGTCTCACTAACGTGTGACCTCTGTCCATACGCAGGTCGATCTTATTATTTTTGTTTATATTTTACTAAGTTAATTTCTTTAAACATTTTTTGCTAGAACTTATTTTTACATTACAGACCAAAAGAAAAGATAATTCTTAATATAAACTATTTCAACAAGATCAATGGATAGATAAATAGATAGATAGATAGATAGATAGATAGATAATAGCTAATTTAACTTTTAACTTGCTATTATTTAACACAGGGAGACACGACATTGCCAGGGATTTAATGAGGATCACCGAATATTTCACTTTCCCATATTCTATCATCACTGAAATCGGTAAAATCGCCCATTTTCCAATCAAATCGATAAATTACCTGCTCTATTTGAGGATTCACCGCGTTGCACTGTAATGAAGTTTCACCCGCTTCTCCGCAGTGACGTAGTCCACAATGCATTGTCGTTTATATTGCACTGTATTGTACATTTTATAAAATTGAAGTCTAAAATGCAAATGTCAAGAATCATGGTCCAATTGTACAATAAACAGAAAAATTCATTTCGAACGCGCCCCTGCCATATAAAACAACCTACTATTGATTTCATATTCCGAGCGTTTCTGCTTGCGCGGTAATAAAACTTCTTAAATCTACTTGTGATGTAAATCTGTATACGGCGTTTTCTTTAGTCAAAATCGCCTGTTCCTTACTTCATCGGAGGTTTTTGATTAACGATACTTATCGAAGTCATTCCCATACAAAGCCTATCTAATACACTATCAGGCAAATAAAGTACATATATTTAAAATTACAAAAAAAATGGACTCATCCGTTTAGGAGTCTATAGGGAACAAACTCACACACATAAATTTCTTTTTATATGATAATAGAAGTATAAAGATCAAATTTATTTTTAACATGATAAAATTTTTAAAAATAATAAAAAAGCTAGCTAGCCGGGTCTGCCCATTTCTCAACAGAGCTTGATCGAGGTTTGGAATTATGATTTAAAAATTAATATTAAATATAGAGAGTGCGGCGAGAGAAAAAAGAAAACTGTCTAAAGAATGAAATAAAAACCACATTAAATCCTAATAAATTTTCTTTCTGTTTGTAAAAAGGAAGTATCAAAAGTTTTATATAAATATTTTTTAGAACCTTCCAGTGGAATAACGAATGCTCCACTAAAGTAAAGATATAAAAAAAGTTATTCATAATATGCCAAAGCATGCGTATTATTGAAAACATCAGATGCGGACGTATTTAACATTACAACTGAATAATCAGATGTATACTGTTTAGGCGTGCTATAAGTTAGATTGAAAAAGAACAATACAACAGTAATACTTGACCCAAATAATGAAATTTCATTTTTCTTTGTCGCTATCATTCGTAGGAAGATGAAAAATTGTCCGTAACTGATCCTCTGGATGTTGCATTTGAGAAATACTGCGACAAGACAGAAAGAAATGTTGATGCATCAGCTTTAAAATTTATCATGTCACAGGTTTGGAGTACAGGTAGGTGAGAACCTTTCTATTAAGTTCACTGTTTCTTTTCCTCCTTTAAATATAGCTTCTCACAGCGAATTATGTAGACTGAATATAATAATGGGAAGTAAAATTTACCAAAATATGTAGTGGTTTCTTATTGCTGCTTATCTTGCCTTGCCAAGTCATCGGAATATAATAATGAGTATGCAGTAATATATCAGCTGTAGAAAATTTTATAACTTTATAGACATTGATTTTTTCATGAAGCTGATATATATATATATATATATATATATATATATATATGTTTGTTTGTGTGTGTGCGCGTGTGTGTGTGTGTGATAGCGGCACAAGATTAACGATATGGACGTGGCGTCAGTGTTAGCAAATGTTAGATAGCGAGGTCTCTCTATATATAATGGCGTGTATATAATGAACGTGAGTATATAATGTATTTTGAGTATACAATGCTTTATCTCTAACGCCCCATCTCTCTCCGTCCGTCTCCTGTCTCTCTGTCGCTGTATAACTGACCAGTGACTAACTCTAGATATATGTAACTATTCGCTTGCTATGACGTAATTCAACTCATATCTTTTAACATGTGACTTTGAATCACGTTTTCGATCTGTTATTTTTAATCCTATTTGTACGAGTATTTTAAGAATCAATTCGTCAACGTCGCATTCCTGGTTTTTTGCTCTATTGTTCTACTCCTTATTCCAAACTCCGAAACCTATAATATATTTGTCTTTGTTTATACCGACAAGCAATAATGTTCTTTGATCTAACATTTAACTTTTACTAATAATAGTTGTTTTTCTAAATCGACTATCAGCATAGTAACCCGGTTTAACACCTACAAACACCCACCCACACACCCACGCATATATATATATATATATATATATATATATACCCATAACGAGTCACTCACCCTTGATATTAATATTAACGTATACACTCCGAAATTATCCAAATTTAATATTAAAAATCATAAAGTAGATTTTAACAATAACCCCACTGTGAGATTAATTTCAGTTTTTACATCGAACATTTGATTTGGTTGGTTTTTTAATTGTTTTTGTTTGTTGGCATATCAACCCTTTTCGGGTTATTTAATACCGAATCCAAAGATTTTGAAGAAATTTTTTTTAATAGAATATATTTGTTGTTTTCACGTCAGTTTCTATTTAACCCATAGTTGGGACCCTAACAGGTACTACCACTCCGGGTCAGAGTGGACCTGGGAGCAATGGTAATTAAAGAGTGGCTCCACACTCCCCAAATCCCACAAGCTGGGGCCTCATTACTGGATATAGTTTAAGGTCATATCCAGGACCCCCATTGAGGGACTTTTACCCTCTGCGGGGGGGGGGTCAGTCGGCGTATTCTAATGCCCCACCGTCAGGGCCTCGACCATTTGAATCTTTTGCAAGAATTCAATTAATATTGAGAAAGAAAGCTAACAAAATTAATAAAATTGGGAAAACAACTACAATTAAAGAAAAAAATTAATGTTGTACTTGAAAGAGTAACGATATATTTCATTGTTACTTTCCTAATAAGTGATGGCGAATCAGATTAAGAATGGCAATAGCATAACGTATTTTTAAAGATGTTGGTTTAATGATAAAAACTCGAAATTAAGAAAGCATTTGTGAGTTATAAAATGCGATATTTAACAGAATCGAATATTGAATCATTAGTGCAAATGTACTTCACAGTGCTTTTAGAATTCGGATTGAACAAGAAGTTATAAAAATGACCAAACAAATTGTTGGTGCCAAATGATACTGAAGAGTCAAGGGCGATGGAAACACCGGAGAAGGAGAACTCCATACAGGTCTATACTTAGAGGAAAGAGAAAGTACTGGGATCTTATTGTCACTCACATTCAAGCGAAAGCAAACTTATTAGAGAGAAGCCAATAAGAAACGGATGCTGTGAGCGAAAGATACGGGTGAGAGCTTGAAATTTGAGGAGATTGTTGTTATCCAGACTCCCGTAACATCACTTATAATTGCAGTGAGCAATTAGTTATATTCTTACGTGTGAAAACTTTTAGCGATTAAATAATAATAATAATAATAATAATAATGATAATAATAATAATGATGATGATGATGATAATAATGATGATAATAATAATAATGATGATGATGATAATAATAATGATGATAATAATAATAATGATAATGATGATAATAATAATGATGATGATGATAATAATAATAATGATAATAATAATAATGATGATGATGATGATAATAATAATGATGATAATAATAATGATGATGATGATGATAATAATAATAATGATGATAATAATAATGATGATGATGATAATAATAATAACAACAGCAAAACAATAATAAAACATAAGGAGGTATAATGTACTACGTATGACTAATATATTTTGCTATCTTTACAGAATTTCAAGTAAACGTGGAGTTTACCCTGGAGTCATGTCGCTGTTTAATGTGCTTCGCTGATGTATCCTTTTTCAACGCAGAAAGTGCATTATTGTTCATTTGTAACTAGTGTTACTGCAAACTTTTTTTTTTTCTTTTTTTTAATTACATTTTCACCCCAAACAAGGCACATTGTCACTGTGGTGTAGGGGGCTACTATCAGGGGCAGCAGCTACTGGGGCACTATGTTGGGAGTTGGGCAGCAAGATGTCGGTTCACGTTACACTTGAACTTCTGCATGTCAGTACAGTTGGGGGACCTGGAATGGAATTCCAGAGTCTAGCGGTTCTGAGTAAGAAACTACTGCAGTAGAAAGATCTTCTAGGGATCTCTACTGTGTGGGGTGGGATTGAGCTGCCTGTCGGGTTTGTCGAGGGTGTCTACGTCGTAGGGGCACAAGTGTCTGCAGTTTGTCACAGCATTCACTATTAAAATACTTGTAGAACAGGCAGAGGGATGCAACGTTTCGTCGATGGGACAGAGGCTGAAGCTTAGATGCCAGTTCAGGGCCTATCAGATTGGCGACTCTCTTTTGAACATTGTTTAGGAGCGAGAGACTAGCAGCAGACGCACCAGCTCAAATGTGACAACAATACTCCATATATGGGCGAATGGTGGCCTTATAGAGGTACAGGATACTTTCAGGTGTCAGTAGTTTTCTAGCACGGTAGAGAGAGCCTACCTTCTTCGCAGCGGCCCTGGCAATGTTTGCAATATAATTGTTCCAACTCATGTTTCCTGTGAACGTTAGGCCAAGCAGTTTGAAAGATGTACTCTCAGACAGGGAGTCACTGGCCATTGCTATTCGTGGCAGAGAAGGTTTCTTGTAATTATTAAAGGAAACTAGTTTAATCTTGGCAGCATTCTTAATGAGAGTAAAATAATGAGTTTATTCTATGAATATTATAGATTAGAAAAATGTTATTGAATATTTTAGTTCAAAGTTCAAATTAAATTTCGATTCTAGCTGACTTGCTGGAAATTAGTTAGATAGACGTACTTCCCAAAACGTGTTCAAATAGCTTTCACTGGCTATTTTCTCATGTTATACAAATTGTGGAGGAGATTTTTGAACAAAATATGTTTTTTCTATTTTGTTAAAACAATTTTTCTCGATAATCATAACAAACTTAATAAAATCACGTTTATTTCTATCTTCTAGTTGAGTTGCAAACTGCACTTTCACAGTGTTCCATTTGATATTGGCTAACAATATATTTCTTTTATTTCGTCACCGTGGCACATTCTTTGTGCAGCAAAGTGAAAACGTGAAAACGGACGCTTATGTCAACACATAATGCGTAAAGTGAACACAAAGATAGCCTATTTCCTGTATCTCTCTCTCTTTCCCTCTCTCTCTCTCTCTCTCTCTCTCTCTATCTATATATATATATATATATATATATATATATATATATATTTACCAGTGGTGAAAAAAAACGGACTAGAGTGCTCGATGTGTAGTCAGAGCAGTATATAGGAAATTTATTACTGTGAGTCCAGAATGAGTTTACATATTGTTTCAGCTAGAGGAAAATCCTCAAAAAGAAGAGAAAATATCCAACTAGCATCGTCAGAATTCATAGATGGACTATGGATTCTGACGATGCTAGTTGGATATTTCCTCTCTTTGAGGATCTTCCTCTAGCTGAAAAAATATGTAAACTCATTCTGGACTCACAGTAATAAATTTCATATATATATATATATATATATATATATATATATATATTTATATATATATGCTTCACAAAAGGGATCTGCAAAAACGTACCAACATTTTGACACGTTGGAGGATCTGTTTTGCATGAGAAATAAATATTTGGATCCTGAAATGTAACTATACTTTTATTCTTTTATATATGCCCTGTTAGTATGTTTAGCATACATGGAGCTTCTAAACAAAAAAGGATTAGTGTACATAAAGAGTGAAATAATGGAAGAAAACATGTTTTACAAAAATAAGATACACACATACACACGCACGCATACACCCACATGTATATTAATTGTGACTCTTATCTATTATTTCTAATAAATGGTTCATATATTGTATTAAACTCTATTGCTATGTTTGTTTAGTAGTTGATTGTCGCCCAGTATATGCACTGCTTCTATGATTGGTCTTACTCCCCACCGTTCCTCTCTGTCTATAATGTTTACTTCGTCCCATGAAAGTATGGGGTTCCCCTTTTCCTTCAATATGTGATCAGCCAACTTTTCAGTATCTACAAATATTATGGCTTTTCGGTGTTCTTATATTTATATTTACTTTTAGAAAAGTAATTACTTAAGAATCACTTATCAACGAAAGGAATAGTCTTTTCTCTGTTGATAGCAGATTAGAACCCAAAGTAAACGAAAAAAAACCCGTCCTTCTTACAATCCTGGATCTAGTTCTTTACTTTGAATTTTTAAATGAGAATTGGTCATTCGTATTATTTGGGTTCATCAGATTACTGTTCTCATTTTTAATGTGATTTTCACAACGTTTCGGTCGATATAACCTTCGACATTATTCAGTTGTATCTTGTCGAACTTAGGAATGTTTGAGTTGTACTCGGGAATGTGGATGAAATTTCGAACAGAACCGTTTATTTACTTCACGAGGTTTCGTCAGCCATGACTGCATAGCGGCTCCAAGTAATTCGCAATTGCATTTTTCGGCCGTCCCCACTGAGGATTGAACCTTCTACCTTCAGGAGAATATCATTTTTACAATAGATTTTTCCAAGTACTCTAACCACTGCGCCACGAGTCCTTGCGAACAATTGGCAATTACTTAGGACCTTTATCCAGTCATGACTGACAAAACAGAGAAGTTCTTTACTTTATGTTATGCCAATTTTGGAGAATGAACGACCGTGGAGAAATAGCCACCATGAAACGAAGAGACAATATTGAATGAAGTGTTCTCATTCTCAGAGAACTGTTGTAGTTGAACTTCGAAGGCACTGGCTACGATTTATTGATTGGAATTCGATAAACCTATTTTATATGATCGAGGTATAAGAGGCATTATAATTCCCTTTGTAATGAAGGTAATGCAAGAAAATATATCAAAGTCTGAATTTTCTTAACTCACAAAGTATTACCACCACGGAGTGATCGATATCAAAGGAGTCAGACAAGTCGTTAAAATCATCGCAACTTGGATTGTAAGTGAACATTTTTATTATTATTATTATTATTATTATTATTATTATTATTATTATTATTTCTGTTACACAGTTTTTTGCCTGACTGTTGGTAGGGCCGATTAATGTTGATAGGCGGATCGTAACAAATAACCGTAGGCTATCAGCATTTTCTTTTCTCAGTCTTCTATCTCTTTCTGCAAGCTTTTCTCAACAAACTTGTCAAATATTTGTCTCACATTCACCAAGTCCCTCAGCACAAGTAAAATTTCTACATTCTTCAACTTCCACAATATTTTTTTTTACCTTGTTCAATTTTTTGTTACTTTGGGATTTTTTAAAGGACTTTTGCACGTCCACAGCCAAAAGAATGGCCATGTTCGACACAGTGGGAAAAAAAGTGCATTTAAGGGGTTGGCATTTCTTATGTCCCTTTTATGTTCGCTTAGTCTGATTTCCAAATTTCGCTGTGTCTCACCTATGTATGATTTTTTGCAATCATTACATGGGATGGCGTAAATACCGGCTTTGGAGTTGGAGATTTCAGCGGAAATCCTAAAATCCATCCCAGATTGAGCAAAACGGAGACTTATTGAATCTGCTTTAATTTCAAACATTAATACCATCAAACAGAGAAAAGGATTTTATAATGTAGCCCCAATCATAGGTAATATAATAATAAATGAACAAAACATTAATTTAGAACCTGGTTGATAAAAAAAATGCATATATGTACATAACCCGACCTCCCTCCACACACACTAGATATAAATTCTTCTTTTCATCATGAAATTTTTTCTCTCCAGAACAGACAGAGAACTGAACTTCTCCTCTTTCGCATGTGATATATGACCGTCTTCCTGTACATCCTCGCCTAGAAATCCTGATGATGTCCCCTGAAATAGGGACGAAACGTTGATTTTATTTTTGCTTTTACTCTTTTGGGTTTTTCCTTTTTATTCATATATATATATATATATATATATATATATATATATATATATTTACATAGGCATCACCACATTATCAAGGCCAAGAGGCCACTCAAGGATAAGGGTTACAGAGTGTACAGTAGAAATTGGACAATACAGTAATCATTAGTAATGAAAATATGGTAAATTTGATAACTTATATGGAACGGCTCATCAAGAACTTATTTACGTTAGACTTGAAGACAACCATATTGTAGTCAGTCGGAAAACAGGACAACGGAAGACAATTCCACAGGCGAGCAGTTCTAAGAAAGAAGCTTTGTTCATGGAATCTACGTTTAGGTTTAGGCACAGATAAAGAGTGGGGGGAATTATTGATAGTGTTTACAGCTAGATGAGTGATTCTTGTAAAAGTTTGGCGAGGGGGGACCATAGATTGAAGCTCAGTTGAACACTTTCCATGAAAATAACGATACATCAGAGACAAACTCACAACATCTCTTCTGTGAGATAGAGGTTGCAAGGAAGAGAAAAGGATATCTCCTACGAGGCTACGAAGTCTATTTTGAACTCTATCAAGGCAGGACAAGTCCTTTCTAGCAGCTCCTGCCCAGATGGGGCAACAGTATTCCATCCTTGGACGTACCTGGCTCTTATATAGATAGAGAATAGCATCAGCAGTGAGATATCTACTGGATCGATAGAAAGATCCCACCATTTTTCCAGCGGCCTTGGCAACAGATTTGATGTACGTGTTTCATTTAAGATCAAAAGTAATGGTCAAGCCAAGAAGCTTGTCAAAACTTGAGGCCTCCTGAAGACGAGAGCCATTCATTTCAATTGATGCCAGATGTGGATCAGAATGTTGATGATGTAAAGATAGAAGATTGGTTTTAGATGCATTAAAAGTAACCAGCCACTCCTTACCCCATTGTACTACGTGCTCAAGATCAGAGGAGAGAAAATTGGAGAGAACTTGAAAATTGGAGTCATATATATATATATATATATATATATATATATATATATATATATGACTAGCCTGGGTGCCCGACGTTGCCCGGGTGTTGAGCAAAGGGAAAGCGGTGGTAGACAAGCAGGCTCGAACCCATGACGCGAAGGCAGAAAAGAAAGTGAAAGAAAATCTGACGTCTTACCGCTACTCTATGACGCGACTGAATGTTCGGAACGTTAAAATTAGGCAAAGTCAATCCAGCCGATACGATAACTTGCAAAAATGGCGCGCAAAAATCGACTCCTCCCCGTAGAAAACTGCCCAGTTAAGGGTAAAGGAATTAATGTTTTTGGCCATAAACATACACAAGACGGTCATTTGCATGCATACACACACATATATATATATTTAAACGCAAATATACATATATACAGATACACTCATATCTGTAAACATATACATATATTTACATACACCATGAATACACATACATACGTTTACAAACACACATGCATACATACAGATATACATACATACACACCTACAAATACATACACATATACATACATACATCCATACGTACACATACGCACATACATATATACACACACACTTACCTATATATAGATACACGTACGTAAATATGCACTCATAATACAGATATACATACATACACACCTACAAATACATACACACATATACATACATACATACATACATCCATACGTACACATACGCACATAAATATACACACACTTACCTACATATACATACATTTACGTAAATATGCACTCATACACATATACATACATGCCCACACATACACACATATATATGCATACATACACACATGCATAAATACACGTACACACCCATATACATACATGCACACATAAATACACATACACACAAACACACATATACATACATATAAACATAGATATACACACATACACATGTACATAAACATACATACACCTATAATACACACACACATATATATATATATATATATATATATATACATAGATACATATGATAATGGCAGATCAATTACTACATGCTTCCAGCATTTCAGACCTACACGCGTCACAACTTTTCCATCGCAATAGGACCGGTTTTTTTTTCTTAGAGCCTAAGGGAGTATCTGTACCTGATGGTGTTACAGAGTTTTAGCTTTGTACGACAGTTAAATCTCTCTTTCGGTTCAAAAAGTTGACATCCAACAACAAGCAAGAGCAAGATAGCCAGCAACAAGTCAAACTACAGACCAGCTTAATGCGGGTACTGGTCTCCCGCTTTATGTTTTTTAACTCAGAGATTTGTTTCTCCTAGAGGGGTTGCCTTCACCACGGCTTATGGGAGCCCCCTCCACCCCGCATACACATGGAAATAAACACATGCGTACATAGACGTACGCCAACATAAGTGTGCATGCGCACAGACATACAAACGTAATCACGTAGAGGCATACATATACGCATATACACACACATACACACACATACGCACACACACACACACACACACACACACACACATGCAAAATACATATGAATAAATAGTCCAAAAGCCATAAACAGTAAGTAAGTGATCAGCGATTGGACCATTTTTGTCCCTTTTCCTCCCTGCTTGGATTAAAAAAAAAAAAAATTTTAAATAAAGTTTGTTTCAAACTCATTTTTTTGCAACACATGACGATAAAATTAACAGATTCGCATATAATTTTCCAAACAAAACAACGTACAAATTGACAAGACAGTCCAACTGAAAGTTATTTAAAGACGCTTGCACTTAAAAAAAGAAAATAAATAAAGTAGACATACATACATACATACATACATACATACATACATACGTACAGATATTTAAACGGAAAGGTGAAATTTATATTACACTGGGAAACAATTGTTTACTTTTTGAAGTTTTTCCAGATTTCTACAATTGCTTTAGAATATTCTTGTACTGCTTATTCAGAAAATAGCATTAGTTTCTCTCCATCAGGTTGTGCTAAAATGAGATTTGGGAAAATCTTTGTAATCCGTTTTCGGCCAGAAATTTGGCTGTTAAGAGGTCAAAGTGCAACGATTTAACATTTGATAACTCTACCAAACTCCTCCGCCAATTTTCGGTATAAACAATTGAAATTTTAGATATAGGTTCCTTGGACATGGATCTAACTTAATCCTTTGATTTGAGCCCGAAACAATAAATGTTAAGGGGTCATATTATAGGGGTCAAAGTAAAAAAAAATGACCCCTGCGGTCTCTACCAAATTACTCAGACAATTTTTGGTCTAAACATTTGTAATTTTACATAAAGGGTATTCAGAGATAGGGCAAGCTTTTTACGTAGTTTGGGTCGAAAATTTGAGCTTCCAATATATAAACGTATGTATGTTTGCATGTGTGCCTAAAACTTTCGACACAGGCAACAGATTTTCACAAGATTAGTATCGTTTTGAAGCTCGACCTTTCAGACGACAAATACCGAAAAATTGGCTAAAAAAAAATTAATACCTTCACCCTCAACTGGTCACTTTTCTACAGGGAAGGGTTGCTTTTTTCACCGATATTTTCAAAAGTCATCCCCTCTGGTCAATTGTCTTCCGTTGATTTAAACCTACGTCACTTCCGGTTTGGCGATGGTCGTACCAGCAAAGAAGTCACGTTTTTTTTTTCCCGTTCGAGCCTGCCTTCCAACTACCACTTTTTTTTTTTTTTTTTTGCTCAACGCACGCCCCCAAAAAACCCTGGCGACGTAGTATATATATATATATATATATATATATATATATATATATATATATATATATATATATATATATATGATTAGTTTTTTTTTGGAAAAAGAATTCTCTAATTTTGTTTTAGCTCTAAAGCAGCTCATATGCGCATAATATCTTTGTTTAAATTGGCCTTTTGTCATACCTATATATATTTCCGGTATATTTGTGGATTGTTCCGTTATTGTGGCCTCATAGACAAGGGATTCAGCTTTACAATTACCCTCCAATGGACAGCTATTTTTGGTCCTGCAAGAGCAGCCTGCGTTATCTATCTTTTTTGGTTCTTTGGATATTATCGACTTTATTGATGGAGCTGTCGAGTAACTAACTTTCACCGTGTTTCTATTAAAAAGTTTATGTAGTCTATGTGTTCTTGGAAAATGCTTGTCTAGAAGGCTAAGAAAAAAATGCCCTACTCTAGTTTTAGTGTTCAATGAAAACGGAGGTAAGAACCAGATTATTTTCCGTTTCCTCTTTCGTTTTTTTATTTTCTCTATTCTGGGTTTGTTGAAATTTTATGTTTTCTTTGAACCCACTTTGATGCAGTGCGTCATTATAATATGGTGCTGCTTTCTCGAACACTTCCGCGTTCGAAGAAAGCCGTGAAATCCTTTGGCTAATGTTCGCTACCATATTTTTAAACACTGTGGGTGGGTGGCATGAACACTTATTTATATACATGAGATTTTCATTTAGTTTGTGGAAGGGTTTGTGTATTTTCTTCTCGAGATCTAGAGTGGCATCTAAAAAATCTACTCTATCTAAATTTGCCTGTATTATTATTTTAAAGCCTAGTTCCTTAAAAAGAGAGAGAGAGACGAATATTGGCTGAAGTGAGCTTGATAAGGATACCTTAAACGGGCCTTATTATTGGGCTTGAAACCGACGGTACCAATGATCTGTCTCAACTAACAACTTTCTGTACACAATATATATACACTTGTGCCCGATATTATTCATACCCCCCCTTGAAAATTGAGTTTATTAGGTGTAACTTTGTAAGAATTTATTGTTTACGTCCATATTGATACATATTCTTAATACACCTCTTCTGATCATTTTTCTCATTTTAAAATCTCGGGATACTTGTAATAAAAGAAATATACAGCTATTTATAAAATCTGCAATGTTCAAAAATAATCATACCCCCTTATTTTTTCAGTATTAATCGAGTTTCTGACTGTTTGTTTCCTGTTTGATTCTTATTTTGAATGCTTTTATACAACCTTTGATTAATTTCATTTCGTTTTTTGCATTTTTCAGAAATTAAAATGATATTAACTGAAAACCAATAAAAGAATAAAAATTATTAGAATGGGGAAGAAAAAAGAGCTTAGTAATGATTTTAGGACTAAAATTGTGAATTCATATAAGGATGGTTTAGGTTACAAGTCAATTTCCAAGAAATTTGAGGTCCCTACAGCAACAGTACAGAGCATCATCAAAAAATTCCAGAGCCACCACACAACAAACAACTTGATTGGTAGAGGAAGGAAAAGGAAACTGTCTGCTAGAGCCACCAGGAATATTGTAAGAAGTGTTAATGCAAATCCAACCACCACTATTAAGGCCATTTTAGAAAATCTGGAGTCTTCTGGCATAAAAATATCAAGGCAAACATTGCAAAGGACTCTGCATGAAAATGGTCTGAAAGGAAGAAGACCAAGAAGGACTCCATTGCACACCGGAAAACACCTTGCAGCACGTCTAAAGTTTGCTAGGACCCATGTGAATTCTCCAGAGTCCGTTTTATCAAGTATTTTGTGGACTGACGAAACAAAAATTGAATTGTTTGGCCATATGGATGCTTCTTACATTTGGAGGAAGAAAGGAGAAGCTTACAACCCAAACAACACCATACCCACGGTGAAACATGGTGGTGGTAGCCTAATGTTTTGGGGCTCCTTTTTGGCTAGTGGTCCAGGTAGTTTGGTCAAGATAGATGGAACCATGAAGAAGGAGTAATATTTGGAGATACTCCAAAAAACATTAGACAGGATGCGGAGAAGCTCCATTTAGGACCAAACTGGGTCCTTCAATAGGATAATGATCCAAAACATACTGCCAAAATAGTCAAGAAATGGTTTGAGGATAATCAAATTAATGTTTTGGAATGGCCTAGCCAGAGTCCCGACCTGAACCCTATCGAAAACCTCTGGCACATATTGAAAACTGAGGTTAAAAAGCGGAAACCTAGAAATTTGAGGGATTTGGAGAACTACTGCATTGAAGAATGGTCAAAAATCAGTGTTGATGCTTATAAGAACCTTGTTGAAAAATATCCAAAACGGTTACAGGCAGTTATTAAGAATAAAGGGCATGCTATTGACTATTAGTGAGAGAGGTATGAATAATTTTGAACTAGTGCCATTATTGTTTTTCTTTGTATAATGTTTCAAACTTGCATAATTTATTTATTTGTTGAGTTTAAATTAAATGCTTATACTTTATTTATTGTTTGAAATTCCTTTAATATTGTCTACCTTCTGGTTTGAGCAATATTCTTATAGAAATCTCAAAGATCCGAGGGGTATGAATAATATCGGGCACAAGTGTATATATATATATATATATATATATATATATATATGTGTGTGTGTGTGTGTGTGTATATATATAATGCGTTGTATTTTTATTTCATGTACTTTAAGTTAAAAACGGTGGAATTAAGTACTTAACTGATTTGATTTGATATCAACTAGTTTTATTTTCCAGAAAATATTTAAAGTCTTCGACAGAGATCACTCAATGTCAATCGAGACTAGTGAATTCATGAACATGTTGAAAGTACTTGGTAAGTAATGCTTCATAGTTTTGATAATTGTTGAATATTAATAAACTATTCAATATAATATCCAAAGTACATTTATACACAGGGGGCATACAATGTTCCTAATCATGGAATCGGGCAGTTTTTAAAGCACATCATAACAAAATGATTAATGAAGGAAGATAACGAAATGCGTAAAAAATGATTATTATAACAATAATAAAAAACACACTAAGAAGAACAGAAATAGTATATCTAGAAATAGTAATAACCATAATAACAACATTTTGTAAAGATTCCAGTATCAATGATCCTTGATATAAATAGCAAATATACAAATTCACAACTCGGAACACTCTTGTCAAAACTTGCAACTCCATCACCCAAATTCAACTCAATGAATTTGAAAACTCAGGCGGATTTACTTAAACCGGAAGCATGTCATTTGCATATTATGTGACAAAATCAGTAGAATATAAATATAAGCAACAACTATTTTTTATTTTCTTTTTTTACCGGACAATACAGTCTGCTGAAAGAGCAGGTTTTTCTATATATAAAGTAGTAGCATTCGTGTGTGTCTGTGTTTTCAACTCTCCTAGAGCTCACACCAGTGGACCTATCATGACCAAACCTGGCAGGATGATAATTCTGAACCTAGGGATAGTGCACGCTATTTTTCAAGGCTAAGGTCAAAGGTTAAAATCATAGCCTATGTGTATACTCTCGTACAGTCCACAAAATTTCTTCGCACAAGTAATAACTAATATTATCTGTTTCGTTTTAATTTTGTGTGTACTTTAAACACTTACAACTAATATTAAATATTTTGTTTTTATTTTTAAACGCAGCGTTTGTCTGGAAATGTTTTGTCCAGTTTCGGGTGTAAAATCCCGGGATATCGAAGCCGCAGTTTTAAAGCGATCAGAACGAGATGATCGAGTGATTTTTCTATCCTCCCTCTAAGTTGTTATTCGGGGTCGGCCGGATTTTTTTTTATCTTTTCAGTTAATTGTAAACCTTTTTTTTTCTATTTTCAATAATCTGAAATACAACGCGTTTAGACCTGTTCAATATTTTAGCAATCTCTCCTATGCCCTTTTTCATCATAATGGTCACAAATAAGCTGTTTTTCTTGTATAGATAGATTTTTTCGAATATTCGGAGTCAACATTTTGTTAAGTTTTTATTAAAATTTCTAAAGTTTGTATTAATTTTCCCTGTTCCTTAACTTTTGGACGCCTGTAATTTAATTAATCTTATTTTTATGTAAAAAAAAATAATAATATGTATTAGAAATCAAAACTAAAAAATTATTTTTTTATTTAACTACCATTATTAAACATTGGAAAACTCACCAAAATTTTTCCCCCTTTTCATAGATAAAGTTAGAAGCCACTCAATAAAACCGTTCGACCGTTTCTTAACGTTTAGACGCTACTGTATATTTAAAAATGTCTGAACAAAATTTATTTCAAAATTATATAAACTTTTTGTTTCTCTTGTCTAAAATTAAAATTTTAAAAGCTTTACATTGTTTCAAATTATAAAGTGTCCTATTTCTATTGTTTAAAATATAAACAAAATTTTGTATATATTACTTAAAATAAACAACAATTGTTTATTATTTAACGAAAACTTTCTGTTTATATTATTTCTTTTTTTTTTCAATATGGTTTACATGTTTACATCGTAACGTACAGATGACTACAAAAATTAAGTTCCTTTTAGGCAATAGTATTTTCACATCTAAACTTCAGTCTTGACCACAAAAATACCATAGCCTGAAATACCATTCCCGCCAGAGTAATACACATGGCCCAACCAACACTACAACCACCATTTTTTTCGGCCATAGTATTTGCGCGTGGGAATCCTGAAAGCGATTACGAAAGTAACATTTCGGGAAAATTTTTGGACAACCTCACACCCACTCACAAAATGGGGCGTCTATTCCGAAAGACGTTCTTAACATAGGGAAGTTAGGGGTGTCCATTCCGAAGGCCGTTCTTAATATGAAAAGATTGAGGGTTGAACAACAACAACCGTACTTTAATTTTTCTACTACTAGGCAACGCCGTAAACGGGTCCTGCTAGGTTGTATTATAAACTAAACGTTGAATTTTACACAAACGAATGCATTCTCTCACGTTTCTATTGATTCCTAGCTTTCGACCAGATCTGATTTTAAACATTTGGGGCGTATTATTTTGCTTGTGGTCCAGCTAAGCATCCTTTATTTTTAGATAATCGGAAATAGTCGACACTACCTCCCTCCAAAATACACCATCTACCTCGATTGCTAACACAGTTTCACATTACGTATCGTTTTGTTTGTTGACTTCTAATGTCTTTTTGCTCGCGGAAGACAGTTAACACAATTAGGACACATTTCTTTGCATTTCAAGATGTAAAAGCATTGATTGAATTTTAAAAGATGCACAAAGATGAAAGTTGATATGATTGCCACGTAATACCTTTATCAGTCTCGTGTTATAATTTTTTCCTGGTTTACTTGATACACCATTTTTTTCGTGCGAAAATTAATCATAAATCCTTCATGTCACTAAATACTGTTAATTAAAATTAATAGCGACAACGTTTACGCTCAACCGGAATAATTTAACGTCGTACTAGTTATTAATCTCCACGTTCGAGAGCACACAGACAGCACAACAATTAATTTAGCACACCGTAAACGTCTGAGTCCATCTACATACACAGTGGAAGAAACTCCATTCAAATCTTTTATTTCAAATAAACTTTCTAACATAAAACATTGTCCAGCTTCCCGCGTGAACGCACATGAACGATGTCTACTTGATATAACCATGAACATTGTCTATTAACATCTCTCACAAGATGCCTGATTAATATTGTATTTTGTTTACAAATTAAATACAAGAGAGTTTGTATTTCGACTAGAAAAAAAAACGGGTGTGAGGGTTGTTGTCTTCATTTTCAAGTATCTACAGGAATTCTGTCCGGTTGGAAGTAATCGATGCCTAATCTGCGAATGTTTTATTTTATTACATCAATAAAATTCGAAGATTCTCATATCTGCGATCGATGTATTAATAATCATTTTTTTTATCTGGGTCGAATCTCGTTTCTTGTAAGGTCTTTATGTCAGACAACTTGGGACTTGCTTAATATGAAGCTTAACTTATAAACGGAATGCTTTTAAAATATTTGAGAGTAAACCTTTTCGAGATAGAAATCCTTTACCTTACAAGAATATGGCGCTGCGGGTTTCCGTTATTCGTATTATTCAAGATAGTTGCAATAAGAGACCAGGAAATACACGATATAGGTAACACTAATCCTTAAAATTGCCAAGAAAAAAAAAACTCTGTAATTAATGGAATAAATATTTTTCTGTGTAACGATCAGTTATTGAACGTGCTATGACCTAATAATTCCGAAGGGTATGTTAATATCATTTAGACCTATAGTCTGGAGACCTCCGTTTGAGCCACGAACTACGTATACCACATCTCCAGTACTTTAAAATTTGTTCGAATAATTCCTATGGTATATATAATAGATGAAAAAGTTTTGTCCGTAAGGTGGACACACTACAACAGGAAGCTTATAAGTTTCTCCGAAATTATTTATTGATATTCATTTATATGTTGGGGTTAAATAATATCCAATGTGGCAGAAAGCATAAATCATAATAATATTGCTTTTTACTGATTAAACTTTCATTATCAATCACATAAAAATGTTGGAACAATTATGGCAATTTAGGTTGGATATGACTAGGAGAGTAATATCATCCACATCATGCCATTTTCCTTAGTCTCTTTCTTAGAAAAATCCATTGAATCGTAGTCATTAAAAATGCAAGCGTCTCTTACTCATAATGTCGATATTTAAACTTGCAATTCGATAGACGATTTGTCGAAAGTACATCAGATGAAAACTGAGACAAAATAATATTCCATGCACTTTTTAAACGGATATAAACTGTCTGGATACACACACACATACCATCCTCGAGTATCTAAGGCCTCTCTGTACAGGGGTTTGACAGAACAATCTGGCATGAGGATACTTTTCCCTGGAATTAAGCGCTGACTAAATATTCAAAATCACAGAGTATTCGCCGCCCCCAAAAGATCTCCTTTCTATGGCTAACCCACATACGCTTTTATGAGGAATGGTGCATCTTCTTTAAGTGATGTTACCTCAGGTAATAGCACGAAGCTTATAGAATAAACTGATACATGAAAAATGTGTGTGGGTCATTTCTCAACCTATATACTCAATGAATTTTTATCTACAGACTTGGAATTTAGTATATAGACTATTCAGACACATGGAAAACTTTTTTTCATCCAGAAAACAGGGCTACAAAGGGATAAAAATTAAAAAATATGTACGGGGCAGTCATCGTATGTTTTACCAGTTTGCTAACTGTTTCACGAATGCACATGCGTAAAAGGTTCACATTACAGATTACCTATGTTAAAAATAAGTAGTTTGAAAACACCTTTTGCAGATCGTGTCATTAAGATCTAATTGGTATCGTACTTTACTTATTGTCTTTAGGTTTTGGTTTCTATCTTTGCTCGAATATTTTTTTCTTTTTATTTTTGCTTACAAAGAGTGAAGTGTTTAGAAAAGACTTAATACTCGCATGCATGTTCCAGTTTCTATATGAATTAAAAGATATTTTGCGTATTTTACGACCGAGCAACGCCGGTTGGCCTACTAGTATATATATCTTAAAAAGTGAAATATCTGTCTGTGTGTGTGTCTGTGTGTGTACATTTCTATACCAAATAACTCTGACAATTCTCAGTCTAGAGACTGAAGATTTTATATAAGGGTTATTGAGATTTTAGGAAATCGTTTTAATCGGTTTTCGGCCAGAAATATTGCTATCAAGGGATTAAAGTTCAACGATTTGACCTTTAAAAACTCTACCAAACTCCTCTGCCAATTTTTGGGTCTAACCCCTTAAAGTTTTAAATGTCGGTTACTTGGACATGAATCTAACTTTTCAATTTGATTTGAGACCCACAAATAAATGTCAAGAAGTAAAAAAAATCGACCTCTGCGGTCCTTACCAAATTAATTAGTCAGTTTCTGGTCTAAACATCTGGATTTTTACATAAAGTGGATTCAGAGATATAGCAATCTTTTTAATCGGTTTGGGTTGAAAATCGGAGTAGTCAAAGGGGTCAGAGTTCAAAAGAATTAACCGTTGCGGTATTTTGAAAACTACTTAGCCAATTTTCCGTCTAAACATTTTAAATTTATACATAGCGGGTAGTCAGACATGCGCCGAGCATTTTAATCAGTTTTGGGGCGAAATTTTGGCTGCCAAAAGGTCAAAATTGAAAGAGTTGAGCTTTGCAGATTCTACCAAACTCCTCCGCCAATTTTGGGTCTAAACACTTGAAAAATTAGATGTAGGTTACCTGGACATGAGTCAAACGTTTTAATATATATATATATATATATATATATATATATATATATATATATATATATATATATATATATATATTTAGCCAGTAGAGTTTAGTTTCCTAGAAGTACATCCCATGAAACAACACGTGTCTACCAAAGAGTGCTCAATGAGTAAACAGAGCAGGTATATGAAATTTATTTATACAAACATTGATGGCTACATATGTGCATACATGTTTCTGTAATCACCCGCGTTGGGGGATTACGTCTTCAGGCCAAGAATTATCGTCGAGAAATGATATTTCAAACAAAAACATTTTCTTATTTCATTTACAAAGTTAGAATGTAACATGGGTGGGGGTTATGAGCGGGGAGACCCCCACTCATGTTACATTCTAACTTTGTAAACGAAATAAGAAAATGTTTTTGTTTGAAATATCAGTTCTCGACGATAATTCTTGGCCTGAAGACATAATCCCCCAACGCGGGTTATTACAGAAACATGTATGCACATATGTAGCCATTAATGTTTGTATAAATAAATTTCATATATACAGTAGCGTCCAAAAGTTAAGGAACGATCGATCATTTTTTTAATGGCTTCTAACTTTATCTATGAAAAAGAAAAAAAAAATTTGGTGAATTTTCCAATGTTTAATAATAGTAGTTAATGTTTAATAATGGTGTTTAATAATGGTAAACACATTTTTAATCTTTGATTTTAATACGTATTAGTTCTTTTTACATATAAATAAATTTAATTAAATTACAGGCGTCCAAAAGTTAAGGAACGAGGGAAATTCATTATGAAAAAATAAAGAATCCTTTAAGTATTTAGTGAAAAGCCCCTTGTTTTCAATCACACTATGCAAGACAGAACCAATCGTTCACATGTTATAGGTGAAATATTATTCAGGATATTTTTATACATTCCCATTAATCATCAAGATTATTGGGGGGGGGGGGTTCTGTGATCTTATCACCAATAATTTTCCAAACATTTTCAATTGGATTCAGGTCTGGGCTCTGAGCTGGCCAATCCATAACGCAAATATTGGATCTATTTAGCTCTTCTAAAACTATTTTTGCTTTATGGCACGGTTTGTTGTCTTGCATAAAGATATCAGAATTAGAAAAATTAGGTAGCACATGTTCTCTAATCAATTCTCTGTACATTCGGGCATTAACTTTTCCATGAATTCTTACAAAGGGGCCAGTTCCTTTTGAAGATATCATGCCCCATACCATTATACTGCCGCCTCCAAATTTTACTGTACTTTTAACGCACTTAGGGGACAGTCTTTCTCCATTTTTTCTTCTGACATGTGGTCTTTTGTCTGATCCGAAAAGATTTTATTTAGATTCATCAGTAAAATGAACCTTTTCCCATTTTTTTCTTCCCAAAACAAATGTTTTTCGGCGAATAACAGGCTGGCCTTTTTATTCTTAATAGAAATTAAAGGCTTTGAGCATGGACTTCTTGAAAATAATCCAACTTCGTTTAATCTTCGGGAGACGTTTGTTGGGAAATCTTGTGTCCAGTTTCGGATGTAAACTCCCGGGATATCAAAGCCGCAGTTTTAAACCAATCAGAACGAGATGATCTATTGATTTTTCTATACTCCCTCTTAGTTGTTATTCGGGCCCGATTTTTTCTTTTCAGTCAATGGTAAACCTTTTTTTCTATTTTCAATAATCTGAAAAACAACGCTTTTAGACCTTTTCAATATTTTAGCAATCTCCCCTATGGACTTTTTTTCATCATAATGGTCACAAATAAGCTGTTTTTCTTGTTTGGCATTTTTCGAATATTCGGAGTCGACATTTTGTTGTTGTTAATAAAATTGTTAACGTTTGCATTAATTTTCTGCGTTCCTAAACTTTTGGACGCCTGTAGTTTAATTAAATTTATTTATATGTAAAAGAAAAAAACTAATATGTAATCAAATCAAAAATTAAAATTTTTTTTTCTTTAACTACCATTATTAAACATTGGAAAATTCACCAAATTTTTTTTTCTTTTTCATAGATAAAGTTAGAAGCTATTAAAAACAAAATTATCGATCGTTCCTTACGTTTTGGACGCTACTTTATATATATATATATATATATATATATATATATATATATATATATATATATATATATATATATTATGCACATAAAGTCATGAACAGTATATAAGGCCCGACCGAAGCCGGGCTGAACTGTTAGTATATATATATATATATATATATATATATATATATATATATATATATATATATATATATATGTATATATATATATATATAAGGAGTATATTTGGTAGAAAATTCGTTATGCAATTGAAAAGGTATTTTCATATCGACTTTTTATAATAACAAAACGTTGATTTTTAGATGGAGAAATTTCGTGGTTTGTATGGCATTCAGTTTCCGTTGAATGCACCCTCTGCATGATTTTAAGGAACATATCTGAAACAACCTTCGTTATCAATATTGAGCTTAATACTTGCTTCTATTGTAGGTAATAGTTTTACTTCAGAATATTACCAAAGGTAGTTTCATGAATTGATTGTTGCGAAATGGTCTCTGATTGACATTGCAAAAATTTGACTTTATTCGTTAAAACGATTTGCTGTTGTACAAATTGTTACGAAATTTTAAGGACCCTACAGCGCTGACAGTCCTGTTATTACTTGAACCCATATTGGAAATGTTGTTTTAAATTTTCTTTCAGGGCAAAAATTGTAAACGTGAACATTATTTTTTCTAAGAGAGCTGTTTACCATCAACACATGCTGGTTGAATGTAGCTAGAACACACATAATAATTCTTCAAATTAGAAATTGAATTGCAAATTTCATGGTCTAGGCAAACAAATATTCAAGATGTTTCGCTATATTTTTCACATATTCATTATTTCAGGACTGAATATTAGTCGCAAAGTAGCAGAGAGTTCTGCGATCCGATATGGTGGAAGAAATGGTCGAATCAAGTTAGATGACTTCATTCAGTGCGTTTGTCGGCTTTTTACCCTTTCCAGTAAGTATTATAAAATCTTACAACTTTCATATACCAAAGCACTTAATACAAAAAATAACAATGGAACGCGTAGAACATTTATAGCCCTTTAACATCGGCAGTTTCTCCTCATCATTATCCAGGATTTAAGTTTTGATGAATATCAACATATTTATTTTAAATATATTTTGTTTAATCTTACTATATATATAAATTCTCTGATCTATTTTATGTTAGGGAGGCACGAAATGGTCTAAATAAACTATAGAACAGAACAATGCATTTTCATGTTTCAATTGTTGTGATTATTTATTCACCTATTTTGCTATATGTAATTGCTATATATATATATATATATATATATATATATATATATATATATATTCTGTGGAAATATACTTTATTTCCTCATAATATATACCAATCCTTATTTAATAATTCTAATATAATTACTATGCTATATAATGAACGAATGACAAAAGTCTATATTCCAAAGTTCATAATATTGACCATCTTGCAATTTATTCTTTTAATTTAGTTGACATTTATAATTCTTGACAGTATCTGTTTCGTAGCACAAAATCAATCACTTAATTATTATAAGAATTAGTGAATATATTTTGCCCTTAATTCATCAAAAGAAATAGCAACTTATTTCCTTTTGATAGATTGATTGTTGCTATTTCCTCTGATGAGTTGAGGGGAAATATATTCACTAATTGATACAATAATTAATTGATTGATTTTGTGCTACGAAACAGATACTGTCAATAATTGTAAATGTCAACTAAATTAAAGGAATAAATTGTAAGATGAACTCTGCGATATAGACTTTTGTCATTCATTAAGCATATATATATATATATATATATATATATATATATATATATGTATATATTTATATAAAATGGGTTAAGAAATTCCAACGAAAGAGAGATGTATATTTAAATAAGAGGGTAGTCACCAACAATGTATCATGAATAAGAACTTCTATAAACAAAATTTTAGAATCACTAGGGAACGAAAATTATTACAAACCAATTAGCTCTAACATAGACGACGCAACCATATCTAAAATAACAAAACTCTGATTACATACAATAGTACATTAACTAAAAAAGAGAAATACTTCCTTACAAACTTCACAACAAAAACAAACATCTTCTATGGGCTACCCAAAATACACAAATCTAACCAAGTAAGACATGCCATCAACATACAAAAGTCGGAGTACATAAGCACCCCAAACCCCAACGACCTCACATTCAGACCCATAGTAGCAGGACCATCATGCCCAACAAGCAGACTTAGCAACCTAATAGATATACTATTACAGACCTTCATCAATTTAATCAGAAGTTTTGTAAGAGATGACACTCACTTCCTTAGCTCCCTACCACAAACATTAGACGATGGGACAATACTAGCCACATTAGATGTTAGCAGCCTATATAGCAATATCCCACACAACCTCGGAAAAGAAGCTTTCTTATATTGGATTGACAAACATACACAGACTTTACACCCCAGATTCAATAAACAATTCGTGTTTGATAGCATTGACATACTCCTCAATAACAACTCCTTTCAATTCAATAATGACAAATACATCCGAATACTAGGCACAGCGATGGGTACTAAAATGGCACCGAAATATGCCACCCTTACACTCGCCTTCCTAGAAGAGACCATTTATGAAAGCATAGAGCAAAAGTACGCGCACAATATAAAACAATATAAAATCTTGGAAAAGATACCGAGATAACTGCTTTATCTTCTGGAGAACCACATGGGGGATATCAGAGAACTCCACACTTTGATACAAAATCTACACCCAAAAATAAAGCCCCACAGAACTACCTTTCCTAGACATCCAAGTAACAATAAAAAACAACAACATAATCACAGACATCTACCACAAACCAACAGACACTCAACAATACCTCCACTTCAAAAGCCACCATCCTAAAAACTGTCTAAAATCAATACCCTACTCCCTAGCACGTAGAGTCTGCACCATAGTAACAGACAGACACCTCCGTTCGACTAGACTGAATGAACTACAAATAACACTGCGGAAAAGAGGATATCCACTACCATTAATACGGAAAGGTATTGAACTGGCTGAAAAAATTCCAAAAGACCAACTAAGAATCCCAAAATAACACAACAAAGAACAATTTTAGCATATGTCTCCACACACAACACAAACAACTCAGAACTATTTACACAGATAACAAAAAACCTTATCCTCCACAATCAGAACGATAAACTAAACAACATACTTAAAACAACAAAAATAATAAAAAGCAAACGCCAACCCAAAAACTTAAAACACATCCTAACTTCCTCAAAACTCGTTCCACACACTACAAAAGGGGTTACAAAATGCAACAAACCGTGATGTGGAATGTGTGACATAATGATAGAAGGAAACACATACACATCCAAAAACCCAACACAAACATTCAAAATAAAAAAGGATCTAAGTTGCTCCTCTAGAATGTAGTATATGCACTAAGATGCACAACATGCAACAAATCTTACATAGGCGCCACCAAAAATTTCAGCAATAGAGTGGCCTTACATAAGAGCAACATCAAAATTGCAGATAACAGACACCTCTATGTTTCAAAACACGTACACACATGCAGTGAAAACAGCTTCAAAAATAATGCCAATCTTCCAAACAGACAATTATTTCATTTACTTACACAGGAAAAAAAATTCATCCCAAGATTCACTCCTGAACAGAACAGAGCCTAATATCAACACACAAAAACATGAAATGCAAGACACACTCGTATGCACATCCATATACATATACACACCCACACATAAATCAGAACCGACACATTAAAACACACACACGCGCTGGCATACAACCACGCACAGACATAGCACCCCTATCTCTAATACAACACACTGAACAATACCAACCCTACTTAACCTCGAAACCAACGACACTAGGAAACACCTAGAACCATAGTATAATATCTGTTCCAACGCCTCGCTCCCCCTTCAGTCAGTGGAAGAGAAATCTCTCATGACTGAGATAACTATCATCCGTTCTATCATCCCCCTCCCATACATATACCCCTCCAATTGGCCCCTCCCTTCTGGGGAACGAGATCTTCCCCACACTAGGAACCGATCCTGGGTCTGGCCATACCCACATGGGGAGACAAATAAATAGAAACATTAAAAAATCCCCTATACATATTTTTAAATACATCTCTCTATCTAAACAAACATACCCGAACAGTCCAAGACTGAAACGAAAAATCACAATACTAAAATCTAAGAATCCAAAAAATAAATATCAAAATAGAATTAAAGCGCCCCTACCCTTATTTCAGAAGAGCTGCCCCCCTCCTCACACATACACATTAGTAACGATCTTGGATCACAGTCACCTTTCTACGTAAGCAAATAACTTCATAATACTATAAAACAGTACACACATTCTTCAAACCAACAAAAGAAAACACACACACACATCCTAAAGGAAAAGAAAAACACAAGCAGAAAGAGAGATTGAGAGAGAGAAACACAACACAGGAGTGACCACAGCCGAATAAAATAGTAATAAAAATTGAACATTCCAATGAATAGTAGACACTTACACGTTTCCACCTCTTGAAAACACTTCAAATGAACTACGAAAATGCTATTTTTACATCTACAACACATTTTGAAAATAATTTCTGAAGAGGACGCTTCACAGAACGTCTGAAACGCGTTAAAAACGATTTTAATGATTTAAAAACATCATTAAAATGATCTAAACATAATTCCCAATGAAAAACCAAGACACGGAATAATAAAATAATGTTAAAAAATACACATTGTTGGTGACTACCCACTCATTTAAATATATATATATATATATATATATATATATATATATATATATATATATATATATATATATAAACACGTTACTTCCGAAGTATAGTATTCTAATGTAATATTATGAAACCTATTATAATGCGGCATTTGGCGTAATAAGTCCTGGTTTACTACTCCTATAAGTTACAGGGCTGTGATCTGAAACGGACAGCATGCCGCGCATGGTTACAAGTAAAAACAGGAATAAAAATTTCAGGGCTCCAAACCTCCTCGCCGTGAAAATGCAAAGGGTTCACTCAACGTGCCGATATGTCGTCAATCCTTTCGAAAGTCAAAATAAAATAAAAGCACAATCCCATCGTAGAATCGTTCGCTGAGATCTGTCCGCGGTCAACATCAATAGAAAGCCAAATACTAGCTGAGGTTTGCACTTGAAACGAATATATTTGAAAACAATGTTGTTAATGTTGTCTAATGTTAAATCCAAACGATAGTAAAAAATGAGAGAAAGAGAGAGAGAGAGAAAAAAATAGATGTAAATATATGTACAATCATCATTCAACAAACTTCAATGAAATTTTCTTTTTCTCTCTCTTTTCCTTCCCTCGAGAATGTGTGTACCATTAACGTTCAACAATTTCAATGACTTTTCCTTTTTCTCTTTCTTTCCGTTCCTTTATGTCAAGGATATCTTGCTTTTCGAGTTGTACAAAGCGGTCTGTTGCAATATTTTTATATAATAAAATGATATGATTACCGAAAGTTGAAGGTTCTACTTACAGACATTATCGATAGGAACTGACCAACCAGATTGAGCCACGTTATGCTAGCAACCAATCAGAATCTAAAATGGCTCATAAAAATATCGAATCTGTTAGCATTGCAGCACATAATTTTTCGTGTTAGCGCAAGAAAGATATTTACTCTTTGCCTGCAAAATTATAAAGTCCATGACCTGTATAGAACAGCTACCCACTAGAAAATTCTGTGTCTCCAGAATTTGTACAGAATAGTTACCCATCGGAAACCCTTCTAAAATTAAACATGGCTTTCAATTCAAGATGTTATGGACTTCAATGGATCGGCATCCAAATTAAAATTGTAGCAAGTGAAATTTGGGGGATATTCATGAACTCAAAAGGTACACGAAGTAATTCATGCGTAACATGAAAATAGAAATGACAATGAGTTTATTGAAAAGAACGCAACTATTTTTGCGGAATTAATACAGTGCTTGGATGACAGAAGTCTATCTGTGGTAATGTGAGAAGCCTTGGACGATGGTTGCAAAGCTTTGAACGTATTAAGAGAAGATCATTTATCGAGAGAGAAACCCAAAAATATCTGTTTATTCACTGAACTGATTTATTTGAAACATATTGAAGCCGAGACGATTACAGGTTATATTATAATAAACAAAACGACACAAATTCATTAAAATGTCTGATGAAGTAACGAGCTGTTAACTTCTATGGTCCGTTAAAAGGTTAAGTGATTTTAAGCCGTTTACCATCTTGATGACTCAGAAAGAAAATCCCATGACTTTTAGTCAATTCAAGGTTACAGGAATTAGAAGGAAACTGAGGGATCACAGAAAAAAACGAATCGACAAATATGAAATTTAAAAATACCAACCGAAAAACACCCAAATAAAATTATAACCTTTACCTCAAATATAAACCGCAACGTTTCAGAAAACAATTCTTCTTCGAAGAAAATGACGAACATTATTTATTATGATTTTGGGGGACCTAATCACAAGAGTTTCCAATGTAGATACTAAAATTTCAAAGGGGACGCCATCAAAATGTGGAAAGCTCTGTTAGTGAACATACATTTCTTTTTAATTTTCCTGTACGCTTTACACTTCAACAAACAGTTGCAACGGTAGCCGAGAAAACGATATCGTTTTGAAGAGAAGCGATGCTAAAATCTCGCTAACGAATAATAAAGGTGAACTTTGTTTCTGTATTCTGGAAAACGCTCCCAAAATTTAAACAACACATATTTTCTGTATAAGCCGCTACTACACAAGACACAAATATAAACTAACCTCAATAAATCAAAACTGATATACCCTGAATTCGATATTAAAGAAAATGGAAGACTATGTTAATTAAACAGTGTAGCTATATCAAAAAATCACCTACCATGATTTACAAACATGACCCATAATTCTTGGCCACTGCAAGGCAAAATACCAAAACAAGATGCCAGACAAGAAAGTCACGAAAACCCTATCACTGGTACATTGTTACTTGAACGGTACTGTGGAACCGATAGGCAGAGAAAATATCAGGTATGCATTGGAGTTTGTAGCCTATTATTCCGGTTAATAATGGTCTATTTCAGGTCTGATACCTTGCTAGCAACTAAGAAATCCTTAGCTAATATACCCCCTTAGGTGCAGTAAAGTGTATCCGCTTTAAAAATGGTACAGAACTTACTCATAGATACTTTGAACTTTTATTAATTAACCGTCGTATCAAACATGAGAAATCGGCCACTAATTCACCTCACCAAAACGGAACTGCTGAAAGACACTTTTTGAAATGGGAAGATGGCTACTTATTGAATCAAAACTCCTCAAAATCCCTTGTATGCATGCACTAATGACTGATGCATATATACGCAACTGGTCTTTTAACAAAATTCTATCCGAAACCCATATGAAGCAATCTGCGGTAAAAAAACAAAACAAAGCAGAACGCATGTATTTGATTCAACTTACTTCACATTTATAGATAAGAAAAGCAAATTAAATATCAAAACCGTCGAGGCATATTTCTTTGGATACGACAAAGGCATGTTACATGATAAGGGCTGTCCCCTTTTCATGTAAGTATAAAAATAGAGAGATTAGTTAAAATGAAAATAAAGTGAGAGAAAGCAGAAATCGAACCCTGGACATAAGTTTTAAAGAACAATATGCAAAAATGGAATGTCCAGTAAATTGTTAATTCTGATGAAATGAATAATAAACTATTCAATTGTTAGAAAGAATGTGGATAATAAAATATGGGGTAAATAAATTAGATATGTAGGTTGAATTCCTTTGTAAAAACATCAAAGAAAAAAATAGGTTATTGGGAAATCATAATGTCGGAAAAACGTGCAAAGTCGCGCATATTGAAACACGTGAATTTTGCTCACGTGGCCGGGATGCATGGATTTCTCAATATAAGAAGTGAGTTAGTTAGTTATAGAGACAGTCAGTGAGAAACTCAGAGAGAGTCCGAACGTCTAGAAGCGAGACGATCACTTTTAAACTAAAATGTGAAGCTTTGAATTCTTGATGATGGAAATCACGGCCGGTCGTGTGAAGAATAAACTCATCTGTATTTTTGTAGAACGTCGTCTTGTGTTTGTGATTCCTACCAAAAGGTAAATTGATTTGTTATTATATGTCTGTGTTATAAAATGTCGTGACATAAACATCATCATGTCTATACAATGTCTGAATAGTGAACACTATCTCCTCACTCAAAGAGCTTTCTTCTTCTACACGCCTAAGGAATGAACATTTAAAATATAGGAATCGTTATAAACGAACAATCTCTCTTTCAACATCCCTCTTAATAAATCTCTCTTACAAGAACATCTCTCTCCAAGATAAGCATCTCACTCTTTTAATAAGACTCTTACTTTAGTCATAACATGAATAAGTATATTACATATACAAATTTTGTGCCGTGTCAACATCTCTCTTAATAAAACTCTCTACACGACATCACTTGTAATAAGACTCTCTCTAAGATACAACAAGACTCTCATCTCACTTAAGACTCATGTCCTTTATAACATGTAAAAAAAAGAACATACATTATCCTTACTAATAAGAACACATTGAAATGTATAACTATATAACAGGCAGCCCAGCCTACTTAGTATTTTTCCAGACAAAAAAAAAGAATCTAATGAACAAAATTCATGTTTCATTTTAAAGAAGAAACCCAATTATATAAAGATAACACTTGATATTTCTCCAAATTCATAAATCAAGTGACGACAATGTGGTCGACGCTGACGCAGACAAAAATATTAATAATGATGACAGCGATGATGCTGATGTTAAAGTCGAAAACTCGTCAGAACATTACCCAAAAAAGAAGTAGAAGACGACCCGATTTTTTTATGTCGAAAGTTTTGGATAATATCAAGTCCACTAAAGCTATTGGGTGATACGCCAAAAAGCTTTAACGAAGCAGTTTATTCAGAAGATTGTCAACAATGGAGAATGGCAATGGAAAATGAGATAGACACATTAAGAGAAATTAATGTATATTCGGTAGTGTCTCCTCCGAAAGATAAACATGTCATTTCTTCTCGATGGATTTTTACAAAAAAAAATTACAACATCAGGCGTTCAAAAGTACAAGGCGAGATTTGTTACTAAGGGATTTTCTCAGATTTACGGCATAGAATTTTTTTACGTTTTCACTGACTGTAAATCTAACCACAATCAGAATTTTATAGCAAATTGCATTGCAATATAACGTTAACATCCACAAATGTTTTTTTAAAAGCCCTGATAGAGTGTGAAATTTATATTACCTCTCCAAAGGGATTCACAACGAACAAATAAAAATTGCGTGTGGAGTCACTGTACGGTTTGAGACAAAACGGAAAATTTTGAAATCAAGTATTTCATGATTATATGATTAAACAACAATTCAAACAATACCCGGTACACCCCTGTTTGTATATCCAAAAACAAAGAGAGTAAATTACTGATTTATTTTTATAGTTCGATGACATTTTAATCGCATCAATGTTAAGAACAGATTAAATAAAAAATAAACCGTTCGAAAAAGAATTAACCCATTTCGTACAATCCATGTTATAAAAATTCTCATATTCTATGCAGTACGACGCAAAAGTAATATTGTCATCAGGGATGTTTTGAAAAATCATATAAATGCTGATGTTATTTTTTGCTAAAAAAATCGTTAAAATGTTGTTATCTTGCTTGATTTATGTAGATTTTGTTTTCTCTTCCACTTTTAAATCTGATTTCAATTTTTGTATCATTTTACAAGTTATTTCAACTGCATTTCTGTTTTAGTTGAATTATTAGTTAATAAAGTTAACAAAGCGTTTTTTTAATTTTTCTGTTTCTGCCAAATAAAAGGGAATCGACTGGATGTTTTTCCGTTCATTTCTTTCACAAAGAAAGAAACAATAATCTTGTCTAAGAGTCTTGTGTCTTATTACAAAAAAAAAAGATGAAGAAACATCGACTGACTTCGTTTTTTCATTGTCATACGATTTATTGCAATAATTCTTGTGAAAGACATGTTTTTGTTAAAATCTGACATTCTAGCGTCAGTGACTTTTTTTTCGAGATTTTAATAACGAAACATTGCTTATTTTTACAGAGAAGTCATCACTTATCGAGGCTTAGAGGCCGCTCGAGTATAAGGATAAATGAGTGTAAGGTGGTCGGTGCGACAATAGCTCAGTGATAGATTTTGGTAGGGAATTGAGCAGAATTTGACTATTAAAGGGAAAGGACTAGCAAGAACTTGTTAACATTGGACTTACAAACATGTTGTAATCAACTGAGAAGCAGTTCAGCAAAACAGAGTTCAACAAGCGAGCTATTCTAGAAAAGAAGCTTTGTTCATCGAATTTGCATTATGATTCATCTCATCTGGGGTTTGAATAAAAAATTTGAATAAATTGACTAAAAATGTTCCTCATTTTTAATAAAATTTTATATTTTATAAATGTTTTTAAAACATATGTTATTTTTTTTGGGGGGGGGGTTCTGTTCCAAACTGTATAGTATTTTTTTAATCGAATATTTTGAAAATAGAAATAATGTAAGCATTTTAGTTACACCGAGATTGAAAATATAATCACGAACGCCGACATCTCAATAATTTTATAACGTTTTAATATTTGTTTTACAAATATTCGAAATTGGTTTGTATTCATTTCGTGCTGGTTTTATTTTGTGAAGAGTTCAGATCATTGAATGTTTATGGAGAGAGATTATCACAAGTATTTGTTGGCATTATGTTTAAAGTTTGCAGGAAAGCATTTCTGTCATAATATATTCCACGGACGAGAAGTTCTTGGAAAGAAACTCTATTCATGGAAATTTTGCTTGAAGGAAGGAACATGGAGAAAGAAAGTAAAGTTATTTTTAGTCATTATGGAGGGACGAATGTTCTTGCTGTGAATTCCTTACAAGAAAGAATTAGTGATTGGAATTCAATCAGCATCTTTTAGTGTAAAAAAAGACTAGTTACGTCTCATCTGTATAAAATGGACATAGAAAACAGTTAAGTTCCTATATATCACTAAGTCGGTGTTGCGCTCTATCAAAGCAAGACAGAGTTCAGTGAACGTCTTCTCCAAATGTTGTAACACAGATAACCAGAAGAACAGGACCGCAGATAAAAGTATCAGAAAATAATTCGAATTACACTTAATTATTTTTGCAGAAAATAATAAATACAATGTTATTGTTTCAGTGTTTGGAATTTGTGTTAGCATTCTAAAAATATATTACCTAATAAAATGTTTATTTATTTTTAAAACATTTTTAAGAAAAATGTAAGAACTTTTATCGGATATCGTCTGCTGCTAACTTTGTTTTTCTGATTCACCGGTAACACTATTTAATCTTAAGAAGCAGCTGACACTTATAGAGTATTCTAGTGTATTGAACTCTCTACTTTTGTTAAGATAATCTTTGGTAAATCAATGTGTCATGGATAAATGTTTGTTTATAATTTAATTAAAGTAAAACTATGAATTCTTCTGGAAATAAATGAAAGTAGGTTTACCATTAATATAAGCAGATGTAGTGAGTGACATCGAATTTAACGTCTGTCCTGTCACTTATATTAATGTATGGAAATAACAGTGCAATTATTATTTTAATAACCCGACTGACTATACTTTATATATTAGATATACTATTATATAAGATGTATTCCGTGATATAAAAGTGATAATTATACAGTATTACTAAATTAGAACATGATTTATTAGTTTTTCACCAATGGTTTACATGTATTAATTAAGTATTCTCTTTTTACTTTTTCTGGAGTAAATTTTGTGATTAATGCCATTTTGTAAGTTCGCATTTTCTTTATGCAATTAAGTTCTGTTTTTCTTTCTCCATAGAGGGTTACGAAATTCTTGGTCTCTCCAAAACCAATATTTCACTTGGCGAGGTAAGTAAATATTAACTTAAATACTCGCAAATAATTCCTAAATTAACAACAATTTTAAGATTGTATTAGCCAAAACTAGATGAAGGTATACCGAGGTAAGTGAAAGATTAATTGAGTCGCAGAAATGAAGACTCATTATTTCTGGAAAATCCATAGTAGTATGTTGGAAAATGGACAATCAATAATTTTTTTTATTATTCAAGCATCATTATGTCGCTTTTTCCAGCAGTTCCTCTTAACTCCATATAAGACTGTACAAACTACTCCCTCCCAAATTCTCCTTTATGGACAGAAACTATCAGGTAATTATTTGGTAATGTCCCCTCCTCTTATAATAGATATGAGAAAAACTTAGGCATCTCAAAATATGTGGACTTAGCTATAATAATGAAGATATACACCGCTGAACTAACCCCTGTTCTCACACACTCTAAAGAGGATTCCTTGTAGAATCTTACTTATCTGTTGCTGAAAAATTACTTCTGCGGTACCAGTCTTTAAGAACACTAGTGAAAGGACTGATCCGCAAAGTTATCGCCTCATAAGTCTTTCCCTTCTCTTCAGTAAACTTTTTGAATCATTAATAAATCTAACAAAAGTCTGTCGCTAAATTTCTCTCTAACAAATGCTATAGATTTAGGTCATCATATTTTTAACGGTCATCTCTGAGAATATAAAACTTCACAAAGTCTGACATGAAGGTTTACCCAGGAAAATCAATCCGTGCGATATTATTGGGAAAATGTTTAATATAATCAGATTTTTAAGCGAAAGTAATAGCCATATCTTTCGTCATTTAAACAATATAACATCAATGTGAGTGTGCCTCAAGTGTCGGTGCTTGGCATGTATTGGTCCTTTTTTTAATAAACTACCTCCCTAATACAATCGCGTCTGAGATGGGTATATTTGTCGCTTTATTCCTAATATGTGAACGAATCGAAGACACGCATTTTTAATGGAATCATCAGAAAATGGGAACCAGTCTATAATGGAATGGGGCTCAAGAAAGGATGGTTGCATTTAATGCAACTAAGAAAAACCGCCTTTCCTTTAGCAATTATTACAAACGTTATCCGCTACTGAGCGACAAGACTAACAACATCCTTTTCGAGTTCAACATTTAAACACTTCATCTTAACATTTACAGGTAACATAATTGGAATGAAAAAACATAGAATATACAGGCAATTCTAGTTCAAATAATTTGGGCTCCCTCTACCGAACTAGAAAACTTTTTACACCAAAGTATTCCATATCTCTACACCATTTTTATATGCATGGAGTATTATTGCTACATCTAGGCTAGTGAACAAACCATTCCTCTCTCTTTCTCTTAGGCAGAGTCCTAAACATGATCTCTACACGGTCTACCAAGTTTCAGCCCCTCTCAACATAAATACTCCTGAAGAATCAGATACGCAACAAAATCGCTTCAATATCATGTCTTCATATACCGGAAGGATGTTTTTACACCAACAGCTCCTTTCCTTCTAACCATTTGCCTTTAAAATCCGCGCCTGCTCTCTGTTTCTCCTGACTGTACTAATATCCAGAAATTTAAATGTAATGTGAACAAACATCTCATTGCACAACTCTCTACAGTATCTCCTTATGAATTTGGCCCCTCATTCACAATAGTCTATTACGTGTAGTTGTGTGTCTTTTTCGGTTAATTGGTATAACCCCTCCCCCCCCAAAAAAAAAACTTTACTAACATCATATTTTTTATTGTTTTGTTGTTCTGATGTTGTTCATTCTTTATTTCAATTATTTTAATGTGATGATGCTAGAGTGATGGAATTTGTTTCGAGCTAAAATATCTAGGGTGGAATTTAATTTTGTACATATTTTATAATAACGAACGATCAAAATGCCACGATTAAATAAGTATCAATTTATTAATTTGAAACGTAATTCTTTATTTTTGTAATAAAAATTAGGAATACACCTCGAGGGAAAAGTATTTGCCCATTAATCTTGTCTTATTGATGCATTCCATATTACTTTCCTTGTCTAGTCAGCAACGCTCGAGATATTTATTTTTCTTGCACAAATACATACAAATGGTTGCACACACACACACACACATATATATAATTTACATATATTTAATTTACATATATAAGGACGTTATAAGGATAAAAATGAGAAAATGTAGAACGAAAACGTCTTTAAGTAATGGCATTTCGAAGTAAAATGCTTCTAATTTTCATACAAATATAAAGATATACAAACAAACCCCGACTGAAGAACATTAAAATTGAAATGAAAAAAAAAAATCGGTCAGGAAATAATATATTTGCGACTAATGAAAAAAGACGAAAAAATAAAGTGGTTTTTGCTAGTTTCGAGTAATAATCTGGTAAGTCGATTGCTGGTCGGCCTTCGTATTCTTGCATCGTATCTTTCGTCGTCTATTATTTGCGGCTCAACCAGTCAGTATTTATGGCTTAACATATAAGGAGGAAGAATCTGGGTGTACTCATATTCAACTTTTACTGCCGAGTTCCCTAAATGCCGGAAAAAACTTCTACTGTAATAAATTCTTCATTCGGAGTGCCAGACTATGGAATTTTCACCCTGTTTCCTGCTTTCTTGACTGTATTGACATGTTAGAGAGCATCTTCTTACAACCAAGTAGCATTTGGATGACTACCCGTGCTGTGCCGAAGATATAAAATAGAATGGTTGGAGGTGCTACATAGAGCGGACTCCAGAAACCATTTAAAGATTTTGGAGTCTGTCTCTATTGCGGTGCGGAAACCTTCTTTGTGCCGACAGAAAAAAAAACAACAAATAACGCATTGTTTCTCTTTGGCGAACTTTGAATATTTTCTCCCATTTTTCCCCCTCGTTGTGCCAATATTTTAATGGTTTTTAAACGTTAATAAACTTTATTTTCGTGTCCCCGTATTATTGGCACATTCAATAGTTCCCCATCAGAACTCTTTACTTTCGACATAGTATTATTATTTTACGCTATCGATTTTCTCCTGATGAGATGATAGCTGAAAGAGCTCTCGAGAGACTTCCACCCATTATATTTAAAACTGTATATAAATTCTGTACCTCTAAACATTTATGTATATATATATATATATATATATATATATATATAGAGAGAGAGAGAGAGAGAGAGAAAGACAGAGAAAGAGAGAGAGAATAAATGACAAAAAAGTTATATTCCAAATTTCATGATGTTCACCATCTTATAATTTATTCCTTTAATTCAATTGACTTATTCAATTCTTGACAGTATCTGTTTCGTACGGCAAAATCAATCACTTAATTATTTAATACTCTGTAATTACATTGAGCTTCGCATGTAAGGATTGATATATTAATAAGAAAAATATTTCTACAGAAATATATATATATATATATATATGTATATTTATAACGGTTGTATCGATTAGTTTCGGAAATGTAAATCCAATGAAACATGTGATTATTAAATAGTGCTTAATGTAGGACAGAGCTGGTATATAGTCTTTTATTATACAAACATTATTGGTTATATATATATATATATATATATATATATATATATATATATATATATATATATATATATATTAGTCATTTAGATATTGATTCTTTTAATTTCATTTCTCGTCATTTCATTTAATCCGTGTTTTTTTTCCTTTGCAGTACATCAGTGAAGCTATGAAAGCCTAAGATGACAATTTCTTGGTGCTATGGAAGAAGAAATTCAATAATACATATATTTTATTATAAAGAATACAATAAAACTTTTCAAGCGACTCTATGTTTATTTATCAGTGAAGAGTTTCGTACTGTGCGGTCGTGTTTGAATCTATTCACACAAAGTATGCAAACATATCGCAAGTTTTCAAAAGATGTTTTACTCCGATTTACTCTGATAAGAGATGGCGTTTAATCTAACTAAAACCGCGTGACTTGCTTTGACAATTATGTACCAACAGAAATGATTACAAAGATATGTTGTTTGTTTTTTCGTCGACTTTTTATGCTCTTCTGATCTTTTCTCTCTTGATCATTTGTTGTAGAAAAGTCAGGATATGTTTATGTATCTTGTTTATTTGAATGGATGAAGAAAAACATCGCAAAAACGAATATCTTAACTGATAAGTAAACACATTGTCGTTACAATCTGCATTTTTTAAAATCTATATATGATTTACAATTAAATATTAATATATATTCAGTTTAAAACGTGAACAAGTGAGTATTAAACATATATATATATAATATATATGAATATAATGTATATATATATATAATATACATATACATATATACATATATATATATATATAATTCTAGGCTCAACTACAACATATTAAACGTAATATCCATTATAATATCCCCCAAATTGTTATTGTTGCTAGTGATCCGGCTAACAAGCTTAATTTACTTGTTTCCATCTTTTCATTATAGTCGAATGCATTCAACCCATTTATATATATATATATATATATATATATATATATATATATATATATCACTAAGATGAAGTTGATTATCTATCTGTAAATTAAGTCAGATATCCATAAAAATGTTTGATACATGCTTTTGAATAAACTATTAATATTTATTAAGCTTAAACCATAAAACATCTATATACATACATATATCTAATATTTTATACTTATATATTCATATATATATATATATATATATATATATATATATATATTGGCACTGAAACTACATTCAAAATTGTCAATTACATTATTATTATTATTATGATTGGTGGGTAGAACATCTTTTTGAGAGGACGGCATTTACATTCTCGTGGAGAACACAACATGCACATTTGAAGCAAAATAACAATTTTACACTGTTGAGCTGATTTGCTTTGCGAATTTTTCACTTACTGTCTCCAACCAATGTAAACGTAGATATATTGGACATTTATTAACTGTCTGAATTTTAGTTACAGAGAGTTTTGCTATTTTCCTTTGCATAAACGACCTAATAACATCCAGAGGGTACCCATTCTTGGATAGAATATAAATAATTATTTTCAATGCCTCATCCCATTTTGATTTTTAACAAATCATAAGGGCACGATGTCTTAGAGTCCAAATTTAATTGATCTTACGTTTGGGGAGGGGAATGAACCAGCGTGTATACAGTTCCGTAAATGGACGTTTGCGGTATGTTAATGTGAGTTAACTAGATGGTGTTTTTGTTACCAATACATCAAGGAAAGCCATGGATGAGTTACACTCTCTTGTATACTGTAACGTGGGATTCATCTTATTAAGTAGGGAGAAAAATTATTTGCCTCTGTTTGACTATTGAAAAAGCAAAATGTGTAGACCACATCGCGAAAATAGACTAGGTCCAGAGAGAAATTGCTCTTCATGGAAACTTACGAAAATATTCGCCATTATCGGCCCTAGGACTGAGTCAATGGACGCACTTTCTATTTGCTGATACATTACATCAATGAAACTGAATTCAGCAGATGACGTGAAAAATTTCATTAACTCAACAAACATGGTTTCAGAAATGGGAGGAGGCGATATCTGGATACGATATAACAAATCTGCACAAATATCTAAAATGGGAACACAAGTAAACAGGTCGCTAATGTCATAAGAACACATTAGCAACCTGCTTACTTGTGTGTTGATTTTTCCCAGTCGTAATGATAGAAGCCATCCCGTTCCACAATACTCATTGTCCAGGAAAGAACAACAATGCTAAATAACACAGTTAAAAGGCATCCAACAACGCCAGAAGTCTTCATTATCAGTCAACAAGAGAAAAATATTTGATGTTACTTTAACCTATATATCCTGCGTTTATAGTGATAAACCCGTTTAAAACTGCAAATCTTACCAATTTTCTCACGTTATGGGTAGCATCTCAAATCTCGAACTTTATCGCTTTAATTAAGCCAATTTTTTTACATGTCTCATGTCTTGAGCCCACCGATTCGATTTTGGAAATAAACCTTTTTCTCATATGTTTATGTTGTTTGTTGCTTAATGTCTTCAACAAAAATGTTTCGATAAATTTTGTAATGATTTTTCTTTCGCGATCCTAATTTCTGAAAACATTCTATGAGAAAATTAAATTTCAAATGTAAAATCTATTGGATATGTATGTAAGTGGAGCAGTGTTGACGAAACCAAACCCTACATCATGCAATCATTGTAAGCGATGTAAACAATATCATAAAATAATAAAACACTTTTTTTAAATGGAACTAAACTACATATTCTGTTTTATTTATGAAGTTCTCGTTTTCTTTCTATACCGAACCTATATCTGAAAATTTCTTTTCAATACAATTTCTGTTTCTGTGAATCATCATTTTGTTTAATGTTTATAAAATTGACCAAGTCCTATCTGCTTATCCTTCAGCAAACATTCACGTATGTGGAGATTTTAATGTTCACAATGTGGAATGGTTAACCCACTCAAACAAAACCGATGATGATGAGAGGTTCTGTAATAATTTCTCCATTTCTTATTACCTCACTAAGGTGGTTCACGAGTCCACCCGTGTGCCCGACACTGACAGCCAGTATGCGAGTCTCCTAGCCCTTTTTCCTCACAACTTGCCTGAACTATGTTCAGTTTCCGTTCAGTCTCTTCTTGGATCTTGCGAATTGGGGTTGTATCAATTAAGATAAAAATGAAATGTAATAAGTCCTCAGACGTACCTCTCCACCGTACAGTATATCGATACACTATGGCTGACTGGGATAGCTTCCGTACATTTATATCAGATCTACCTCTGTGTTTCATGTTTAAAAAGGATGTGTGCTCTATAGTATCAGGCCTGTCGGAATGGTTAATTGTAAGTATAGACCGTTTCATACCCTCGAAAAAGTTCCAGCAAAAACCTAACACCCAGCCATAGTTCTCTCCAGAATGTGCTGCTGCCATTGCGCACAGAAATTACTTTTTTAATTGCTTCCAACATTATAGATGTATTGAAACTAAAGCCGCTTTCAGGACTGCCAGCAACCATTGTAAGAAAGTAATAAAGAATGCAAGAGAGTTGTATGCTCACTCCGTCAAGTCTAAAGTAGCCAGTTTTGGCAAATAGCAAACAGAATCCTGAACAGAAGCGTGTGCTCCATCCCAACTATCATCAATGGACCTGAGGTAATCTCCTCAGCACCAGAAAAAGCCAAACTCGTTGCCAAGAACTTTGAACCTAATTCTAGCCTTTGCGATCAAGGCCGCCAACCCCCAATATTTCCTCCTGTATCAGAAAACACGCTATGTGATATACAAATATCTGTTCGTGATACTGCCAAGCTAATCAAAAACCTTGATTCCAGTAAAGCAACTAGCCCTGACGGTATTCCAATTATAGTGCCCAAAAAACTTCAACCAGAACTAGCGCCCATACTTACAAAACTGTTTGAATCTTGCTTTCCCGACTGCTGGAAAACCGCTTCTGTGGTCCCAGTCTTCAAGAATTCTGGTGAAAGAACTGACCCACTAAATTATCGCTCCATTAGCATCCTCCTACTTTTCGCCAAAATATTTGAGTCCTTAGTTAATCAAACCCTAGTCCAACAACCTAACAACTGCTAAACTCCTGACCGACAAAAAATATGGATTCAGGCAAGCCCGTTCTCAACCCGAATATTAACATACATTTGTCGCAGTTTAATTCTTAGTATACTAGCTATCAGCGCCATAAATTATGCAATGATAAAATGAACTAATCTCTAAGTACACGAATACAAGCTGTGCCCTCATGCGAGTATTAACATACTACCACCGATCCAACGATACTTTCGTTACTTGAACACATTTCCTTTTATTTAACATTAAGTGATATGGTACGGCTCTAGAAACAAATGTGTCTCGGTGAAAGCGATCGAGAAATGTTGTACCACAAAATTGATCGGTGACAAAAAAAATTAACCCACAGTGCGTTCTAATGGATGGAATACCTAGACATGTAAAGGAGTTGTCCACCGAAAGAAGAGTCTGGCAGCACAATATCTTTAGAAAAAAAGTTTTATACTTGAAGACAAAACAAAGACAAAGTGTGACAATTTACCCAAAGCAGAAGTCGAAACCCACTTATCTGGAGCCACGTTTTGCGAAGAATCATTTGTAAAAAAATTGATCGCCTCCGGGATGTCGTCTGTGTGATCAGAAGATCAGAGCATTTGGTAATGGTGTGGAGAGAGATCGAAATAAGTGGCCATGGTAAACATTTAAGAAATCAGTGATAGGCGAACCTAGAACTATTTGAGTACTGGGCGAGATCGATTATCCAAATTTATGACTGAAGAAAAAGAGACGGATTTTTGCTCGAGAAACTTTTGTTTTGGGCGCCACGTCGTTCGCATGTGTGTTGCTCTTGGTGAAAATAAGAAAGACTGCTGTTGCTTATGCGAAGAGCAGGCTTTCTATAAGTTTGTTTATCGGTTGCGTTCGAACTTGCATAAGTCCTCTTCTATGAGGGAATAAATTTTAACAAATAAGTCGACCTTACACTCTAATCTAAGAACAAATAACTGGGAATCATTTCTGTTAATCTTGAATGATGCAAATATTTATAGGATAAAGGCCTACACCTTACGCTTTAATTTAAGAGCAAACAAAGACGTCGGAGGATGACGTCTGAGCAATAAAAAAAACATAAGAAAGATTAGTGAATACACATAGCCAGATGTTACATTGGGTAGGAAATAACATTTTCAATTATGAATATTACAAGACATGAAATTATAAACAGACAGAAAATAAACACGCATACATCAAGTAAAGAAAGCAACACTACAGCTTTATTTTAAAACTTTTATTTAAAAAATCAAGTCAAGTAACTTGATTATGCAGTGGAGTTGACATTTATTCAATGTAGCCGCCTTCAGCTTAAATCACAATCTTGATACGAATTTGGAACTGGAAACATGACTTTTCCACAAGCGTCGGGAGATAGTGGTGATCAGGTTGACTTTGGTGTTAAAGGAGATTATGTTGGTGATGTTCTCAACGTATAATTAAACGAAGTTGTTCAGCGTATTCAGGTTGGGGGAAGAGGGGGCAAATGAGAGAAGGGTACAGAGTTGTAGCATTCCTTCTGAAGCCAAGCCTGGGTCTCTTTGCACGTGGTCCGCTGCCCATTCCTGTTGCCACACCCAGGGTCTACCAGCGAACACCTGATGGCATCAGGGGATCACCACGCGCTTCAGAGCACTTTATACTTTAAAGTATATATATTTGTGGATTTTAATGTCCATCACAGCAAGTGGCTTGGTTTCTCGAGTTACAAAGATGCAGCTGGCAGCAAAACACATACCTTCTCTATAGAGTATTCCCTAACACAGACAGTCACGTTTCAGAGCCACATCCCAAATCGTAAAGATTAGAAATCTCACTTTTAGATCTATTGCTTACTACGCTATGCATCGGTTTGTGTGGCAAATGCCGATAGTCTACTCGGGACGCCAATCACCTTGTAATATTGATTGACATAACTAAGTTCACGACTCTAAGCTGAGGATCTATTGCTAAAAGTGACAAGATGCTTCAAAAAGTCTGACTGAAAAGTCATGAAAATACATAGCAGAGATGCCCCAGGTGTTTTCTGGTGGCTTTTAAATCAGATTCTTACTCAAGATCTATCATGGTTATCGTGTACGCCCCGTGGTTTATAGCATTTTAAACTACCCAATTTTGCTCTCGAAATGTCCAGCCTCTACGGATAGCTCCAAATTATCAGATAAATTCGTACAAGAGTCAAAAGTGAATACTGGAAGTAGGGTTGGAACTCGATGCATTCCATTGAATCCTGCCAAGCGGGTGCGCTGTTCCGCAAGTATTAGTAAACTATGCGAGGCTCTGGTCTTGTCTGCATTAAAAATTTGAAAGTCCCGTAACATGTAGGCTTTTCGATGTAACCCTGCAAAAAGTAGAAAGTAAAATTTGGGCGTACTTTTGACAAGCTCGTAACATTCCTTCTCTTCTTGCCCTTTAGTTCCATGAGGGATGTTTCTGTTATAGGAGGGGAAATTGCTCTTTTGACTTTAAAATCCATCTATTTAACTGTTATTGTTGAATAGCTTTTGACGTTGAAGTAGTAGTTATTTTATTTTCTTATTTTTAAGCTCCTTACATCAAGTGGATCCATGTCTTGTCTGGAGCGATTTCCATAAAAAAATCAACTGTTGGTCACAGTTTAGACGAGTACTTAACTCTCAATCGTACGGATTGTGGATAAAGGTTCATTGATAATGGCGACAAATAGCGATTTTTATTTCCTAATACTCTACAGAGATAACATTCAGTTACTTTATTGTACACATTTCGTTGGCGGAGGTAAGCCAAGATAGATTATAGCGATGTCTGTGCAGGTTAAATATAAATAATGATTTAAGGGCATTCGGCATCTGGAATACTTATAACCGTTTTCAGTTCGGTGCTGTTTCCCACAATTTATCTATATAAATATAAAACTAAAACAGTATTTGTCATCAGGAGATGCCTCTCATAAAGTATCGTGGCACGAAGATTTTTCGGTGCAAAATTCATAAGAGTCAGACGACATCCATTAAAAAAGGATCTTTATTTAGAAAACTCTAAGTTAACATTACAAGAATTTATAAATATTGTGTATGTTTGGTCTAGACAGATCACTGGTGTCGTCGCCCTGGATATATGCGAATTAAATATGACTACCATTTATAAATTTGGCCTTTTCTTAGTCTTTTTAAACATTTTTTTCTGGCCTGAAAAAGTTTCCTATGGTTAAATAGACCAATGTTTGCGCAGGGTTCACACTTGTCATCAAGTGATGGTATCTGTTCCGTGCACATGTGCATATAAATATGGAAAACCACCTACAATTAAATGGCTGTGTAAGTGTTTTGTTTTCAAAAATAAACAATTATAAACAGAACGACTCATATAAATCTATCTATATTCTTTTTTTATTTTAATATACTTTCATAGAAATGTTTCTGTTATGTCACAAAAAAAACTATTTTCTTTACGTTACAAGTATCACGCTCATACATTAATTCTAATATAACATACTAATCCAAAGGGTCACGGCTAGTCTAGTTACAAATAAATTCCCCATTCTCTCGGTTGATACTATTGCAATAAAGTTACGCGATGTGAAAAATGAGTCCTATCTGTAATTTGGTAAATATTTCACAAAAATGTTAGAAAGATATAGGAATAGAGATCTGAGAGAGCCTTAGTGACACTTATTATAGAAGTAGCGTTCAAATAGTAGAGATAAAATATGCCAGGACTGGTGACGAGTCGATAGATTGTTTGATGGAGAACAAGCAGATATCGACTGAAGAACAAATGATGGCGAAATCAAAAGAAAGAGATGCGTCCGAGAGTAGCATCAAGATATGGAGACGGGTAACAATTCAGTGGACGCAGGGATGAAAACTTTACGGCAAATTAGAGAATTGCGACTCACAGATAGACTTTAACTGCAATTCAGGAATGGGAATTAATATTGATACAACTAGTCCCCCTGTCAAATTGCATATCCATCGTCTTTAAAAGAAATTAGGCCTCGTTGTTTTCTTCGCACTTTCATTAGGATATGAATGAAATGTTTCAAATCGGGAGTGACATAAAAAATTAGAACAGAAACAAGCGTGGTATTGAAAAGAATATCATTTATCCAATGCCAGTGCAAAAATCGATACATGATTACCGTCATTAATCGAACGGTCATGCATCAGGATGTCTACCTGTATATGATAGAGCCTTAATAACGAACTTTCTGGAATAAATACTACGGATTACTTCTCGTTTTTTTCTATTGTTGTTTATTTGTTAGCATATGAAACGAAAAAGGAGAGAGAATTGTAGATGCAGAGAACATAACAAAGATGAATCTGATAAACTTCGAAATTTTTTTTATTTTAGTTTTATTATTTATTTACTTAATTATTGTCACAAAACACACAATGGCTTAATTTTCTTTTGTTTTGTGTTGTTGTTTTTTTAGTCGTGGACTAGGAATGAGAAAGATATAGTGAAAATGTTCAGGGGTAGATATTTTTAGAATTAAAATAATGAGGAATGTTCACTATATAAACCTTAATAGTAAAACAACATAACATGAGTGTTATTGTCGAAAATAAAATAATCGTTGACTGAAGTCAAGCCAGTTGGTTGAAATAAATAAACAGGATGGATTATCACAAATAGAATAATTGTTGATTGAAGCCATTTGTAAACGTTAGCATACCATGTTACCAAATCAACAAGCACGTTGATATTTACACAGCGAATTCCGCCTATAGGCATTTAGTGATTGAAAGTGTAACCGTAGTCGAATTCCTGCGCGCGCGTTCCTACTTCGTTATCGCCACCGTGAAATAAATATATATCATTGTATTGTCTCAAATTTAAAACTTATGTTTAAACGGTCTTCAGAAGAAACGGAAATTCAGAAAATCTTGATTATTTTTTCCCTTATAACTCTGGATCAAATTTGATGAAAATTATATACATTTGAATGTTCTATACAAAAAACAAACTCTTTAACATACTCCAAATAAACAAAAATTCACAGAATATTCATTTATTAATGTCTAATTCATATTTTCAAAATACAACAGCGTTCCATTATATCAGTTTCCTGAAACTAAATTAAACTAAATATACTGTACATGACCAACATTGACGCTTATTAGCGATTCAAGAATTCATAATGATCCGTTAATTAGTTTGAGATGTAATAATTTCCAGAATGATATATAAAAATATTTTTTAAAAACTTGGTATAAATAGAGTTACATAAAGAATAAAAACTTAACCTATAGTTATATAATCTAATAAATAACACATTTATAGAAATTTAAATGTAATGTAAACAAATATCTTGACACTTATCTTCCTGTTTAGGATTTTGTGTATAAATCAAGACCTTATACACAGTATACTCTTGTTAAGGCAGGCAATTGTACTCCGACCAGCATCTGCCGAGATGTGGCAAAGGTACTACATTTTAAAGTGTAAAGAAAAATCTAAATATTGAAAATATGAATCATTTATATGCGTTTCGTGTTAATGACCTAACTAAAGTTTGAAATTTTAAAAGTACACTTTTCGTTGTGGTTGATGGATTTTTAGAAAAGAGTAGTAAGCAATTGTAACAGGAGGGGATGGGAACATATTTGGCAGCGGTGAGAAAGAGGGAGAAATTTGAGACGGGATAAGACGCATATATATTCAATACTGCTTTATTTACCCTGATTGGCATAATGGTTCTTTATTCAACTGAAAAAAAAGAAACAGAAAAAAAAGATGTTCAGCGACACATATTGGTTTCATTGGAATCGATCATGCGATGAATTTGTTATGTAAAGTTTTGAATTTAGTCATTTATATCTGTTTTCTTTGTTTCGCCAGTTCTATACTTCTGCGTATGAAATATTTAACAAAACAAGAATGAATCCTGTACAACAAAATGAAAATGGTATCAAACGCCCATGGCTAATGTATACATTGACAGTTTTTGCGCAGTTCTCGTTAATTAACCAAGGTTATGACATGGGTGCATCATCAGGGGCCATTTTGCTTGCCAAAGATATAGATTATTTGCACCTTACTCAAGTATGGAAGCAACTTATCATGGCCGGACCGATGGTTGGTGCGTCTGTCTTTAGTTTAATCGGAGCCCTTTTCAGTGATCAATACGGACGTAAAAAAGGTTTACTGATGGCTTCAAGTTTTTATATGCTAGGGTATATCGTCACTGGCTCGGCTTTCAACAGAGAGACGCTGTTCATCGGACGATTACTTATCGGATGTGGAATTGGTAAGTATGATATAAAACTGATTTTTTTTTATTTAATACATTAAAATGCACATTATAATTAATTTTAAAAAGAAGACCAGTGACGAGGAAGGTGGTGAATCAGAAAAACAGGCGACTCGAAGTCCGCTGCAAACTATGTAAGATAAAGATATTCGCATTAAACTGAATTCGTTTGTGTATAAAATAATAAATAAAATGCTATTATTTTACTGTTTTGAATGTGTTTTTAGAATTATGAAAATATATTACTTGATGAAATATTTGTCAATTCCATTGTTTTTTTACAAAAATAAAATAATTTTTCGTCTGACACTATTTGCTGCGGATTTTAGTCTCCTGTTCGTCTGATTAACCGACATCCGGGAGTATTTTACAGTCGATTTATGTTGGAAATTAAACCCCCCTTTAAAAAGTACAATAAATTATTTAAAAAAATGTATTTATGATAATTGTGAACTTTACTGTCTATTCGTTTATAAACGAAGCATAGTTAATCCCTATGGCTACCAATACAACATTTATAGAGAGAGCGTATTAAATATCAGATGAAATAAATTTTATTATAATGTATTTATGAAATTAATTGTCTAATTATGCTTTAAATAGATATTAATTGTCTATGTATTAAATTTATTCAATAATAATAATAATAATAAAATTATTAATAATAATAATAATAATAATAATAATAATAATAATAATAATAATAATAATAATAATTGAAAATTTCCGCCCCATAGTTTTTTTTTAATAACCATAAATGGACATCATACAACATTATGAGAGTCAAGGAGGATGGAAAGATCGAGAAGAGAACGCACTAGGCAGACCTCCTCTGGATGAATGCAAAGAGAACTGGAACCTTGGGGAAGCTTATTGCCACTCAAATCCCAGTGAAGACCAATGGTTGCAACCAACAAAGAATCAATGGTAAGCGAATATTACGATAACGCAAATTCTTTTGCAAGATTATCAAAAGAGGTGGAGAGTACTGGAAATCTGGGGAGACTTAATGTCACTCAGATCCCAGAGAACACAAGTTTTTTTAAGGAGTAATCTTTGATGGCTAGTGTGCCTACTCCTAGTAAGTAAATAATAATAATAATAATAATAATAATAATAATAATAATAATAATAATAATACCCCCAATAAATAACATTTTAATAAATCTCTGGGTGGCATACCGGGAAAATATTTTTCTAATGAATATAAATGAATAAAGTTTATTTTCAAAAGAATCATTATACATTTATCTAGCCAATTACCATAAAATTACGTATGAAAAACACGTTTATTATTTTTTTAAATCCAATAAGGGAGCTAAAGTCGATATTTTGCTTCTAAAACAAAATTAACTTTTGGAACAAATCTCTGTATTGCGTACCGGAAAATAATTTTTTCTAATGAATAAAAATGAATAAAATTTATTTTCATAATAATCTTTATACATTTTTCTAGCCAATAAACATAAACTTTATATGAAAAACATGTTAATTATTTAAAAAAATCCAACTTATGCAGCAAAGCTGAAGTTGATGTTTTTGATTCTAAAATAAACTAACCTTTTTGATAAATCCATGATTTAGTACGGGTTCGCGAATTAATAGGAGAGGCAAGTGACGAGATTATACGGAGAACCCCTCTTCCTATAATAAAAATAAAGAAAATACGACAAAAGCAAATAGCAATCAAGTTGGGCACAATGTTTGCATATTAAAATAATATTTTTTATTTACTCAAAGTAGTTTATGTGATATAACAGGTTCCTTCAGTCTTTGACAGACAATGGACACCCTCAAAGGGGTGCCTTCGCGTGAAAGTTTTGTGGCAGGAGGTGCGCAATCTCTAACCATACTTCTGAGTCGACAAGGTAAAAGACCAGTCGCAAGTTAAGTGTATGTACAGGGTGACTGAAAGCAGATGCCGAGACAAGCGTATTTTTATGTAATCTATAATATAAAGCTGAACGTCTGTGTGTGTGTGTGTGTGTGTGTGTGTGTGTGTGTGTGTGTGGTCACGAATAGGCTCCTATATGGTTGGCTATTTTAAAAAAAAAACTGATTAGATATAATTATAGAAGATGTATCGAGACACAGGAATGAGTCTGTTTGATCTGGCAGGACAGTGGTTCATTAAAATTATGGGGGTCTGCGTTCGCGTCTGGTCAACAAAGTATGGAAATAAAAAAATTAAAAATTAAAAAAAACACGCGTTTACAAGTGTTTTTTAATATAGATGTACATAAGAATACTTTGATAAGTATGTTTTAACTTAAATAATAAAATTGTGGGGGTCTGTGTTCGCGCCTGGCCGCCATAGAATGGAAATAGGCACAAACTTGAATAAAGACTTTTCATATCTATCTGCGTAAGTATACTTTGATAATTATGTTTCAGTTTGAAGAAATATGGTATAATAAAATTATGGGGTGTTGGTTCGCGCCTGACCTCCATAGAATGGAAATATGTCACAAAGTTTAACAAGGTTTTTTTTTTAATATAGATCCACAGAATATTGTGATAAGTGTTTCAGCGTGAACAGGTATGGTATAATAAATTATGGGGTTTATCAATTTTATTTTTACTTTCATCATATTTTGCTTTAGTTTTGATACCCGCAAATTCGAAGCTATCTCTTGACAGCTCTTCCTTTTCATAACCTATCATACTTTCATAAATCAGAGACCATTTTCTGTAGACTGTTTTTGAACCCAGTCAACGACGGGTACTTTTGCTAGTATATATATAGAGAGAGATAGATAGATAGATAGATAGACGTGGAATACTGATTATGTTTTTTTAATCACTTATGATCTCCTGTTGTCATGAAATTAATTTCAATTAAAAACATTTTGAATATTTTAAGCAGGGTAGTTAATAGTACAATTGTGGCATTGTTGTGATTTCTGAAATGGAAATGACAAATTGGGAAAGAATTAAAAAGAAATGAGTCGAAATGTGTCAAGTTGAAAACAGGATAGACAAGATGACTACAAAAGTAATGGCTAGAAATCCTTTACGACGGTGGCAATTGTTATTCCAAGCATATTTGACGAAGAAAACGTCACAGAAAATGTATCCCATTCCCAGACGTAGCATGACTCTGCAAGCCTTATTTAATTTGTTTTTATTAATTCTTATGGTAAGCAAAATAAATGTTTACGGTTCACTTGCTATTCAATATCACAGATTTTTTAATGCTTTTCTCGCCAATTTGATAAACGGCCATGTGGTGCTTATTAGAGACTTTACACTTTAATATCAAAACATTTAAAATGTTTAGACATTTATTTCTTTCGTAACTTTGTCATTGGTGTTGTTTTATTACCACATCCTGTGAAATACTTCAGGTTTCCTTATATTTTGTTTGATTTTGGCATGTGTGAGAAATATAAATGAAAATATTACAATTTTATCAAAACTTTGGATAGAATATATAAAGACCAAATATTTTTTTAATATTTTAATTTACATTTAAAATACCCCCCAAACATGTGAGATTCTGTTTTTTCATGTGTGAATACACTGAAAAGTTATTTTAGAATTTAGAATAGGGGTTCAAGTGCACATATAAATATAATGTAAACTGATCCCATTTTCGGCACATTCTAACTTTTTAAGGAGTTAAGTAATTTTAAAACTAATTCTACGTTCGATCAGCAAAAAAAATCATAAAATCATATGTAACTGCTTTATTTTTCATATTACCACCCATAATTAGGTGAAATAGTATGAAAAGTCACGTGACTTTTATGACTTTTAACAATCACATATTTTATACTGAATTTTGATTTGAAACATTAACATTCCGAAAATTTTAAACGAATAAAGTTTGTTACATATCATTAGAACATTGTCAGATAAATAAGGTGTGATCATTTTGCGTTGAAGTTATATACAAAACTTTTTGTGTGTGTCTTATTGCATTATTTTTACCACTAAATGATTTGGGGTGTTTGCATGTAATCGCCTAAAAATGGAGAATCGTTTTTTTTGGTGGAGTGAAATATACTTGGATTTTTTAATATAATAAACGTGGATGTTGCTCCGTAATTTTATGTTTATTGGCTAGATACACGTATACAGATTCTTGTAATAATAAACTTTATTTTTTTATTTTTATTTTAAATATTTTCTCGGTATGTCATACAGAGATTTATCAAAAGAGTTAATTTTTGTTTTAGGAGCAAAACATCAACTTCAACTCGATTGTTGGATTTAAAAATGATAAACGTGGGTTTTCATATGTAATGTTATGCTTATTCGCTAAATAAAAATGAACAAATAATTCTTTTTCGTGGAAATTTGTTTTTATGCCGAAATTTAATTTGGCGCCTAACGTACGTTTTGGCAAACAAAAATGGTGGATTAAAATCTGGTGTCCAAAAAGCGAATTATCGGTTATTATATTTTAAATGTATATATAAAATTTATCTCCCACTCTAAATATTAAAATGATTGCTTTTATTTCCATCAAGTTTTTTAAGGATTTCACACGTAATCACCTATAAAGGTAATATTTCTTTGTGGAATGGGGATTTAGCTGACAGTGTTATTCTAAAATTTGTCATTATTATTATTATTATTATTATTATTATTATTATTATTATTATTATTTGCATCTCGTTTTTGTTTTGTTTACAGCAAAGTAAATCAATTTTATAAACCACCAAATTTTTATAATTAAAATAAAATGTTTACTTCATTCATAGAGAGAAGGCATAGGATAGTTAATGAAGCCCACACCCTTCCATGTTAAAAATAGTTTTTTTAATAATAACAATCATTGACTATTTCACTGATTATGAAAAATTTCAAGTAGCATGTTATACACTAACAACGAACTGATACAATCTGACTTTATTTTAACATCAAAGTAATTTTTTTTTGTCTAACAATTTTCAATAAATTACAAGGAAAGCATTTGAGAAAAAATATACGCTAAAATTACCTGGAAATTTTAATATTTACAAAAAAAGAAATAAAATATCTAATTAAACATTTATTAATTTTAAAAGAATCGGAATCAGGAGTTATATCGAAATCGGAAATTTAATACGGAATCGGCAATTGTATCGGAATCGGGGAAAAATTTGGAATCGTCCAATTACTTGTGCATTTATTCATCAGACCCCCCCTGAAATTTTACCTTAGAAAGAAAAAATACATGACTTTTCACAAACTGTAAGTATTAAATTAAGCTGAGGTTAAATTTCACAAATGAGATAGCCAATTAATAGGTCCATTTCGTGAAATGATTAATTATCAAATCTTTCGAAAGAGATTTTCACAATAAATGTAGACAATTTGCAACCGTTGCTCGGATGTCAGTCCTTTCATGATTCATTTCCAAACTAAGCTAAACTCAAAATAACCTATAATGGCCGAATCTGTAACTAAAGAAAAGTTGTCGATTAAAATTATATTAAACTTTATAAAATAGGATAAAAATCATCTTAATTCTTTAGTGGTGGATTCGTGCAAAAATGCGCAAAAAATAATTTCAAATGCAGATCTCTCTTTCAATTAATGTGGAGGATGTGTTGCTATGTATTTGCTGATTGTTCAAAATATGTTTATCCAATCTATATGTGTTAACATCTACTTTTGTCGCTGTATATAAACTGACAGCGAGTAAAACAACAACATAGTTGATCTATAAAAATATATATTCCTTTTATTTCACATCGACAAATTAGCTTTTGAATATAAATTGTTACTGGTGTTTTAACGTTTTTAAAAGGCGGGTAGGATTATCCATGTTTAGGCGGTGTTCGGGCGGTGAAGAAAATAGTCGACTGAGTGATTTTTTCATTGTGACGATTTTATTTATAAAAACATTATTTTCATATTAGAATTTTTAATACTTCATTTGTCTATTGTAGCTTACTTTGACCCATGTCCTGTAATATATTTCTGAATCAAATTTTACATTTTGTTAGACAGTGGTGGAAAATCTATTTGCGTATGTGCAACCCATCGAATATTTTTCCCCCGGATTGCTTTTCAATATCTAACTGTTATACCCATAAAAACGTGTTTTCATCCATACTTCATAAAGATAACGTATTTGATCGTTCATCACGTTTTCATCCGACATAACATGAATCATGAAAACAGAGAAAAACTATCAACGACTCTTTTTTAAAGAGATCATTGGTCAGTAGATTATTTTTTAGAATTGTGATGACATTTGGTTTAGCATCACAAGAAAACCATTTTTGTTTTGGCAGGCGAAATAACGTGGAACAAAAATATTTAAAACACTTCCACCAGTTAAGTATAGCTACTACTGTATATTAAATATATGTGTACTATATAGATATTATATGTCTTATATATAAAGGAAAGTCAGTATGGTTATCAGCGTTCTTTATCGACATATTTTGTTTTACAAAATCTGTCTCATTCTGAATACAGAACTTGTCTTTTATTTTTGACTTTTTTCTTTGTAGTATGAGCATATTTCCGTTCAGTTGTATAAATTCTATGTTTTACTTTATGTTATATAAATGCATGTGATCTATATTATTGTTTGCATATATGTGTATATGTGTGCGTCAAATAATTAACGTTGTGTGTACCGAAAATTCCGAAAATGCAGCGAACATCGTTCAACGTCACACAACAATAATACTTGAAATTTCAAAAGGTCCTTTGGATAAGATAGAGACGAATGAAACTGACGACAATCGGATATCAAACAAAAATAATAATAGAAATTTTTAACAAATCGATGAAAAGTTCAGCTGTATCGGATAAGAGCTCAGACTCTATTGTCATACGAGAGAAATGTCAGATGTCGAAAGTCACAGCAGATTACACGACAACGGCCTGAATTGATTTTTGAGTTGTTTTTTGGGTTTTGGCGAGCAGTAACCGTGAGGGAGTCGCCGAATTGCTGTGTTTGTTTCTTTATTCTACCAACCCGCTATCCCTCTTCACTCATCGGACATATCATCACTCACCCCAAAACCCACAATAAAGATATGATTATATTTTGATGAATAAAGGTGTCATAATTCTTTCAAGTAAGGCCGTAATACTACATATATATTCGTGTTTGTGTATATATATATGTCATACTCCTGCTATGAATACAAAAGATTTTTGTTTTACTTTACAGGAAGTGCTTCTGCTAATACAGCTGTGTACGTGGCTGAATGTTCTCCTAGCAATTTACGTGGCCGTCTGATTGGAGTAAGTCAGCCATTCTTGACCATCGGCATTTTAATTGGGATAGTCATATCGGCTCTCTTCAGTTATGATCGGAACAACGGGTGGAGGCAAGTATTACAAAACTGTATGCATTCTTTCAAAGTAGATGTTGAAAAGATGTATTATGCATTACGTAATCTGTACATATCACTCCACGGACTACATATAAACACACACACACACACACACACACACACACACATATATATATATATATATTTAATTATTTCATTATTATAGTAAAAAAATAATTATATATATACAATTATTCGATAATAAATATTTATTTATTATCCACACAGACATATATGTTTCATCTTTGTAAAATCTTCAGTGTAAATGTAACTGTTTAAACCAGAACACTATATATATATATATATATATATATATATATATATATATATATATATATATATATATATATATGCATTATATTTGAAAAATTGATATTCTATTATGACTAGTAGATCATTTACGTGACATTCCAGTTGACGTTCTTTACATGAAAAATTCAAATCGACCTAATAGACTACATATTCTATTGTGTAATTTTTTCAGTAAGAGTCACTTCACCAGTACTTTCCTTCACCAGTAACTTCTTTTGGATAATAATATATATTCATTTGCCAATCAAATCACTGAGATTGTTAGAAACAAATAAAGGGATAGTTGCAAAACCGCCAACTTCCCGCACTCTCTATCTGTAACTCAAACAAACGGAAATTTTATTAGGAGTTTTGTTCCGTGTGTGGAATGAAATACAGTATGTCTGATTTCTGGCTGACTATAAGATTGTCGTTATAAAACTCAATGTGAATAATTTCATAATGAACCGTCTTTTGAAATAATCTAGCTCTACTCAAATTTAACAGGACTGATCTTGTGTTACCGTCTACCCACAAAAATACGGATAAATACTTTCTGATAAAGGTTATAGATATTTCGGGTTTATATTAAGACAATTAATATCTGCCAACTCAACAGTATATAGTGTAGTCGATATTCATTGATTTTTATATCAATTAATTTGCTGCTCTGAAAAGACGTTATAAAATACCGTAGGCGGGAGGACGGGTGAATGGTTGCAACGAACAGAACAAGGGGAATGTTAAATGTAAACATGCTATTAATTATTTTTAATAAGGTTACAAGCTAATTTAAGCAGAAATGTAAAGTTGCAAGTGGAACTTCAGAAATGTAAAGTTGCAAGTGGAACTTTAGAAAATCGTCATCGTTAAATAGAGAAGTTCGTCCTGAAATTAAAACACGATTCTAATTGGACTTTTGAAACGTGCGTTGTTACGGAGAAGAGTAAGTTACAATTCAGATGGGACATTTTTTTTTTAAGAATTGGTGTCGTCGTGTCGTGTAAGCTAGTTGTGTGTAGCTGTATTTGAAAGACTAAGTGTGAGATGATCTTTCAGGATTATCAGAGCGCATAGTTTGATATAGATTGATTTGCAGATCAATGAATAGACTGCACTAAAAGACGTTATGAAAAGACAGTAAGCGAGATGATGGGAGAGTGGTTGGCGGCAAATAAAACAAGATGAATGTAAAATGTCGTGAAATGCAGTCAATCATTTTTTTAATAAGATTGCAAATAGAAAATTGCGTCTAAAAACAAAAAAGTAAACGTGATGCAATAGGAAAAAAAGGTGACTGATTAATTTTAATGCCTCGAAAAAACATGCTTCTCTCCTTTCATTATAATCGCACTGACCCCCATCACGCCCTAACTGAATTTAATGGCTCTCGTCTTAAGGAAGCTTCATGTCTTGACGAGCTTCTGGGGCTGACCTTCACTCCTTATTTGAACTGGAACACATACATCAAATCGGTTGCCAAGATTACTAGAAAAACAGTTCGATCCCTCTACCACTCTAGTAGGTATCTCACTGCCAATGCAAGCCTCTATCTCTATAAGAGCAAGATACATCCTAAAATAAAGTACTGCTGCCAAATCTGGACAGGAACTACTCAGCGCTCCCTAGCCAACTTCGATAGAGTTTAAAAGCGGCTTCAGAACCTGATGCCCTTTCCTCTTTCCTTGCAACCTCTTTCGCACAGAAAAAGACTTTGCGAGCCTCTCTCTGTGCTCTATCTTTATTTTCATAGAAAATGCTCGATTGAACTCCAATCTATGTTTCTCCTTGCTAAACTGTCACAAGAAAAAAAAACTCGACTAGCTATGTGATTTTGAGGTGCGCTGATGGGAGTGGGTAGAAGCGTTTAGACCTGTGTAGAGTGACCATCTGCATACGTTTCCGAACTTGTTTACATTGGACTTGAAGTCAACGATATTGTAGTCGGTCAAGAAGCAAGCCAGCAGAACAGTGTTCCGTAGGATAGCAGTTCTAAGAAAAAAGCGTTCAGACCTGTGTAGAGTGAACATCGTCGTGGGGCTCAGACTTTTCCGATTCAAAAAGAAAGATGGGTGAATTATGTAACTATTGCGGCAGCTCTCCAACAAATTGGACAGGAAAGGCATTTTCTAGAATCCTGTTGAATCGTCTCGAATGTGTACATTTGTCCTTTCCTGCTTCCTTCAAGATATTAACCTTGTTAACATATACCAGAGCATATGCCAGAGGGTGAATTTGGGAACCATAAGCATGATGTAAGCTTCAGTGTTTACCAGACAAACCCCCGTTCCCTGGTTAACAGTGGAATGTCTTTGATGTTTAAAATTAAGAAAACAATCATAATATAGCATGATAAGGTTAAGTAAGAATAAACACTGTTAGCGTGCCTTTCTTTTATAGATTTTATATAAGTAAATAATGTAGATTACAGAAGGCAATTAAATTGTTTTTAATATTTTAAATAGAATTAGGTTCATTTAGGTAAACAAAATCAGAGCAAAATACTTATGTTCAAGTTGACTATCTGTAAGTAAGACGTTACCGGCTCACATTGAAGAAACTACGGCTACATGAAGCAGAAACGTCTCAGTAGTGGTTATACTTACGGCTCGAGTTTTGGCAACTGAAATTTACTCTAAACAAGGCACAATGCTAGTTAAATATACGGAGCTACTGTATGGAACCAAACCTACAGGGACACTATATTAGGAGTTGAGCAGCGAGATGTTTGTTCACATACATTTGAACTTTAATGGATTAGTACAGTGAGAGAAATAGAAAACTGTGATTGCATTCGATAATCTAGCAAGTTCGGGGGAACCAACTAAAGATCTCAATAGTGTAAGAGTGGAATTTTGCCGCTTTTTCGGTTAGTCGGTGGTATTAACGTCGAGGGGTTTTGACATAATATTACAATTTATTACTTTCAAAATTTACTATAAATATATAAAATACTTGCTTGTAAAATAGAAAAAAAATAGAAAAATGCTTAATTGTAATTGTTTATAAATGCCACGAAATTTTGACCGAAAGAAAAACTAAGTATGGACTTGCCAACTTATTTTGTTTTTAGTAAAATAATCTATATCTTCTTTAATTCTGTTTTAATAATGTGACAAAAAACGTGCGTCAGTAAGTTACCATTTTGCAATTCTGTTATTCAAGTAATCGCGAATAACAACTAGATTTGATCAATTTTAATGAAAAATGTTAAGACTGTTGAATTCGATATTATTTGATATGGTTTAATCACGGCGTATGAGTGATCGGCCTTAATAAGATATGTAGATATGGCCATGACTTGATCGACTAAAACAGGTGACGGTAGAAAAACTGTGGCTGGGAAGGCAGGACATCGACAAACACTAGAAAGGACAACATGTAGACAAAAAAAAAAGAAAAAAGAAAAAGCAGAAGCCATACTGCAAGCATAAGAAACAAGCATTGTAGAAGCTTAACTTAGAGGAAAGAAGCCAAAGTAGAAACTGGTGACGCAGGTGTGAATTAGGTAGATATCAGAAAGTAGGCAATAGCGAAGACTGGGCATTTAATCACATTGAAGTATTTTTAACATTATACTAAAAAGATAGCATTTATTCAATTGCCTTTATTGTTTATTCGACTGGAAACCACATCAGTACAGGGTAAGTGCTACCGTAAGATTATATTTTTTTCGCACTTCAGATAAGCGATCCACTGAAAAAAGAAAACTTAAAAGCGAGTAGCCAAATATACTATTCTTTGTTTTATAATCTGCAGTACAATGGTTATATCAGCTTTCTGAGAAGAGACGTACTTATAATTTAACTTATTTGCACGCTAAATATATCTATATTACGATGAAAAGGCAGGCTAGAAATAAAAGTGCGAACTATTTCTGCGCGCTTCTATTACGTCCTTCATTAAATTAATAAAATCATAGTAAACGGTTTTTTAGGGGTGTCGAAATTTGAATTTAAATAAATAACAGACTATATTTTATCATATAAATACCAACAATTATTCTAAAGACTAATAATAATTCTAAAGAATAATTATAATTTAAGTACAATTTCGGACATATGGGCCCCGCGACTCGCGCATACACGGCGTAATATGACGGTCGTATTTTCAGAACTCTACTCATAAATTAAGCTGTATTTCAGTAATAAAGCGCTGAATGTCGTATTCCAAGTGATCTTTTGTGTCTGATATATCAGCGTAGGCATGTGAAGTTTATCATTTTTAAATGTAAACAGACTCAATTATAAAAATATTAAATTATTATCTTTGGTATGTTTATAATAAAATTAATAACTTTGTATTGCTTGATTCAGTAGCATCCTATTTATGTGTTTTTATTTCCAGGTACACGTGGGCTTTAGGAGCTGTTTTAGCTTTAATTCAATTCATTGCCATGCTTTTCCTTCCGGAGTCTCCACGTTGGTTTATCCAACAATCTCGGAGAAATGATGCCAAAGGATCATTGATGAGAATTCGAAATAGTAAATATGTTGAAGAAGAACTGAAAGAAATTGAAGATAATTTCAAAGAAGTTCAGCAATCGATTGAAAAATCGGGTGAATATCTATTTTTCATACTTGAAACTTATGCAATATTGTAATGAAATAGCGGAGTCTATTGATGTAAAATAGTTTATCGTCGCTAGTTTTAAAGCGCGTAAAGATAAGAGAAATCAAATCTAGAAAAATGTTATAGCTTCTAGTTTGAAACATTTTTTTACATTAACATACAATTTAAGATGGCGTTATATATGTTTGGGGCTTATCTAAATATAAATCTCATCTGTCTGTTTAAATGTATGTATGTATGTATGTATGTATGTATGTATGTATGTGTGTATGCATGTATGTCTAAACCTTTTAAACGGATTTTCAAGAGATCAGTACCATTTTGAAGCCGACCCTTATCGAAATATTGGCTAAAAATACTAATTCCTTCACTCTCAACTGGGCAATTTTCTACATGTAGAAAGGAATCTCAAATTAACTGACTGACCCTTTATGTGTTTCTGAGTTGTCCCTGTAAACAGCACTTATTTCACTTTTACTCTTTAGCAACCAACGATGAATTTACTGTGAATGAGAGATTCTCTGAAAAACTTGACAAAATCTTTCTCTTAACATTAATACGAAGGGAATTCCAAAAAATAATGCCTCCTATTTGTTACTCCGCCCGACTTGATTAGATGGAGTTGCTAATTGCATTACTATGATGATTGAACTCATCCATTCGCGAGTTTCATCTTTCTGTTACAGATATTTACGGTCTGAGACCCTAACTACACACTATCAACTCCCCGGTCGTCCTTTTTTTTCTTTCTTTTATGCATCTTGCATAAAATAATTTGCATAAAGTTCGTGCTACTCGTACGTGATTGTTAAATACAAAAGCGACGTAGCCATTTTAGCTCTTTTTTCCTTAAGCAAATGAACAGGACACTCATACTAGTCAGTTAGATTTTCCTTACACTCTCCACTGATCTCATGATCAGGGCGTCTTTTTCGGGTACGTTTTCGTATAGAAATAATGCGGGCCCTACTCCATGCGTCTTCTCACTAGTGTGTAGTCTTTGAATCACTGTCAAGTGGATTTGAATTCAGATTGATTAGTCGCTCACTATTCTCAGAATCACTTCAGTCACTTGATAAGTACGTCTGTATTACTGGTCAAAGGTCTTTAACATGCCGAGGCACCCCATTAACTTTCACAGACTGCGGGATGATCACTTCACTAACACGACCCGTGTTATATTTTGTTGTGCACCTGCCACGCGCATTTATAATCCAAATGACGTCACTTCTTTTATACTTCCTTCCAGTCACTTCTGGTTTAGGCAGTGGGTTAGCTTCAACTCCTTTGATTCGAACATGATGTTTATGTAGCACGTCAGTTGGTGCGGTGGAAAGTGAACCGTCGTCCTTTGGGGTTACGTTATGCTAGTACACCGCCTGCAATATTGAAGAATTCTTTCTTGCTGCGTTGATCTTAACGGTCCTATGACTTCGTTCTACAATCTCGTTTCAACTCGGTGAGAAGGCACATCGAAACTGCAGATATACGTCTCAATTTTTAGCAATATATATATATATATATATATATATATATATATATATATTTTGTGTACAGAAAGTTGTTAGTTGAGACAGGTCATTGGTACCGTCGGTTTCAAGCCCGATAATAAGGCCCGTTTATATATATATATATAGAGAGAGAGAGAGAGAGAGAGAAAGAGAGAGAGAGAAAGCGAGAGAAAGAGAGAGATACGTTAATATATAGTAAGAATTAGTAATAAATAGTTATATTTACAACTAGAAATAAAATAGGTTTAAGTCTACTAAAATTAGTCTGCAAGTTGGTTAGAGTATTTGGAAAAATCAATTGTAAAAATTGATATTCTCCTGAAGGTTGAAGCTTCAATCCTCAGTGTGGGCGACCGAAAAATATAATTGCGAATTAATAAGGATCTCTATCCAGTCATGGCTAACGGAATAAGAGCATACAACCTCCGTGCCGTAAATAAAGTGTTCCGTTCGAAATTCCGTCCAAATTCCCGAGTTCGACAGAAAACTTCCCGAACAAGGTCGGAGGTTACATCGACCGAAACGTTGTGAAAATCACAATGACGATGAATCCAAATAATACGAATAACAAATCCTCATCTAAAAAATTCAGAAACCTCAAAAACTATGAAGATGAAGGTAAAAGTCCGCAAAAGACTGAATACATTAATTACTATACTTTAAATGATTTTTTTTTTACTTTTTATTAAAATAAATTTCTACTTAATTATACTTGGATTTTAGTGTATGAATGGGAGAAAAAATGTTCATTGGAAAGAAAGGATTCGTTCAAATCAATTTCTATTTTCGAAACATATTTTAAAGATTAACGGATAAAAACTATATAAAATGTCTTCGAAAGGCGATGAACATTAAATTAAAATAAATACCAGAAAACTAATTTTCATTATACAGATATGTGGTTTATTCAAAGATAAATTTTCAGCATTTATAATTTAGTACAATATTATGCATATCGTCTTGGCGGCTATAGCGTATATAGAATAATCTTGAGGTCAAATTTTCACAAATTCTACGCATTAAATTAGGCGGTATTTCAGTAATAACGCGACGAATGTTTTCTTCAAAATGGTCTGTTGTAACTGGTTCATCATGGACTTTGTATATACCAAGACAATAACCTAATGAGATTATATCTCACGAACCAGATAATTAGTTGACTGGTCCATTTCATTAAATTATTTGCTTATCAAATGTTTCTCTCTATAAACTGAACAGACCACACATTTTTCTGTAATTTATTTTAATTTTAAGTTTCCTGCCTTTAAAATACTTTTAAAAATGAATGAATAATTGGCGGTTTTTATTTAAATTATAAATACCGCAAATAAAGCTTTGAAACAAACCACACATTTTTCTGTGATTTATATTAATTTTAAGTTTGCTGTCTCTAAAATACTTGTAAAAATGAATGAATTATTGGCGATTGTTTATTTAAATGATAAATACCAAAAATTGATCTTTGGAACAAACCACATATTTTTGTGTGATTTATTTTAATTTTCAGTTTGCTGTCTCTAAAATACTTTTAAACATGAATGAATTATTGGCAATTGTTTACTTAAATGATAAATACCAAAAATTGATCTTTGGAACAAACCACATATTTTTGTGTGATTTATTTTAATTTTCAGTTTGCTGTCTCTAAAATACTTTTAAAAATGAATGAATTATTGGCGATTGTTTATTTAAATGATAAATACCAAAACTTAATCTTTGGAACAAACCACATATTTTTGTGTGATTTATTTTAATTTTCAGTTTGCTGTCTCTAAAATACTTTTAAAAATGAATGAATTATTGGCGATTGTTTATTTAAACGATAAATACCAAAAATTGATATTTGGAACAAACCACATATTTTTGTGTGATTTATTTTAATTTTCAGTTTGCTGTCTCTAAAATACTTTTAAAAATGAATGAATTATTGGCGATTGTTTATTTAAATGATAAATACCAAAACTTAATCTTTGGAACAAACCACATATTTTTGTGTGATTTATTTTAATTTTCATTTTGCTTTCTCTAAAATACTTTTAAAAATGAATGAATTATTGGCGATTGTTTATTTAAATGATAAATACCAAAACTTAATCTTTGGAACAAACCACATATTTTTGTGTGATTTATTTTAATTTTCAGTTTGCTTTCTCTAAAATACTTTTAAAAATGAATGAATTATTGCCGATTGTTTATTTAAATGATAAATACCAAAAATTGATATTTGGAACAAACCACATATTTTTGTGTGATTTATTTTAATTTTCAGTTTGCTTTCTCTAAAATACTTTTAAAAATGAATGAATTATTGCCGATTGTTTATTTAAATGATAAATACCAAAAATTGATATTTGGAACAAACCACATATTTTTGTGTGATTTATTTTAATTTTCAGTTTGCTGTCTCTAAAATACTTTTAAAAATGAATGAATTATTGGCGATTGTTTATTATTTGCTATTGATTGCTGTTGATTTTTATTTAATTATTTTATACCGATTTATTTAAATTTTCTTTTCGTTCACTTGCATCTTTTAGGAGGAGGAGGAGGAGGGATCAAGTTGTTCGTAAGAATGTTTAAAACAAGCGCCATAAGACGGGCACTTATGGTCGGTTGTGGATTACATATGTTCACCCAGTTTTCCGGTGTGAATATCGTCATGTAAGATTTCATTAATTTCTTTTATTTTACTTACGCATTAATTAAAAGAAAAACTTCTTGTTTCAGCTCGTTTTTCGATTAAATGCTTTGTGGCACAGTGCAACTTGATATTATCTTGTTCGCGTTCAAACAATTTTCTTTTGTTTCGACGCTGGTAATTTCGGTGTCGGTTGATGCCACGCAACATAGAGCGAAACTTCCTCATAACCCAATCAACATTATATCTTAGTCTAGTCGGGAAGTATGAGCCGGTGTTGCCTTGGTGGAGGACAAGTACATGGAGTATACAAAACCACAACGAAACGGTGAAATTAAAGATATAATCAAACAACAAAATGAATTTCTTGACTTATGTCTAAGTTAAAAGTAAGTGCTCCCATTTTAAACTGGTATACATGGGGAACATGTGTATTTTTATATGTAGATTGGATAGCGTCCTTGTTTCTGTGTGCTATTTGCAATTTATTCACTTGCGACTACTGAATTCAATGGATGATCGATGCGAAACGAGTTTTAGTTCTGGGTTTTAAGAAAATCGATTTGGTCAATTAAAAGATGGCGGTGAGCACAAATCCCAACTTCAACTTAATTCTGACTAAACTTTTTGCTCCTGTATGCACTCTTCCTGCAATAGTTTCAGACCGAACGGAAATCCGTTTGCTGTTATTTTATAATTTGACAAGAACTAGTGTCAAGGCAAAACTGTTTAATACAGAGGAAGTTAATTTCGTTTAATCTTCCTTCAGAATCACTGATCAGGGGAGTGAGCGGGGGGAGAGAGCGATCAATAATCACTGTTAAATAGCCTAAAATATCGTTAGGTTTTTCTGTTTTCATCCGTAACCTCAAGTAAGATCCCACTTCCCCTCGATCTAAGTGTAACAGAGCACGGACACGCGTATGACCAGATCAGCAGCTGTATGCAAATGGCAATGCGTACGAGGTGATGTCACCGCGAGGAAGGAGAATCCCTTACCAGTGGAGTGGGGTGAGAGAGAGATTAATAATCAGTTAAATAGCTCAAAATATCTTCAGTTCTTTTTCCATTCCCATCCGTAACGTAAAGCAAATACCCCCTTCCACGGCTCGAGGACGCAATAAATACGTTTTTATTATTACTCATTTTTTGTGATAATAATTTCATTTTTATGTCCACATCGACCGGGATTTCTCATTAGTCACACGTAATCATTATATTTTGATGTGGAAATCTAATTTTAATGAAGCTTAGATGTCTGTCTCTAAAATAAATGTGTTCACTTTACTGAAATTTATTAGTTTATATCGCTAAAATATTTTTAATTACATGGTATTCGGAATTATAGTTCGATTAAAATATCTATACTTCCGTGTATTTTGTTGTTGTTTTTGTTTTTTAGCAGTAATAAAATATTCGGTATTAGTATCTCCTACCGATGAGATCAAAGAATTAGTTTTCCCTGAAAAATACTATCCCTATTGTTTTAGGACTTAAACAAATAAATGTATTTTATTTATTTTTATTTTACTTTTTAAAACTGTATTCTACATACACAGGGTTTTCTACTTAGTTATACTACTCTATAACCTATTCTTAAGACAGTCAAGTTACGCCGATGAGCTGTATAGCAGCGAAACACGCGTACGTAGGATACTGTTTTTAAAAGTAAAGTGAATAAATAATATATAATTCTGCGTAATATAGTGTGTAATTTAACACTATAAACATGAGACCTCATTTATTTCAACTTGGTTTCACCACACAAATTGTCCAACGTGACGCTCATCTACTCGAAATTCAATTTTCCCGGTCCGTATACACAACGACTCGTCCAGCATAAACACAGAGAAAGAGAATAAAACAGAAACACACGGAATGGTTCAATCGAAGACAAAAATATAAGTAAAACGAAATTAAATTAACCACTCTTGATAAACCATTACCTTATTTCACCAATTAAGTCAACTAACGTTTGATTCGAATTGAATATTATGATACTCTATTGCATTCTGACACTTAACATTTTAACAGACGTACTTTGCTATCAAAACAAAAGCAAAAAAATAAATAAAAAATAAAACAAGCACCAACGAGTACCTTCACTCTGTTCTAATTGTATCTTACTTTCTTTTGAATGCGTGTGTATGTACGTAACTAATTTTTTTTATGTTTTCATGCTTATAATAGTCATGTTCTTTCTTTTCTGTATTTTTATAGGTGTTAAGTCTGTACTTACATGTTTTCATTTGTGCTTACATGTTCTTTTTTAGTTTACTTCTACATGTGCATCTGGTTGTCAACTTTGTCTTCGCCGCTGTCTTTTTCATCTCTCCTACTTCTGCCCTCGTCATTAGTTTTTCTTTTCCCTCTCTTACATTTTCTTCCCCGTTTTCTTTTTTAACAGTAACGCTTATAACTTGGAGAGTTAGAAGAAGAGAGTAAATTCAAATCTATAAGAGGAGACTTATCGGTATAATATAAAGCTCAAAAAATTTCAATGGAGCTTATATAGGAAACAATACGAGTGGAAAATGAAGTCACAAAAACTATATATTGGTAAATATAGAAACGCTTCAGAATACCTTGGTATAAAGAGTCTCCACATCCCCCTACTAAATGTATGTATACACTTATTAAATAAATGAATCAGTCAATATTTACCAATAAAGTAGTGGTTGATGATGGAGTCCCTCAAGGGTCCATATTGGGCCCAACACTTCCAGATCTACGTCAATGATCTCCCAAAACACATACTTGTTGACATTTATACTGACGACACTACCATCTATGGCAACCCATCAACGGCCGACAAAGTTCTCTCTGATTCTCTCTCCTCAGATCTTGAGCGTGTAGTACAATGGGGAAATAAGTGGCTGGTTACTTTTAATGCATTTAATACCAAGCTTCTATCTTTACATCATCAACGCTCTGATCCCCATCTGACATCAATTGAAATGGATTGCTCTAGTCTTGGGGAGACTCCATGTTTTGACAAGCTTCTGGGATTGACTTTTCCTCCTGATCTGAAATGGAACAGTTACATCAAGTCTGTTGCCAAGATCTCTGGAAAAATGGTGGGATCCTTCTACGCTCCAGAAGATATCTTACTGCTGATGCAATTCTCTATCTATATAAAAGCCAAGTACGTCCAAGGATCGGGTACTGCTGCCACATCAGCTGTTAAAATAGTTTATCCTGCCTTGATGGAGTACAAAATAGACATCGTAGCTTAGTGGGGGATGCCCCTTTCTCTTCCCAGAAGAGATGTCGCGAGCCTGTTTTTGCTTTATCATTATTTCCATGGCAAGTGCTCGTCTGAGCTCCAATCTTTGGCCCCTCGCCAATCTTTCACGAAAAACACCCGTCTAGCTTAAACCACTGTCAATAATTTTCCCCACTCTTTATCTGTGCCTAAATCAAACGTAGATTCTATGAACAAAGCTTCTGTCTTAGATATGCACGCCCGTGGAACTCTCCTCCGTTTGCCTGTTTCCCACCTGACTAAAACTTGGATATCTTCAAGTCCAACAAACAAATTCCTGATAAACCACCCCCTTAAGTAATCCCATTTATCAAATACTCCATTACTAACGATTACTACGATATTATCCCATTGATTACTGTACACGCAATAACCCTTATCCCCGAGTGGCTTCCTGGCCTTGATAAGTGGTGACTCCCATCCAGTACAAAAAATTGCTCGTTCAGCATGTGAACCGTGAAGCCTTCAACTAACTCACACAACGGTCGAACGATAGCGCAGTGGAAGAAAGCATGATCAAGGTCTTCCTCCCAATCTCCGCATAGGACACAATTAGGTGACTCAGTAAAACCCGCTGCGTAGAGTCTTTTGCCGACCCAGAGGGCATTCTTAATTACCAGCCAGGTGTGATGCCTCGTAATTATCGAAGCAGCTCGACCCAGACTCCCAAGGCCATATCAAGTGGCACTCCTCCTTCGTAAAACCAAACTCCTCAATCTTTTCGTCTCGAACGGTTCCCCTCACTAAAGCCCGATATAGTGCCTTGCGAGACAACAGCTGGGTGTCAGAGAGGCATTCTTTCACCCGTAGAAGGAACCTCAAGGCCTGATGACACTCGCGATAGAAAGGGCACTTGTTTCGGGGCAACGTGTTCCTCCCCCTCAGCTGAATGCACACTCTCCAAACCCTGAAAGGCTTTCTTAGTGTCTTCCATCAAGACGCCGAGTAGCTTGAAAGGCCCATTAGTCTAGCCGAAAGGTCCCTGAAGGGGCATACCCCTCCAGACACAAATACGTGTCAACAGACTTAACGTAGTTGATTATGGCCCCTGTGACCTTTGAATACCGACTTTTTTCTATGTCGACGACTCTAATCTCGGCACTGCTCGTTACAAGCACGGTCACGTCGGCATAGGCGGTATATTGGCAAAGTAATCCTGCGAAGGACCGGATTCACCCGAAGCTGGCGCAAATATGGCTCAAGCGCAAGCACATATAACATGGGTGATAACGGACAACCTTGACGGATGACTCTTTTTAGCATCAAGGGCTTCGACCTCACCCCATTCACTTTCACCATAGCACCGGGGTTAGCATACAAGAGGCGAATCCAAGAACGAAATTGGGGACCAAACCCAGCGGAGCGAAGAACAGCCTCTAGGTATCGATGGTCTACTCTGTCGAATGCATTGGACTGATCCAAATTAACCAGCGCGGCTTCTGTGTCGACTTTTTCTGCGACCAAGCGTAACGTATGAAAATTATCTTGAATCGTCCGACCCTTAACAGAACAAGTCTGTTCAAAACTTATTAGACGGCGCAAGAAAACCTGGAGACGATTTGCTAAGATATTGGCCAAAATCTGTAACTCTGTGTTTAACATCGTTAAGGACCGAAAATTACCTATCCCATCCCCTCCATTTTTATCTTTGCGTAGAAATTTAATGATCCCCTGGTAAGATACGCACCCGTTCCTAAACCAGGAGTTGAAGAGTACTGCAAGCAAAGGAATAAAAATGGGCGACAGCTTCAAATACACCTCGTAGGGCAGACCATCAATCCCTGGGGTCCTGTCTAGCCTGACCTGTTTCAAGGCCTTAAGGACTTCTTCCTCTTTTATGCTACCTTCATACCTAGCCGCTTCGGTTGCCTCAAGGCGAGAAAAGTCGGCTAATTAGGTGTCAAACTGTTCAATAGTAAGACCGGGCTCCTTGGTGAAAAAGTCCTGAAAATGAGTCCAAAAACCCTCCAATATTCCGTCATTAGATGTTACGGTTCGTCCGTCCGGCAATGTCACACTGCCGATGTGTCGATCAGCAGAACGTTGAAACTTCTCCGCACGCAGTGACGCGGCCTCGTTCGGCGCTCCTTTTAACCTAGCCCTAACTAGTAATCCCTGGTCCTCCCTGTTATCCAAGGAGTCCAGTTCAGCCTTAACTATGGTATAACTATTACTATTCCCTTCCTCCACCGCCTTTCCTAATCTATCTTCTAATGCTGCTTTCGTTGCTCTAGAACTAAGGTTGAGCCGGCGACTAAAATCAACAGCGAAGGACCTAATAGCTTTTTTAAGGTTGCCCCACGGCAAAGTTTATTTTATGGCCCTATATAATGATGGATGCATCTTTATAGGGACTCGCCCAACACATAACTTTTCAAACTCAGCGATCCCCTTGCCGTTGAAAAAAGCGACTAGCCGAAACAAATCAAAAGCAGGGTTTGCCTTCTCCATCATGGTCCATAAACCATTTGCCTCCCCCTTGGTCTACCGACCGTTACAACTCGCTTAGCTTTTAGGAAATGGTTCGGCTTACTAATGTCTTTATCGTTTAGGGTTTTAAAAACAAGGTTTTTATATAGTTTGTTTTTGTGGGTCTTTATTATTAATTCCCTTTCTTGTGTAATGGAACAGACAGATTTGCCTGTATAAAAGGGGGCAGTTTTTTTTCTTTGCTCATTGTCGTTTGAGGGCTTGTTATAGCCAATCTGCTTCAACACAGTAATGATCTCACGCTCCGTAACCATCTCTTCGCAGCCAGTCGCTCGGGCCACAGTAAGGTAAATAACTGCCAAACTCCTGGCCGCGAAGTTTGGAAAGTTGGGTGAAGCGCTCCTCCAAATGTTGCCGAAACCCGTTGCAAATCGATGGAGCCGAAACGAGAGTGTGTCCTTCCAGATTTTTACTTCCCGAATGTACCCATCCGAGCCGCGTCTTAAGGCGGCCGTACGCTCAACAGCGTCCACGTTCACGGCTTCGTTAGAGACTCTATTTAACCTAGCTCTAACTACTTGACCCTCATATTGCTCGTTAGCCAAGCGATTCAGGTCATTTTTAAGTAACGCTAGCTCTAGAGGATACCCTCTGCCATCGCCCGGGTCAGCCTTTCATCTAGGTGCCTTTTGGTCCGAGCCCTAGTAAGCGCGAGGCTTTGGCTGTACTGGGCGCAAAAGTGCCTAATGGTAGCTTTAAGTCTAACCCACCAGCTACTCCCGGTAACCGCCCCCACTAACTCCCGCTGAATTAGTGTTGTCTGCTGATGCCGGAAGTCGTCCGACTTCAACGAGGAGACGTTCATCTTCCAGTAGCCAGCAAACCTAGGCCTATTACCTAACTTCAAACGGGCCAGCACGAGTGTGTGGTCGGAATGACCTAGCCAGTGGAACGTGGAACATGATAAGAAATCTATGTCGCCTCTTCTAATTAACATTCTGTCCAAGTATGTGCTTGGACAGACGGCCGAATTAGTCTGCCACGTCCACATCTCCCTCCCCGAGTGATCTAGATCTAATCTGTCGACCAGATCGCACGAGGCCATCAGGTCAGACAGGCTGCTTTCACACCTCTCCGATCCTCTAACCCCTCCGACCATATCTATATTGGGGTCCAAGACGACATTCCAGTCCATCATTAGTACTACCCGCTCCGGACCCGAAAAGAGAAACACCTCCACCCGCCGAAACAAGGAAACCCTCTTGCTGCGGACATTAGGCGCATAAACTGCGACGATCCGGAAATCGCCGCTTTTAACGGCAAAATCGACCACGACCAACCTTCCATGAGCGTCCACGTGAACAACGGTAACCGTCGAAGACAGAAACCCCACAACTACGGAAATTGCCATATGCTGAGTAAACGTCAAAATCGTCGACCAGCACATCGGAATCCCCGGCCCCAACAAAGTGGGTCTCCTGCAAAGTAGCTACATCTACCTCAAGGGCTACGAGATCCCTCAGCACGCGATCAGCCTTGCTTCGAGATCTCATGCCCCTCGTGTTCAAACTAGCTAGGTTCAAGCTCATAGCCATGTTTCCCTAACTAGTAGTATTCGTCAACAATGGATCTGAAGTCATCGTGGGTCAGGACGTCGAAGGCCTGGCCGAGACTGCCCGTGAGCAGATCGAACGTAAACCGTCCGTCCCGTGATAGGCCTCCCACGTCTAGGGGAAACGTCAGTTTTAGAGCTCTATAGTTTACTAAAACTACCGGTTTCCACCATCGTCCGGTTTCCACCATCGTCCATAACGCCCTCCCCAATTTGCCCGATTAAATGTTATTATCTCAGGAGCATCCAAGAAGTTCTTGGGGGTTGTAACGTCTTTTCCGTCGACCTTATAGAGGCCCTCGAGCCTTTTGAGGAACCTCTTCTGCCTGCCGTTTTGATTGCTGATAATGTGTTCGCTATCCGCCACATATAACTTCTCACCCGGCCAGAAGGGAAACTTTCGTGTTTTACCTTCTCTGGGGGTCGTCTTTGCTTGGCTTGGTTTTTCTTCTTCTTCTTCTTCTTCTTTTTTCTCCTCTTCTTTCTCCTCTTTTTCCTCTTCTACCTCTCTTCATTCATTTCTACGACTGGAGCTTCTTCCTACTCCTTAGTTATCGGGGTGTTAATAGGGGAGGGGTTGGCTGAACATCTTCCTGGGGGAGGTTTTCTTGCGTTATTGGAGGTTCAGCGCACTGGTCCTTGGTATCTTCTTTCTCTTTCTTCTTTTCTCGTTTTTCCTTATGTTTGGTCTTCTCTCCAACTCTGAGAAACTTCCCCTCAATTTTATTTTTGTTGTCACCGCCGTTCCTCGTGGTGATGTTTGAGGGGACGTCTCCTGTTTTTTCGCCTTTTTGGAGACGACTTCGTTCCAGGCGGTGGCTTCATTTCCTCCTCCGTCTTCTTTACCTCCTCTGCCACTGTTTTTCCTGGCCCTTTCTCCGTCTTTTTCTCCGGGATCTTTTTTAGCGGGCAGAATCTGGCCATGTGTTCTAGTTTCTGGCAGGCCAGCAGTATGGTCTTCTGCTTCAACTAGTACTGACATCTATCAGGCTTCACATGTTAGCTGCGCGGGGATTTCTTGAAAGCCTCTCATGTCAACCCTCTTAAGTGTTGCGACATTATGTTGAACAAAGATGGCGGCGTAGTTCAGATCAGATCTTTACTGTAATTGGCAGTAACCAAGATGGCGGCCAAGAATCAAATGCGGTCCGTGACGTATTTAGCGGCGAACTGATTGAATCCAAAATTCGACAATTTTTATACTAACTTTGGAAGGTTTTCATTGGTTGTTTAGCACAGCCGGTGGTTATAAAATGATTGACGAATTTATTCGTCTCATACCCTCATCACAAGTCAAAAACACTTTAAACACCCCCTTTTTTTGATATAATGGAAAAATCCTTTCTGATTCAATTTTGGTTTGACTTGAGAAAAGGAAAGAAAAATAAATAAATAAATATAGAAATAAAGCAAACAAATAAATGAACAAATAAAAATAAACCAATAAAATATGGGGGGGAGAATTTGTTAATATATTCGTAAAGTGTCCTGTTTGTTTAGGATAGAATTTACTCAAAGCAAAAGACTTATTACGGTGAATCAATCGAGATACATTGAGAAAATACTATTAAAATATGGAATGAAGAATGCAAGAAACGATCTACACCGTTCGAAAATGATATTAATAAAAATATACACACAGAATCTGAAATAATAAATGATAAATTATACTGAGAGATTAGAGGTAGTCTTGTATATTTAATGACTGCGACAAGACCCGACATATGCTATACAATTACAAAACTGTCACAAAAATTATCAAGACCGACAATGAAGGATTTAAAAAGAGCTAAACAAGTCCTTCGGTATTTAAAAGGAACTAAAGAACAGAAGTTAGTATTTAGAAAATCAAAAAATCCCCTAAGATTAGAAGGATTTTCGGATTCAGATTGGGGAGACGACGAAGATCGAAAAAGTATATCTGGATATTGTTTCAGACTCTCAGAACATGGGCCTATTATTTCATGGAAATCTAAAAAGCAACATATTGTATCTCTCTCTACGTGTGAAGCTGAATTTATCGCGATCACACACACGACCCAGGAAGCATATCCTAAAGACTATTTTACAGCCAGAATTAACTAAAATCCCCGTAGTAATTAATTGTGATAATCAAGCCAGTATAGTCTTAGCAGAGAACACGATAATCAACCAAAGATCTAAGCATATAGATATAAAATACCATTTCATAAACAACGAAGTGAAAGAGGAATCAATTATTTCAAATTACACATCATCAGAACAGAATATCACTGATGTATTCACGAAACCCGCAACAAGGATAACGTTAAAGCGTTTTTCTTCCAAACTTGTTGGGGGATTCGACTGAATAATTTTTTCACGGGCCTGTATGTATATAAATTTCTATATATTAAAAAATAGTCCTTAGCAAGACGTTAAACTGCATCCATTTTGTTTGTAGTAACACTTTACCTTACTAAGCGTAACTAATACTTATACTGAAATTAAAAAAGAAAATGTAAAAATAACTCACTCTTTTAAAACCTTTTGTTTGTAAATTTCCTTTTTGACAAATAGTTTTTGCATCATTTTTTTTAACTTTTCTGTGCGACTTTTTTTTTTCGACAAATACTTTTTGCATGCTTATTTTAAGGCGCGCATAAATTACAATTGACTTTTATTTTTGTGCACATTAGTTTTATGTTTATTTATATATATATATATATATTTATATGTATATATCTATACGTTTTTTCCTTTTTATAAAACTGCATGATCAAATTTAAAAAATGGCTTCTTTTTCAAAAACCCATCTCTTTTAAGGTAAAAATATGTTCCAATTTTCTTTTTTCTCTTCTCTGACAACATATATATCTGTTTGTCATGTGAACACAATTAAAGATGGCGTCTTTTTACATGCTAAAATTAAAAGATCCAAATGATTTCTAATTTTGTTATGCATAATTGAATATAAAAAAATATATATTTTTAAACAGAATAAACATAAGGGACTTCCCCCGTTATAAATAATAGGGGGGATGCTACAATAGTTGTATAATGGGGTAGATATTTATTTGCTGTGCACCGCAGCAAAATCCGGCACAAGGCCGGAAGGTGCAGAACAGGCGAGCTCCCCTAAAGAAGGGGCACTCTTGTCTCAACAAAAATTGTCTGGGAACCCCCGTCGGCATTCCCCGGTAAAGGCGCTGGCCTGTTCCCGTCCCTTTACCTGTCGGGCTGAGTGTCAAGAACGTGCTTGACAAGTACTCTACTCTGTCTCCCTGCAGCCGAAGCCGCTAGGAGACACATCCCATTATACTGGAGTATAATGGGGCAGTTATTTAATTGCCGCCTACATCGGCAAAATGTGGCACAAGGCCGAAAAGTGGGAACACCGCAGGCTCCCCTAAAGAAGGGGCACTCCTGCAATTTTAAAAATTGCCTGAGTAACCCCGTCGGCATTCCCCGGTCGGGGCGCCTCAGGCAGCAAGCAATAAACTTGCCCCACCGGAAAGCCCGGTGGCAAGGCCTGGGAGGGTGGACCTCCTAGGTATTACCCAGGCGGTGTACCTCAGTCCAACAGGTGCTGGGCCGGTTCCCGGCCCCTCACCTGTTTGGCTGAGTGTCAAGTGACGAATCCTTGACTTGTACTACCCTGTCTCCCTGCAGCCGAGGCCGCTAGGAGACACATCCCATCATAGTGACCTATTAATGGGGTATGATTCCGCACAGTCGGGAGATTCTATTTATAAACGATGCTGCTAGGAACTGACGAATCGAATTAATTAATGTTCTGCTACCAACCAATCAGAAACCAGAATTACTCCATAAATAATAAAACTTTTCTGTAGCAATTTCGCATATGTTTTCTCCGTCTTAACACGGGAAGAATCTTTTGCCCTGTGGATTCCAACTCCAGTTCTGTCTACTGCCAACCACTCACCTCGCAGGACTTGTGTAGAACAACGAACCATTGGAAACTGTAGAAATTTCGCATGTTTTTCTTTTTTTGTCTCGACACGCAAGAATGTTTTGCTTTGTGGATTCCAATTATTCCATCTTATTTTGACGATTTCCAAATATTTATGCTTATATTTACTTATGCATTCTTCTTTCTTTTTCCGCAGTTATTACAGTGGAATAATAATCCAAATGTCTGGAATCGGAAACGTGACAAATGCCCTGTGGAATTCCGTCATTATCAATTGTGTCAGGCTTGTATTCGCTATCCTTGGAGTTTGGTTGGTAGACACAGTTGGGAGAAGGAAACTCTCTATCATTGGACTTTTTGGTAATTTTTATATATTGATCTTGAGATCTAACTGTAATGAAGCTCGAGGTCTAACTCTAACCACAGTTTTCTTGAAATTTATATATATATATATATAACTACTTAATTTACTCACATAAAATTAATATACGAAAGTATAGATTTATGCGTAAACTTTAAATATTTACTTCACAAGTGCTCAATACGTAGGTAGAGCTAGTTAGTAATTTATAAAATATATATGGCTATTAAGCTACACTGAATATTCCGCGTTTCATCCACTCTAGGACTCTTCAGGCTTATGCGCGAATTCTGTGGTTGTTTATCGTTTTTATATGCTCCTCTTCTATTGAGATTTTAGTTAGCCAATCAGCTTTCTAGTATCCACCGCGCCCTTCCTATCAGTCAATGGGCATGAATTTATCGGACAAAGGATCTGTTTTAAAACTAGGTTAGTGTTTTTGGGGTTTTTTTTTGTTAGTTTAGATATAAATATATATATATATTTACATACATATATGCACATATATATACATATATATATACATACATATATGTGTGATCGTTTATGTATATTCATGTTTATTTAATTTATTTATTTGTTTATTTATTTATTGTTTTTCGAGAAAGCTGATTGGCTAACTAAAATCTCAATAGAAGAGGAGCATATAAAAACGATAAACAACCACATATTTTATAAATTACTATATATATATATATATATATATATATATATATATATATATATATACGTGTGTGTATGCGTGCAATAGATTAAAATTGTAATTCATAGTTTTTTACACAATATCAGATAATTCATAGTATTTAACATTTGGAATTACTACGGAATATACTGATTTCAATAATTAATATTTTTGAAGGGTTCAAAGACAGTATAAAATTAACTATGAAGTAGATGGATTTTTCCCAAACTACTTAGCTATATTTACTTCTAATATGAGAGACGATATAATGATTTATACGAAACACTACAATTCATACAAACTATGAAAGCCACAGACCAGCCTCCGAAGACTTACATTTTACACTACGTTGAGCTCATCAGAATTACGGTGTATTGCTGTCAAAGTGGACGTTTTGAGATGTTGAAATTAATAAATTGTAAGATGTATAATATCTTGGAATGGAATTTGGAATATAGCTTTATATATATATATATATATATATATATATATATATATATATCTATATATATATATGTATGTATATATATATGTATAGGAGTGGAAACTGAATTTTCAAACAGTATATTTTGGAAAATATAGAAGGAGTCATTTATTTAATAAGGATATACAAACGTTTATTTGGGGGATAAAAGTGACCCTTTATAGCAAGGTATTTCGAGTAGAGAAGGTGGTAGATAACATAATGAACATGTGACGTCTAGCGAAGGAATCATCAGGAACGACATAAATAAATAAAAGTGTTGATGTTGTTAGGGGGAACTATATTGAATTCTAAGATAAGGGAGGACGTACTATATAACGTGTAGTGTAAAAACGAATATAGGGTTTCTATTATAGTTCTAAATAATATAAGTAGTTTATGTTTTATTGATTCAGGGGGAGGCATAGGGGTAGTTGGGCTGTGGTTCTATTTTATCCGTATATAAAGTGTATATTGTCTATGTAGGGGATTTATGCGAAATATTTTTATCGACAGCGGTAACCGAGACAGCAACAGCACTTAGAGACGGTGCATGTTTTCAGGCGTAATATTAAGATGAAGAATTAAAACAATGGTGTATATACAGAGCAAGATTAATCAAAGTATCTAATATCGCAACATTACATATAAGGGGATTGTTGAGCTTCATATTATCCCGATAAGTCTCCTCTTATAGAATTGAATATACTCTCTTCTATCTAGCCTAATTATATATATATATATATATATATATATATATATATATATATATATATATATATATACTAGCAAAGATACCCACTCTTCGCGCGAAACTTTGCTGTACGCTTCGGTAAATTTTTTCATCAATGTGAGCGTTGAACTGCTGAAGGAAGGCTCTATTGTAGTGAACAATCCATGGGTTTGTGATTTCTTGATAATCATACTGACCTTTTTTCGTCATCCTTATTGCACCAATCTGCTCTCCATCTTTTGGTTTCCTTCGCCTGTACTTGGGTTAAGAGTCCTGACCTTGTTCGATACACTGGAGAAATTCTTTAAGCTCTTTTTAGTATTTATTGTCGATAATACATGGCATCTAGAATTAACAGTGCACCATATGCGCCATAATTTTTGCATTGAGGTATTACTCCTTTTGTCGTTAATCTCTTCAAATCTTCAGAGATCGATTTGTTCTGCTTGAAATTTATCTTTAGGGGCATGCCAGGTGATGATGTGTGCATACAGCGTTCCTCACTTTTCGTATTTAATGCTGTACAGGAAAGCCCTCAACCTCCAAATCCTTCTTTTTTTTAACAAATCCAATTATCTTTCTAGCTTCTGTTTAAAGACCCTAACAACAATATCTGGACCATTGTAAGGTTCTTGTGCTTGTAATTTTTTTTTTTGTAATTTCCGTTCACTTTGGATTTGTTGTGAAAGTGATGATGAGGTCGACATGTCCCATTTGCCGAACATATGCCAGGGCATCAATTTGGCGCTCAACCATGTATCGACGGCCCTCTGTGTAAATTTCTGGAAGGACCACGAGTTTACTAGTCTGTTTTGGATTCCCATCCTCCCTAAAAATTGAATCCCTCAAGTTGCTATAATTTTCAGTTCTCAAGGTCGGTTACTACTGCATCAGGAACTGTGAACATTAGTTTCAATCTCGCAGTACACATTCATCAGCCATTGTTGAAACAACCTTCGGTACCGGAGTAAAATAGTTTTTATGTTGAGTAATCGAATATTAGGAATGAAACTGCTGTTGGGTAACCTTTCGCCCATTGGATGCCTTCATGTAGATGTCGTAAGGTAGAGCACTATAGTGGTACATTAATGGGTACAGTAATGTATTGTAGAGAGAATATAGTTCGGAGATCCTTTTCAATGTATTATTTTAAAACGCTAGTCAATATCTCGGTTTGCTGTCGGTTCGTTCATCATTAATATTCCAATCTCATATGTTGTTGTTGGAATCGAATCGCTGTGGGTGCTTTCATTGCGACCTTTTGTGTTCTTTGATGTTTTCTTCTTCAATCATCTCCTTTGTTATTTTCAGTTGACAAATTAGGCTGTTGTTCGCATGTAAAAATTCAGTCAGTCTTCGGAGAATATTTTGATTAAGTTTACTGTTACGTCTCTGTTAGATGGTCAAAGAGAGATAATCCATAAATGGATAAATGCAGAATTATCTCCCTTCCATCAAAAGATTAGTTGTGCCTGGAAGCTAGGCAAGACCAGGAGAACAGACTGGGACATTTTAAGATGGCCGCTATAGACTATCGTTCCTCAATCGTTCATTACGAACATTTAAGTTTATGTTATAGTTAAATAAATAATGTATTACAAATGCATTCAGTGTCGATTATAATTCATACCCTTTCAAGTATCGGTTTTACCAAATAATCACAAACGCATCAATGGCGACGATGGATTTGGATTTTAACTCACAGAAAAACATAAACGCACATGGTGTCAGGTTATAAGAAGAGATTTACGCCTCATGCCGCGATTTTCCTGAGCAAATTTCCACAATTTTTTGGAACACAAAAAAAAAAAAAAAAAAAAAGAAATTTCAATAATTCTTTTTTTTTGAACACAAAAAAAAGAAGAAATTTCAATAATTTTTTTTGAAAAAAAAAAAGGAATTTTTCCTTAAAATATTTTTCTTGCTGAAAAAAAAAAAACAGGAATTTTTCTTTGACAATATTTTTTTTTCTTGTTGAAGAAAGAAAAAAAAAACACTCCACCTGCCATGGATCTAAATATTCTCGAAAGAATCCTTCAATCCCAACAAACGGAATTTTTAAAAGCTCAGAACAGTCTTATTGAAAATCTGACAACCCAGTTTAACAAGCAAATTATAAACTTACCAAAATCAAATTCTCTGGACTCCATAGCAAGCACGATAACGGAATTTTTGTTCAATCCGGACTCAAAACAAACATTCAACGCTTGGTATGGCCGTTGGAAAGATACGTTTGAAAATGAATTCGCATCCATGGACGACTCCTGGGGAACGCGTTTACTGTTACGGAAACTTGGCACAGTCGAGCATCAACGGTATTCAAATTTTATCCTACCTAAAAACACTGGAGATTTTACATTTGATGAAACCATAGCACAGCTATCAGAAATTTTTGGTGAGTCAGTATCTTTATTTAATATTAGATCCAATTGCTTGAAATTAAAGAAAGACGATACGGACGATTTGATAAAATATGCGGGAATTGTAAACCAAACTTGCGAAAGTTTTCAGCTGAAATCGTTGACTGAGGATCAATTCAAGTGCCTCATCTTCATCGCGGGATTACAATCACCCCAGGATGCGGACATACGCACTCGTTTATTGTCCATGATTGAAAAAGACAAGGACATAACGATAAGACTTCTGACCACAGAATGCCAGCGGCTAACAAATTTAAAACGGGACACAGCAATGGTGCAACAACAAACCCCATCTGTTTCAAATATAAAATCAGTTGAGAAAAACTCTACTGGAAAAACCAAAAAACACCCAACGCTCTGTTGGTCATGTGGGGAAATGCACTATGCTCGCTTTTGCCCATTCAAAAGACACATATGCCAACAATGCTCGCGTCGTGGGCACAAGGATGGATTTTGTGGTAATAACCACAACCCTTCTAAACACATTACGGCACAGTCAAGAGGCAAAAATCACAGAAAAACTCCAGGACGGTTCCAGAAAGCCTCATCAAATTCAATTTTTGCTACTTTCAATGTGAATTTTGAAGCTCGGAGAAAGTACCTAATTGTTGAAATAAACAACAAACCGGTGAATTTTCAGTTTGATACTGCTTCGGACATCACTCTAATTTCACGCCAAACGTGAGAGTTGTTGGGAAAACCAACACTTAAAAAGACAAATCATGTTGCTTGTGGGGCATCAGGAAAAAAATACAATTAACTGGTGAGTTAACATGTAATGTCGCTTTTCAAGAAAAGCAATTTTCAGGTGTGTGCTATGTTTCGGAAGTGTCAACACTGAATCTTCTTGGACTAGATTTCATTGAATAATTGGACCTTTTTAATGTTCCCCTTAACACAGTTTTCAGTTCCTTCTACATTAATGCTGCCACAGATGCTGAAACACATTTTAAAAACTTGCTCAAAGCAAAATTCAGCAAAGTTTTTCAGGAGGGTCTTGGGCTCTGCTCGAAAGCTAAAGCAACTCTAAAACTGAAGGCAGACGCAAAACCAGTCTTCAGACCAAAAAGGCCAGTGCCATACGCAGCTTTAGCTACCGTGGAGAAAGAATTGGATCGTCTTCAACAAGAAGGGGTTATCCAACCCACAAATTATTCATCCTGGGCAGCACCTATTGTCATTGTAAAGAAGGCAAATGGCAAAGTACGTTTATGCGCGGACTTCAGCACAGGGCTAAATGACCAACTTGAGACACACCAGTACCCACTACCAGTACCAGAAGATCTGTTTTCAAAACTTAATGGTGGGACTTGTTTTGCAAAACTGGACCTTGCTGACGCATATTTGCAAATGGAAGTTGACGAAGATTCCAAAAATCTTCTCACTATTAACACCCACAAGGGACTGTTTCAATTTAACCGCCTTCCATTTTGGGTCAAGTCAGCTCCAGCAATATTTCAACAAAGCATGGACACCATGCTCATAGGATTGCCAGGAGTTTCTGCCTATATTGATGACATTATTGTGACAGGTACATCTCAAGAAGAACTCTTATATCGCCTCACTTCCGTGCTGGAGCGAATCCAACAATATGGATTTCACTTAAGACCAAATAAATGCAAATTTTTCCAAACTTCTGTGAAATACCTTGGATTTATATTTGAAAAAAAAATGGTCGAAAACCAGATCCGGACAATATCCAGGCAATAAAGCATATGCCAGCTCCAAAGGACGTTGCAACATTACGCTCTTTTCTTGGACTTGTAACCATTATGGTTCATTTTTACCCGAACTACATAGGTTACGGGGACCACTAAATGATCTTTTACAAAAAGATACCAAATGGAACTGGTCCAACGCCTGCAAAGAGTCGTTTGAGAAAATTAAAGCACTTCTCAGTTCAAATTTATTACTGACACACTACGACTCATCTTTGGACATTACTGTTGTGACGGATGCTTCAGACTACGGAGTCGGAGCAGTAATATCACACATTTTCCCTGACGGAAGCGAAAAAGCAATTGCACATGCATCAAAGTCTTTGACGCCTACGGAACGAAAATACAGCCAAATTGAGAAGGAAGCACTTGCAATAATATATGCAGTCAAGAAATTCCATAAAATGTTATATGGCCGACATTTTACTCTGATCACAGACCACAAGCCCTTAATAAGCATTTTTGGTAGCAGGAAAGGAATTCCGGTATATACAGCAAACCGATTACAAAGGTGGGCAACTATGCTGCTGGACTATGACTTTTCTATAAAGCACCAACCAGGGAGCAAAATCAGCCAGGCAGATGCGCTATCAAGACTCATCTCTTCCCATCAGAAAGTAGTAGAAGACACAGTCATCGCTGCAATATCGGTGGAACCGGAAGTCATGTCTGGACTTGTTTCCACGATAAGATCTTTACCGGTCACTTCAGAGATGATTCAGGAGGCTACAGCTGCAGACCCATTACTACAGAAAGTCAGAAAATTTCATCTTTCAAGCTGCCCAAAAACATGCACCAACCAGCAACTTCAACCGTTTTTTCAGAGAAGATCATCTTTATCCGAAATTAATGGAACACTTCTTTTTGGAGAACGTGTGATTGTCCCATATAAACTCCAGAACAAAGTTCTCAGACAATTCCACTATGGACACCAGGGAATAAATCGGATGAAAGCTCTGGCACGTGGCTATGTGTACTGGCCAAACATGGACAAGCAACTAGAAGAACTAGTAAGAACTTGTGAAAAATGCCAAATGGTTGCAAAATCTCCTCGGAAAACAACACTGCAGGCATGGCCTACTCCAGAAATTCCGTGGTCACGACTACACATAGACTTCGCAGGACCAATTAATGGACGAAACTATTTAATATTGGTTGACGCATACAGCAAGTGGCCAGAAATCTCCCAAATGAATCATACTACTTTCAATGAAACGGTGAAGAGACTTCAAGAAATTTTCAGCAGATTGGGTGTTCCTGAAATTTTAGTTTCTGACAACGGTACTGCATTTACATCAACAGAATTTACAAATTTCTGTAAACAAAACGGTATCCAGCACCTACGATCTCCACCTTTCAACCCACAATCTAACGGCCAAGCCGAACGCTTCGTAGACTCTTTAAAGAGAGCACTCTTGAAGTTGAAGGGGGAAGGAACTACTCGAGAGACCATAGAAACATTTCTAAGTAGCTACAGAGCTACACCAAACCCAAATTGCCCGGAGGGTAAGTCTCCCGCCGAAGCATTGATGAACAGGAAGATGCGCTTACCAATGGATGCAATTCGTCCATCACCAAAGAATCACCCCAAGAGAAACAGGACGATGGAAAATCAATTCAATCGTCATCATGGTGCAAGATCACGTACATTCCTACGAGGACAAGCCGTATGGGCAAAAGATTACCGAAATGGTAAAGAAAAATGGACACAGGGTCAGATAGTACGTCGCTCTGGGAAAGTCATATATGATGTGGATGTACAATCATCTATTTGGGGCAGACACGCAAATCAACTGCGTCATTCATACCTTCCAAAGAGACAATCAAATGACATTCCATTGAATATTTTACTGGACACATTTGAATTACCTCAGAGTGTTCCCGCAGCATGCAGGAAACAAAACAAGGCTAAGAAGGACGGTCCAACACGAAAATCACAACAAGGCGCAAACCAACCTCAGTCCTACAAGTGGACCCACAGCAAACATCTTACAGACATCATCTTCAAAGGGGAGGTGTTAGATGGTCAAAGAGAGATAATCCATAAATGGATAAATGCAGAATTATCTCCCTTCCATCAAAAGATTAGTTGTGCCTGGCAGCTAGGCGAGACCAGGAGAACAGACTGGGACATTTTAAGATGGCCGCTATAGACTATCGTTCCTCAATCGTTCATTACGAACATTTAAGTTTATGTTATAGTTAAATAAATAATGTATTACAAATGTATTCAGTGTCGATTATAATTCAGACCCTTTCAAGTATCGGTTTTACCAAATAATCACACACACATCAGTCTCCAACTTCAAAACTATCCAAGAAGTATATTTGAATAAACTTTGCCGCTCCATCTTCAGGTAGCAACAGATTCCCAATTTTGTTGCAAACCAGTCCTAGATTTCAAAAGAAGGATTCCGCCCATGTACCGCCGCATTTCATGACCATATGAAGTCATTGCAAAACAGTTGTTGTAACTGCGTAGATTTTGCAGGAACTCTTTAGAGATGGGGCCGTTGACAGAGAGCAAGTCTTATAACAACTGTCGGTTCTCCGATCTTTAATGCTTCTTTTTACGTTTCTAGTTCCGTGTTTCCCATCGATGAAAACCTGAGTAAAGATGATCTTCACCAACCCATTCATGCGAGTTTCTTTATCATGAACAAACATTGTTAACTCATGTTTTCTGTCTCCGAGTTCTTTAGGACTCCTCCTCCTCCTCCTTGAATTCTTGTCTTGTTAATTTTCACTATTTATTGCTGTCGGCAATCTGGCCTGGCAAGCCGCCTAACAAGCTCTACTCGTAGTTCGTCCTAGTTAGCCACGGTTTTTTCCATACAAAGGATCTCTATAAATTCGGAGACTGACCCTACCGCATTTTTCATAACCTGATTAGACTTCTTTACTATTGTCTAACCTAAAATTATTTTTCTTTTGAATGGGTGATGGTCAGGTTGATAGTTATTTAAAAAGTTTCTGGAACTCTTTCATAGTCTCCCATTCTAACTTATCACCGACTCGTTGTCGCTCATTTCGCTAGTCTTAATATTTGCTGCATATGTAAAAATAAATACAATAGAAAAAGCAACAATACTAGTAAAATCAATAAAAACAATCACAAAACAATCGATAAATAGGAAATACTAAAACCTTTTACTGCATATATATTAGTTGTCTAAGTTTTTCTACAATGTGAGTTCTGTTCCTCTTCGATCTGATGTTCTTTTCATTTCCTGATATTTTTAGACCAAGAGGCAATGGACAAAAGCCCGTTATACTGACTAGCTTCTCTATTCCATCTTTTTCAACGTAGCTAACTTGACAATAATACTTTTTCAACTTGGCAATAATATTTTTTTCAACTTGACAATAATATTTTTTCAACTTGACAATAATATTTTTTTCAACTTGACAATAATATTTTTTCAACTTGACAATAATATTTTTTTCAACTTGACAATAATATTTTTTCAACTTGACAATAATATTTTTTCAACTTGACAATAATATTTTTTCAACTTGACAATAATATTTTTTTCAACTTGACAATAATATTTCTTCGTTTATTGTTTCTTCTTTCCTGTCCCGCTAACAGCCTGCTCCGGAAATAAAAAAAAAAGTATAGCTTGTCCTTGAGATTCTAACTTATCTCTGACAAAAACTAAGGGCCAATTCTGGTATACGGCAAAAAAAAAATCAAATAACTAATAATATCGCCCTTATTTCCGTACTCTTCCAGTCGGGTCCGAGGTAAAACATCTGGTTAAAGGTTGATATGGTGTCGCATACTTTTGGCTGCATTTTTGAGACACCAGAAAACTGCTAGTGTCGAATCGTCTCCGTTGAGTGGGTCGCACTTGTCACGTGTATTAACTGAACTAAAAAATCGGAGCAGGATTGATCCAGAATTGGTCATTAACTAAAAAGATATCCAAGCTTGGCTCCAAAAGGAATGATACAAAAAAAAAACAAGTAAGCAAAGCTTAGAAAAATCAAATCTTTAAAACGAATAATAATTTATTTTCGTTTTTTTTATATTTTGTAACTAGAGTCTTTTTCTTTGCTACTAAATCGATTTTGGGTCTCAACTTCTATATTCCAGCAGCGATTTCTTTTTACGAGTAGCGATTCTTTCTACATTCGAGCAGCGATTTCATCTAACCTCCAGTAGAGATGCCTGAAACCAGCTAATATTTCTACTTTAAAGAAAGGACTCTTTCGACCTTTGAACAAGAATTATTTTAGCTTTTTTTATTTGACTTCAGTTCTAAACTTACATTTTTGTATTTTTGTTACAGGTCTTTTCATAAGCAGTTTATATTTAGCGACAACGTTTCTAATGGCGGACAGATATTCCCCTTCGACAAACGCAACAGAGGGTGTCTTTAATAACTCCTGTTCAACATATAGGTAAAAGTTTTGCTTTTATTAACCGACGCTAACACTAATCTCCAGAAAGACAAATGTTCAATGGGGATTTGGTAAAGATTAGATTGATATAGTTAGCATGCATTCTTAATCTTCAATGTCAGCAATGGGATCCTGTATATTGGGGTAGTCTCGAATGCGGTGTAAATAGGAATTATACTGTGTTTAGAAAAACGAAAGACAAGTGAAATGAAGAAAAAAAGAAAGCGAATTCTTGTTGGGGTGAGACGTGCGTTTTTCATAAATAGCAAATGATATTATCGTTTCATCCTCTCTCTCTTTCTACTTCTCTTTCTATCTCTCCGTTAAAAATGTTTGAAGTTATACTATCAGCCAAGTTGAAATGATCATATAAGACTATTATTTCTTCTCTCTAACAATGAGAAAAATGGTTAGACAGTTGTTACAAGAAGGAACGATAACATTGTCGCTCTAAAAATGACAGGATTCCATTTCCGTTTGATGAAAGCCGATTTTCTTTTCTTTGTTGCAGACTACTTCCTAGTTGGCCAGTTGTGTACAAATTCGAAGAGCGATAGGAGCCTTCTATCATGTGTCTGAAAATGACAAAATGCTCAACCAGTGAGATCGGAGAAGCGACGTTGTACAATTCATTCTCTCTGCTGATCAAAGTTGTGAATACAGGACCACTATCAGCACCCTCAAAATGTACATACGAGCGGTTCAACGCTTGAGGACACAGTTCAACGAAGTTTCCTGCCACGGTTATGGTTTTTGGTGTGATTTCAAGTGAGGTATATATCATGCCACCTCACATCGTCGGAGTCGGCTTGAAAGTCAAGACCAAAGTGTACCTGGATTTACTGAAGAGTGTGGTGATCCCCTGGTGCAATCAGGTACCAGCTGGCAGACCCGGAATGTGGCAGAAGGACTCTGCGCCGGCCCACAAGCTAAAGATATCCAAGCTTGGCTTCAAAAGGAATGATACTCTTCTCTCACTGGCCCTCTTCTATCCCCTGACCTGAACCCGCTGGACCATTTCGTTTGGTTATACGCCGAGGACATCACCAACATAACCTCCAACAACACTGATTGCCAGCATCCGCCTAGTATTCGCCGAGCTCCCACTGGCGCTTGTGGAAAAGGCTACTCCTTGTTCCGGAGCTGTATTGAGGCAGTGATTGAAGCTGAGGGCGGCTACATTGAATAGATGTCAGCTCTATTACATAATTAAGTTACCTGAATTGATTTTTTTCGATACAAGTTTTAAAATAAAGCTGTAGTGTTGTTTTCTTTAGGACGACAAATTCATCCTGGCACCCTGTATGGCATAACCAAACAGTGAAAAATGTTATCGCATATCGGAAAATGAGACAAATTATGGTTATAGCTTTATAGATTTATAGGGATAGAAATGGTTAGATAGCTGCTAATGTGCTAATTGATAATTCCGGCTGCGTCTCTTCTTTTCCCATGTTAGTCATTTTATTAACTTCTGGATAAAATAAAAATGAGAAAAATTGTTCGACAGTTGTAATAATATAGCACGAGTAAAGAATAAGACAGAATATTACATGGTTTTTATAATATAAACTAAGAATAAGAAAATTATTGTATAGCGTTATTTATACTGAAAGTTAAACAGTCTGTTTTGGTTTTGATTATTTGTACTACAATTCTAATCCTTTCGTTGTTGCAAAAGTATACTCGACATTCTGTAGATGCGTTTTGAGCAACTCAGCAATCTTACATCGACCGAGACTATAAGAGAATAATATTTAAGATGACAATATTAGTTCGAATAATCAATCTACATCTTAGAAAATCTGAAACATAAGTATATTTTATATTTATGAAATTAAAAAAGGTTGTGACCCTAGGACATGGCCAGAAAGAAAGACGCGAATAACAGGTTTAGGTAAAAAGAATATATTGTACAAGAAAGTGAATAAAAAGAAAAGTTTCTAGTATTTCTAACTGTTAAGTAAAACAGTCTGTAGTCCTGCGTATAGTTACAATATTTTCCCACGGGAGTATTAGCCATTTGGTTTAGATAATGTATAACAGAGTTTATTATGAGTGAATGAGTAAATCACCATTGAACTCCTCTCCCAAGCTTGGAGTACTAGTACTGTTTACTTTTTGGATCGATAGTCAAAGGGTCCGTGAATTTCCTTTTCCTTCCTGGTCGGTGGAATTTTGGAACTACTTAGAATGATTCGATGTCGAAAATGTAATATATCGTCTGAATCACCTCTTTTTTGTGGGACGCATAGTTTGGGTCATCGAACAAACACTTTCTTATCTGATTAAGGTATCTTTTATGCGTGAATTTTGGACCTTGAATTATGTACACCATATTTCTGTTTCTTTTTTATATTGTTCCCTGTTATTCAAAAGACGTGTTTTTTTTCTGTACGTTTTGTAGAAAACTTTTTCTCCTTGGTCATAGCGTTTCCTATGCATAATAGGGTCCTTAATTTTGGTTGCTTTGGTAACAATTTTCCTAATACGAGTCTTATCTTTTGCTAGAACATAGTCTCCGCTAAGGATAATCAAGATGGTGTGTTTAGATAAAGTATGATCCTATAGACCTATAAAAACTGCTGCAGTGCAATTTCTGTGGGTGTTCCGCATGCTTTTTTAAGTGATCCTTTCAACGTGTCGACGCGTTCCGCTATCCCATTAGATCGCAAATGGCACTAGGGAGTCGTTGAATGATAAATGTGGAACGTCTCACAGAACTCCTTGAAGTCTGAGGACGTAAATTGTGTTCCATAGTCACTTACTAAATACTCGACAACTCCAAACCGAGCAAATAATTCATGGGGCAAATTAATAATTAACCCTGTAGTGGATCTTTTACATCTTAACACTTTTGTCCGTTTTGATAGCTGTCCACCACAATAATGTAATACTAATCCTCCAGTCGCCCTACGAAGTCTTTATGACTTCTAGATCAGAGTTGATCTGTTTTAAGTCATAGCTTAAAAGTAGTTGGGCTTCCTTTGCCGTCAAATCCCAACCCTTGTATGAGTCGACCATGTTTTTGATGTCTTTGACCATCATAGGCCAGTATACGTAATTACATACGATGTTCTTCATTCCGTTTATTCCTAGGTAACACATTTGAAAATCTTTCATTATCCTTTTTATAATGCTATTGGTATGACGATCCTCCCGCTATATCGTAGGCTCATATCACACATAGGAAACGAGACAGTATTTGCTGGTTTCTATTTGTAACTGTCTGTATTGTAGCACTAATAAATTCGTCTTTTTGTGCTCTGTGTTTAATTTTATGCGGCGTGACCGGAAGTTTTCTGATTTCACATCATGGTTTTAATTTCTAATATCTACCTAATATCTTCAAATCATCCATAAACAGTAAATGGTTGAGGTGTCTGCCACCAGACCCAAATCTACACAACAGCTTCTATTTTTTCAAGAGGATGCTCAATGGCATCATCACTATTACAAAAAAGTTGAAATAACGAATCGCGTTGTCATATTCCGCGTCTAATTTACACCTCCCCAAACACCTCTCTGTTCGCTTTCAGAACCGTTTTCCATTGAGCCATACTTGTCATCAAAAGGCCTATAATATTTCCAGTAACCTTTATATAGATAGTGTTTCACGGATCCATGGGTGAGGAACCATGTCGTATGCCTTCCTGTAATTGATCCATGCGTGACATCATACATGATGACGATGGACTAACCCTGCTGAACAGTGGGACACCTGCCGGACATGAAACTTTAACAATATGTTGCAGCCTCATTCACGCCGTTATCTTCAATACGTTGATTAAACATTCTCCCATTAATAGGCTTGGTAAATTCATGGTCACACCACCACCGATAGTTTTATCGAGACATCATCTCTAGGAGGATTACAAACCAAGGTTAAAGAGCCCTACCAACTTTCCCTTTAGTCGACTTTTACGGTGCACCGGGACAGTGGTTATATCTATTCTAATCCTCAACAACGGGGATAATAATTATAATAATAAAACTACTACTACTACTACTACTACTACTACTACTACTACTACTACTGCTGAAAATAAAATTATTAATAATAATAATAAAAATAGCAATGATAACAATAATAACAATAATGATGACAAAAAACTAATAATAGATGATAATAAAAATAGCGATAATCACGAAAACAATGCTATTACTAGTAACAACGATGACAACATTAATAAAAGCAACAATAATGATAATGTTAATAAGCGCAATCACTTACATCATTTTTTATCACTTAACTAAGTATAATAACAGTAATATCAATAATAACAATAATAATAATAATAATAATTATAATAATTATAATTATAATAATAATAATATCAATAATAATAATAATAATAATAATAATAATAATAATTATAATAATAATAATATCAATAATAATAATATCAATAATAATAATAATAATAATAATAATAATAATAATAATAATAATTATAATAATAATAATGTACATGCACAAAAATACGAGTAAGTATATGGGACTATGTAGCAAAAAAATGTTCGTTTTATCTGAGTATGAAAAGTTCAATTGTAAAATCTAATCAGAAACGCTTACTTTTTCCGGTTATCAAGCACAAATAAAAACAAAATAAACCCGAAGTGTAGCAAAAGTCCTCGTTTCAACCGAGAATTGAAAGTGCAATGAAAAATTCAGTTAAAAACACTTACTCATTGCGGCTGCTAGTTTGACTCCGTCGATGCTGCTGATGATGATGATGGCAAGGAAAATGTACACACAAACAAAAACAAAATAAATGCGAGCAAGTGTAGCAAAAGTATCGTTAATAATAATAATAATAATAATAATAATAATAATAATAATAATAATAATAATAATAAGGGACATGGACATACAAGCTGATAAACCCATCCGAGCAAGAAGACCAGATGTCGTAATAATTATAAAGAAAGAAAAGTCCTGTCAAATTGTAGACTTTGCTGTTCCAGATGACCACAGGCTGAATATAAAAGAAAAGGAAAAACGGAGCAAAGAGCTGAAAAGGATATGGAAGATGAAGAAAATCAAAATAATACCTATAATAGTAGGAGTACTAGGAACAATTCCGAAAAACTTTGAAAACAGAATGGGAGAAATTGGAATAGAAAAATACAACGAACAACAATCATGAAAACAGCTGAAATATTAAGAAAAACCCTTGACTGTGGAAACTAACACACAGGAGCAACAAGTGCGGGCCAGACAAAAGGCTGCAAAGGCAAAACATGAAACACTACATGGAACCAAGGACACTGAAACCGCATATCTATAAGTTCTCTAACCCAACCCTACCCCCATTGCACATCACTGCTCCCCCTCCAAAAAAAAAAAGAGCGAGACAAGATAACCAAGTAGTCAAGGAGGCAGGAAAGACTGATGAACTGACCAAACCTCAGCCGAATATGTACGAAGAGAACTGGGACCTTGGGGAAGGCTTATTGTCACTCAACTCCCAGCAAAGCCAAATAGATGCTGCCAACGAGAAATCAATGGCAAGCAGCTGTTGCGATAATGCAAATTTATTTGCAAATGTTATCGAAAGAGGTAAAGAGTACTGGAACGCTGGGGGGACTTGTGTCACTCAGCTTCCAAGGAACACCACAGGCTGTGTTCAGGGAAAGATCTCTGAAGACCTGTGTGAAAGCTCCTTGTGAACGAATAATAATACAAAACGTTAACTAAAATAAGCGGTCCTGAAAGACGGTGTTATCTGCATCGAATGGCACTGCACCAAAGAGTCATGAAATGCCCAGAAGGCCCGAGGAGGGAGAGCATTAACAGATATTCATTGGAAAAGTGGGGGTAACGCAAGGGCTTCGGGAGACCTTTTGCCATCTAGACTCCAAGGAATATCACTGGCCTTTATCGATAAGAGATCAAGGGTATGAAGATGTCACGATAACAAGAACCATCTCCGTTGGCTATCGAAAGAGATGAAGAGCATCGAAAATTTGGGAAGAGTTATTGTCACTCAGACTCCAGGGAACATCACAGGTTATTGCCAGTGAGTGATCGCTGTTGATGGTAAGACTCCTACAAAATGAATAATGATAACAGTAACAAAACTTATTATTTTTAGTCAAGCAAGAAAAAATGCTACATGGCATACGTTAATAATTTTCGAATGATATTTATGACCCAGTGGATCACAAGAAGAAATCTGAACTGAAATTAAAATTTTCCCCCGAATAAACAAGATTTTACCACAGCTATTTCCTTATTCTTCTTTCAGACAATGTGACGAATGTATTCGAAACGCAGACTGCGGTTTTTGTTATGAAGACACGCCTGACGTCATTGGCGGCGATTGTCTCAAAGTCAGCGCCACCTCTAATCTAGTATCAGAACAAGGGGCATGTAACTCTTCATTAACTCTTTCTAAAGATTCCATGATATGGGCTTACGATTATTGTCCTGTATCATTTACGTGGTTTGCTATTATCGGACTGGCACTTTTCCTTATGTTTTTTGCTACAGGTAAGTGAATATTTTCTGGGTTTTCTTCTGAAAAATGTCCGTTTTGATTTGGATTGAGCAATGATTGCATTTATGTTACGAAAAACCTTGTATGACAAAACACATATACGGCTCTACTTAGTATATAATTAAAAAATACGACAATGATTATTCAATACCTTCTACAAATAAAGTTGTATCAGATATGTAGATAAGTTGTTTAAATCTACACTGATGAATCTTCAAAAACGAATCGGGCGTGTCTATAGCTACAATTAATTAATATTTAAATATTTAATTTGTATTATTATAAACGTAAAAAAATACATCGCCCATATATTTACGTTACACTTGGTTTAGACCAGTGTGATTTTGTATGAAAAACGTATTTACACCTCGATCGCACATCAAATCGCCTGGATTTTGGGTTAACAATGTTGGGTTTCAAGACGCTGGGTTGTAAGTTTAAGGTACACAAGCGTTTAATACATACTGATGGATATTCAAAAGACGAAACAAACCCGGCTATAAATATATATACTTAAATTATTTCATGGTTATCTCATATATATATATATATATATATATATATATATATATATATATATATATATATATATATATATATATATAAGTTGTAAATATTGCGAAGTGATACACGAATTACCATTAACGTATAAAACGATGCTCTTTCTGTAAACAAATCGAGCTTAGGTATTTCGGACGATGTTAACACATCGTTAAACTCACGACTCGCCTCGCACAGCAGCCGCCAATAGCGTAATGGTTAGGAGCCTTAACTATCGTACAGGCGGTCGGGTTTCAATCCTAGCTTGAGGCAGTTTCCTGTTTAGCCGCACTGATGAGCTGTAAAACAGTGGATGACTAAATATATATATATATATATATATATATATATATATATATATATAGTCGTGTGAAAAGCATATCTTATTTTTCTTTTATAATTATTATTGGAATTTCCCCCTTTTCTTTTCTTTGTACATATTTGTGAATTATTCCATAGATTATAGATTTCGGCCTTTTGGATTATTTTGGACCATTTTTCAATTACGTGATTTCCTTGGATTTTACTTGTGCAAATGGAAACTCAATAAACTTTCTTGGAATTATATTTTTGGATGTTACCGTCATTGGATTATTTACCTTTCACCAGACTATCCATTCACGTGTAATTACCTTCTTCCTCATCATATTCCCTCTGCTTCACTTTCTGTTATCAAGTAAGATCTTTGACTTACTTGTAGTTTCATCAAATACTTTTGTATGCAAAATCCGATCCCGCATTTTGCTAATTCCTACCCTCTGATGAAAAGGAAAGTATTCTTCGTAACTCCGCGGATTAAGGACTATCCACTTATCAAGTGTTTCCTTTTCAGATTAAATATGTTTTTAACTCTTTTTTCAAAGTGTTTTTTAACATGTTTTATTAACTGTTTGTTCTTATTATAAGCTTTATCTCCTATTTGGTTTTATCGAGCTTTTACATCTGGCTGATATTACTTTATAAATATTAATTCTTTAATATTTATAATATACTTTAGTTTTACCATCTTGGATCATTTTGGTAAATTTAATTGTAATTTTTATTTTATTTTATATATATATATATATATATATATATATACATATGAAGATATTTTTGTCTTTGATAAGGTGTTTAGTAAGATTCTGCTATTCAACGAAACACGTGTAAAATCTACTTTATCAAAAGTATGAATAAAATATTATAAGTGAGAATTAAATAATCTGGTTTTGCAATACTCACAAAAGATAATTTCCTCTCATTGAAATCTTAATTGCCGGTGGCTTGGAGGAAAAGTTCTAACCCGCATGGTCAATGTTGGCCTTGTAGACTAGCATTAATTATCATTTTCTACATTGATGATTGCATAAGCATGAAACACTAGGGTATGCAGGTACTAAAATGGTTAATATTTATCTTGATGCATATATTTCGCATTTTAATAACACGTTATTACAAAAGTGTAATTCGTTTTAATTTTTACATCCAAAATAATTTATGATTGGATTATTTTTCGTTATTATTTTATGCTAAAAAAAAAGAAAAGGATAAATAGCATAAACTATTGATATTTTCGGCGGAAAGTTATTTATTTTTTAACTCGAATATCCAGTTGATACATAAACTTTAAGATATATTTATGTTCGATAGGTGTCGGGCAACGGCGTAAAATATCGAATGTAATTGCACACACACGCAATGCCAGAGATAGCTGACTGCTGATCGATGACGTCAACCTACGTTGCGACTAAGTGTTGGGGTCATTGAAAAATTATCTAAAAACGGAAACCATCGAACGTCCTACATTTTAACCTGGGTTGGATCGGCTAAAAGCATAACAATAGAACAATAGACATTCCTATTTGAAGAATATCAGTATAAGAGCAACACAAGATGAATACACACAGAGACAAAGAACACAGAGAGAGCATCCATCCACCCCCATTCCATTTCACATATCGTTTGCTTTCTCTATTTCTCTCTCTCTTTCTCTCTCTCTCTCTCGCTGTCTGTCTTGTGTCTTCCACGAGGCGATAAGGGTAAGTAAATTGTATTGTTTTTATCTAAATGATTCGTTGTTGTGAATTTAAAAACCAAAGAAAAAGACTGAAAACTGTATATGATTTCGTACGCGTTTGACAAACGTGCGACCAGAAATTATAGAAACATTAGGAAAACACTATACAACTGTTATCTGACTCTATAACATTTATACTTACTAGTTCAAACATACGCTTGGTATTTATTTCCCTCGCGCGACGAGAAGATATGACGCCAGGGTCGAAAAATAGGATTGATGTACTAGCACCCCAGGAGAAGCATTCTAGCCTGCAAAAAATGATTCGGCGTTCCATCGAAGGCACCTTTCTCAAAAGGAGAGAGAGAGAGAGAAAGAAAGAGAGAGAGAGAGAGAGAGAGAGAGAGAGAGAGCAAAGCTTCGGAGATTGGAGCTTCTAAAATTGCATAGAATCAGCAATATATCGCAGCCAACAAAGATATTTGTAGACTCTGTTGGGTTTCTGGCTGATTGACAAAATATCTCGGGTTCTCTCTTTTTCACATATTACTAGCAAGTGCATACAACGGACGAAACAGTTAATGACCGAACGGATAGTCTTATGAAAACGCAACTCAGCCTCGTGAATTGAGCATTGAAAAATGATGCATTAGACTGAAATAGTACGCGTTAGAAAATAGATTTCTTTCAAGGTATGAATATATTTAAATAAATTGTTTTTTACAAACATATTTTTAAAAAGTACAATGTTTAATTTAAAATTTATGAATTTTAAAAGTTCACTTTTATGAACTCTACAAAGTAAAATATAATAATTAAAATTTAAATTTAAAGTACCTTAAATTTATTTTATGTTATGTACATTTTTGTTGCACTTTAAAAAAACTTATTTATTACTTAGCAATTAATGTTGCAGATATATAATTTTCAACTAACATTTTAAAAAGTGCAACAAAATGTACACTGTGGAAATTTGCTGTTAGTACGGTTAGCTGAGAGTATGTATGTTGAGGAGGACAAGTGCTATGAATTCATCGGAGTACATTCACTAAAAGACTTGTGAAACAGACACATGGATGTAACGTTGCAAGGATGAGACTAAGGTTGGAGTTTGGTCGACAGTGCGAGACTTATTAGATTTCAGACTCTTGTTTGGGCCCTAAGAGTGAGAAGTGTTATATGCACCAGCCCAAATGCGGTAACAGTGAATTGTGGTTTTGTAAATATATGCTCTATTGTTTTACATCACATTTCATGGTTAGCATTATTTAGACTGAACACATTGTGTAATAGATACATCTGTACTGCAATAAAAAGCGAAGTTGTTATTTAAGCAGACGGATAGAAAAAAAGGTTTGGAACTTCAAGATTACAACAAGGTTCCTACCATTATAAATTTGAAGTGAAAAAGTCCTGGATATGACCTTACACTATATCCGATAGTAAGGCCCCAGCTTAATTTCCATTGCTCCCAGGTCCACTCTGACCCGGAGTGGTAGTACCTGTTAGAGTCCCAACAATGGGTTAAATGGAAACCGACTTGAAAAAATATATTTTATTAAAAATGTTTATTCAAATTCACTGGATTCGGCATTAAATAACCTGAAAAGAGGTTGATATGCCGTCAAACAAAACCAACCAACCGAAGTGAAAAAAGTGACTTCCCCAGTTTGCGTTTGAGAAGTTAATAGTTACCATAATCAAAGTGTGCTTAAAGGAACGTCGACATTATTTATACAATAAATTGTAAGCAATATATATATATATATATATATATATATGTGTGTGTGTGTGTGTGTGTGTGTGTGTGCGTGTGCGTGTGTGTATAAAAATAAAATAAAAATACCAGCGATGGTTGACGTTGTTGTTTTGAAAAAAGAAAAACCGAATGAAATTATGAAATAATCAAGGTTTCGTCCCGATTTCAGAGGACATCTTCAGGATATTAAAAGGTAAAATTCAAGAAAAGAAAAAGATCATAGACCATACGGAATGAAAAGAAAACAGCGTTTGAATCCTACCCATATCGGGATGGACAAACCTATGTGTGTGTATGGGAAGGTTGGGTTGTTCAATGTCTATATATACACTTGTAAAAATGCGTTAAATAAATATGTACACTTTTTTTCTCTCTCTTTCTAAACTTATTTATTTTGTTGAAATATTTAAGGATTAAGGACAAACAGTTAACCAGGATCTGTTTTGATATTTTTTTCTTTGAATATTATTTTCCCTATGCTAGGGGCTAAATGGTAAAAGCCCTTTCTTTGCGTAATAGTATTAGTGTTTAATATTAGTGCTGATTCTAAAAGTCTTCTTTTAGCTCTATCTATCACGTATTTTATAATTTTCGCATGATCAAAATTAAATGAATGATCGTGTTTTGCACAATGGCAAAAGAGTGCATTTAGGGCGTTACCATTCCTTATATCTCTTCTGTGTTCGTAAAGTCTTAGTTTTAATTTACGCTGTGTTTCACCTATGTACGCTTGTTGATAGTTGTTACATGGGATGGAATATATACCGGTGTCGGATGTGAGGGTTTTGGGAGAGTGCTTGGTAGTTTTTAATGTCTGTTTTATTGTTGTGGAAGTTGTTTGTATCAAGTGAAAACCAAGTCTATTAAGAGTGTCGTAGATTTTTTATTTTTGGTGTGGGTGGGGATGAAAAATGTATGTTTAATAGTTAGGTATTTCTTTTATTTTTCTGTCTGTTTATATTATAGTGTATTTTCGTAGCTTTGTTCTTTGCGTAAGAAATGAAATAGGATGGGTACTGTAGTCTTTTTTAAAACTTTCGTAATGTATTGAAATTCACCATTAAGATAGTGGGGGTTACATATTCTAAATTCTTAAAGACCAACTCTTTTAAATACAGACTTCCTAACACCACGCATTTTAGATATATAGATGATATTCTTATTTTTCTCCCTAGAAACACACAAATAGAACAAATTAGAAATAAAGTAAATTCAGTAGAACCATCTATAAAATTTACACATGAATCCGAACAAGACTACTCCCTAGCTTTTCTAGACATACTCCTCATCAGATCAGAAACCGATCTGAGTTTCAAAGTACATAGAAAGACCACATACAAAAACGATTATATTCATAACTACTCACACCACAATGATAAAATAAAGACTGGCATGATTATTGGTTTTTTTTCTTGCGTGCCTTTAGAATATGCCCAAATATCTTAATGATCAATTTCAATACATTACGAAAAAAAAACTGCTACTACCCATCCTATTTCCTTCCCATATACACACATATGTTTGTCCTTCCCGATATGGGTAGGATTCAATCACTGTTTTCTTCTCATTTTCGTATGGTCTATGATCTTTTTCTTTTCTTGCATTTTGCGTTTTAATATCCTGAAGATGTCCTCTGAAATACTGACGAAACCTTGATTATTTCATACTTCCATTCGGTTTTTCTTTTTTCAAAACAACACACACACACACACACACACACACACATATATATATATATATATATATATATATATATATATATATATATATATATATGAGGCCCTTTAAGAAATTCGTTTCTAATCGTAGAGCACTTTCAGTTGAATTAAAAGTCGGTCAATTTAGCTCTTATGCGTAGATCATCGTATAACGATTAGATCACTGTCTGACTGACGTAAATGAACACTTAAAATTAAGATGTTTAAAATTCAACGTTATTTCAAGCGGTTAATGGTAGCCGAATGGATTAGGTCTCCGCTAATCGAGCCAGAGATGTCTCGTGATATGGGGTTCGAATCGTTCGACTGGTAGTAATCGTGACACCCTGCACTGAAGATTCCCGAAAAGAATGAAACACTAGTGTCTGTAGGTATTTAATTATTATAGTAGAAAATAATTATGACAACCCCTTGAAGAAATTCGTTTCTTATCGTTGAGCACTTTCAGTTGAATTAAAAGTCGGTCAATTTAGCTCTTATGCGTAGATCATCGTATAACGATTAGATCACTGTCTGACTGACGTAAATGAACACTTAAAATTAAGATGTTTAAAATTCAACGTTATTTCAAGCGGTTAATGGTAGCCGAATGGATTAGGTCTCCGCTAATCGAGCCAGAGATGTCTCGTGATACGGGGTTCGAATCGTTCGACTGGTAGTAATCGTGACACCCTGCACTGAAGATTCCCGAAAGGATGAAACACTAGTGTCTGTAGGTATTTAATTATTCTAGTAGAAAATAATTATATATATATATACATGGTGTAATTTCGTCGGATTGGAGACAATGTTACATGAAATACTACCGGAAAATCAAGAATACGCAGCAATAGATCAAGCGAGAGGTAGTTAATCAGAAATTTAGACATCTTAAACTCCGTAATCTTCAAGTATTATTTTATAGTCAGCATAACATTGGCCAGGTCATATTATCATATAGTTGACCAATTATATGAGTGTCTAGCAATTGGTGCTATGTCGGGTAAGATGAGGGCAGAGCAAGTTGATCAAAATGCGGTGGTAATGTGAACGCAATTGGTTAGCAGCAAATAAAAGCATCTACATGCATCGCACACATGCTGGCCTCAAGATGACTGAATTCAGTGAGACGCATCGACTAAGCAATATATATATATATATATATATATATATATATATATGGCAATCTTGTCGGATGAAACGAAAGTTGAACTGTTCGGTACATAGCGATAAGTGTTTAACGAAAATAAAACTGTCTTCAAGAAGCACAATACCATTCCCATAGTTATGTTTGAGTTTGGTCCCTATTATGATGTGGGGATGCTTTTAATTCTAAGACACTGGCGAATTACAAGTTATTCATGGTAAAATGCATGGTTGCATGTACAGTGAGATTCTAGAGAAGGACCCTCCGAAATCTGCAACTTTTTAGGATATAGTCGACATTTCGTACTTCTACACGACAATGATCCAAACATACTGCAAAGCTTACAAATGAATGGTTTGGAAAAATGTTATTCCTATTCTCAATTTGCAATTCCTGACTTGAATCCAATTGAGAATTTGCGTAATACTTTAAAGGTTAAAGTTCTTAAGCGGAATCTACAAAATATCAAGCAATTAAAGGAATTATGTAAAGAAGAATGGAGTAATGTAACATTCGATCAGTGCGAAAAACGTGTGGCCAACTGCAGACAGCAACTGGAAGTAGTGAAACAAGATAGTGGCTTACACAGGAAAATAATAAATTGATGTATGCGATATTTTGCACCGGGAAATTTTGGACTGTGATTAAAAAATGGATGTAATAATTTTTTTTATTTATTTTTCTTTCCAATTAAAACAACTTTACAAAATACTAATTTCCAAATATCAGACAAAAAAAACAAACATTAACTAGAGTCATAAAAGAAAATAACATGTATCAAATACGTATGCGTGCCAATGTATATGTGTATATACACGTGTGTGTGTGCGTGTGTAAAAGTGTGCGATTGCGTGTGTTCGATGTCATTTATTAAAATATACATAAATCTGCTCAATATATTTTAATGAGATCATTCTTATACATTTAAATTAATTTATTGTGGAATTTCAAATGATCTTATTTGTTAATATATGACGACATTTTCTTTTTTTATTCAAGGTATAGGAACTCTTCCTTGGACAATCAACGCTGAGATTTACCCCCTCTGGGCACGCAGCATAGGTAATGGGATGGCATGCATGACATGTTGGACTTGTACCCTCATTACTACATCATCGTTTCTATCATTTATTGAACTTATTCGAACTTCAGGTAAGATCGTGTTGCGTCATTTTTAGTTACTGTTCCAAATTAAATTTATGCATGTTATGACAGTTTAGATTTTGATAAATTAGCTCTTGTTAAAATGAGCATAAAACAAAGAGAAAACAAAAAATATATTTTAGAATATATATATATATATATATATATATATATATATATATATATATATATAATCTGTATAATAGATAATAGTAAATATGTATACAGATAAATAAAAAAAAACTTTGTGGGTATGTGTTCGTTCTCTAGGGACACGGAAACGGCTGGGCCGATTTTTGTTAAATTTTACAGGAAGATACCTGATGTGCCTGGGAGTGTTCTTACGTAATGCCTCCGATAAGTATCGAAAATCCATGATCCGCGTTTTCGATACTTATCTTAAAAAACCTAACATCACAAGTGCATTTGAGAAGTTTTATCAACGCACAAGCAGAAAGGCCCAGACTATTAAATCAACTGTAGATTCTTTTATAAAACAGGGGCGGGTTGAAATTGAATTTTTCTTTAAGAGACCAATTAAGCCATCGTACTTGCCTTTTGAAGGTTTAACCTTAATTTATTTGATTATTCAAATATAATTTCATAAAATCAGCGTTGGGGTTTTTGATAGTACAGAGACGTGTTCGAAATTAATGTTCCTGATTGGAGCACAAACCATGATACTTAACTTTTACATTAAAAATTTTAAGTGAAGTTATTATTTACAGATAATTTTATAAAATCAACAGTAAATTCTCTCCAGTGCAATGTACATTACATTGAAATATGAACTCAGTCACTGCAAGGAAGCATCTAAAGCTTTATCCCGGTAAACATCAAAGTATGGTTCCTAACGTGAGCAGGCAATCAATCGATTTCATCAGAAAAATGGGCAACGATTTCGATGTAAATAAAGTATGGAAGGGTGGGACATTAATAAAATCCCGGGCAGGGGACTTATTATTTAGATTAAGATCCATAGAGTGAATGAGGTATTTTGGTAAATGTTGCCAGTCAAGAGTAAGACTCCAAAGTCTACATTTATTACTTTTAATCACTTTAGTCAAAAAGACCCTTGTAGGGCCTTGTGCCTAATTTTGTTGTTTAAAAATCTTTTGTTTTTTACTTAATTGTATTTTCCAACTTTTTAAAAGCAATAAAATATATAAACAAGATCAAAGTTTAGTATCTGTTCCGGCAGATACTGCAAGCAAAGACCATATGTGGGGTCGTCCCCACATATAAAACTTTGGTCAATCTAGGGGAACCCCTTCATACCAATTGTCACTATCCAGCTCCCCCTACTCCTCGGGGAGTTGGTGCCCATTTCCCCTTCACTCCTCACATTAAAAATCGGCCTTGTGCCTAATTTGCTCGGTGGGGGAGCGAATAAATACATACTCCCCGGGGAGTTGGTGCCCATTTCCCCTTAACTCCTCACATTAAAAATCGGCCTTGTGCCTAATTTGCTCGGTGGGGGAGTAAATAAATACAGCTTTTCTTGGCGTCTTGGCCAAGATGAAGTGTAGTATCTGTTCCGGCAGATACTGCAAGCAAATACCATATGTCGGGGCAGCCCCACATATAAGACGTTGATCAATGTTGAGTAACCCCTTCATAGCAATTGTCACTATCCAGCTACCCTACTCCCCAGGGAGTATCCCCTTTCCCCTTCACTCCTACCATTAAACATCGACCTTGTGCCTAATTTGCTAGGTGGGGGAGCAAATAAATACCCTTTTCTTGGCCTTTTAATCAAGATCACAGTGAAGCATCTCTTCCAGCAGATACTGCAAGCAAAGACCCTATGTGGGCGCGACCCCACATATAAGACCTTGGTCAATGTAGGGGCAACCCTTCATACTAATTGTCACTATCCAGTTCCCCTACTCCCCGGGGAGTTGGTCCAAATTTCCCCTTCACTCCTCGCATTTAAAATCATCCTTGTTCCTTATTTGCTCGTTGGGGGAGCAAATAAATACCAACCCCACATATAAGACCTTGGCCAATATAGGGGCAACCCTTCATACCAATTGTTACTATCCAGCACCCCTACTCCCTGGCGAGTTGGTCTTCTATTTCCCCTTTACTCCTCACATTAAAAATCGGTCGTGTGCCTAATTTGCTTGGTGCGAGAGAAAATAAATACCAATCCCACATATAAGACCTTGATCAATGTAGGGGCAACCCTTCATATCAATTGTCACTATCCAGCTCCCCTACTCCTCGGTGAGCTGGTTCCTATTTTCCCTTCACTTCTCACATTAAAAATCGGCTTTGTGATTAATTTGCTCGGTGGGGGAACAAATAAATACCAGCCCCACATATGAGACCTTGGTCAATGTAGGGGAAACCCTTCGTACCAATTGTCACTATTAAGTTCCCCCACTCCCCATAGCTTGTCCCCTATTTCCCCCTTACTCCTCACATTAAAAATCGGCCTAGTGCCTAAGTTGCTCGTTGGGGGAGCAAATACATAGAAACTCAACATATAAGACCTTGGTCAATGTAGGGGTAACCCTTCATACAAATTGTCACTATACAACTCCCCTACTCCCCGGGGAGTAAGGCTCCTATTTCCCCTTTACTCCCTACATTAAAAATCTGCCTAGTGTCTAATTTGCTTGGTGCTTGGGAAAATAAATGCCAACCCCACGCATAAGACCTTGGTCAATGTAGGGGCAGCACTTCATACCAGTTGTCACTATCCAGCTCCCCTACTCCTCGGGGAGTTGGTCCCTGTTTCCCCTTCACTCCTCACATTAAAACTCGACTTTGTGAGTAACTTGTTCGGTTGGGGAGCAAATAAATACAAACCTCACATATAAGACGTTGGCCAATGAAAGGACAACCCTTCATACCAATTGTCACTATCCATCTCCCCTTTTCCCGGTGAAGTTGGTCCCCATTTCCTCTTCACTCGTCACATTAAAAATCGGCCTTGTGCCTAATTTGCTCGATGGGGGGAGCAAATAAATACCAGCCCCACATAGGAGACCTTGGTCAATGTAGGAGCAACCCTTAGTACCAATTGTCATTATTCAGCACCACCACTCCCCATGGAGCTGGTCCCCATTTCCCCTTCACTCCTCACATTAAAAATCGGTGTTGTGTCTAAGTTGCTCGGTGGGGGAGCAAATAAATACCAACTCAACATATAAGATCTTGGTCAATGTGGGAGCAACACTTCATACCAATTTCAGTATCCAGGTCCCGTACTCCCCGGGGAGTTAGACCCCTATTTCCCCTTCACTACTCACATTAAAATCCGCCTTGTGCCTAATTTGCTTGGTGCTAGAGAAAATAAATACCAAGCCCACGTATAAGACCTTGGTCAATGTAGGGGCAACCGTTCATACCGATTGTCACTATCCATCTCCCCTTCTCCCGGGGCAGTTGGTCCCCATCTCCCCTTCACTTCTCACATTAAAAATCGGCGTTGTGCCTAATTTGCTTGGTGGGGGAGCAAATAAATACCAGCCCCACATAGGAGACCTTGGTCAATGTAGGGAACCCTTCCTACCAATTGTAACTATTCAGCTCCTCTACTCCCCATGGAGCTGGTCCCCATTTCCCCTTCACTCATCAGATTAAAAATCGGCCTTGTGCCTTATTAACTTGGTGGGGGAGCAAATAAATACCAGCCCCACATATAAGATCTTTTATGAATCCGATGAAGATGATGCCAGCACGATTAAACGATTGTTTCGTTGATTTCAGAGTGACGACAGAGATATTAGTGACAAACTGCGCCATAGTCTTTTATAACGAAGGCATCAAAAGGGGTTGGCAACATTGCATTGAGAATGGTGTTGACTATGTATAATTATAATTACTGGGGCACAAAATTTCACTCAAAACGGGCGACGTTTTGTACTCCAGAATTTATTTTTATACGCTAATGGTACCACTCCCGTCTTAGTAGCTCTTCAACATTTTAGTTTTTGAAGTAAAACATTGGATGCCTTACTTTTGGAACGACATGCGTATGGTAAAGTGATTGAAAATGATGATAAAATGAACGAAATTTTATTACTTATGAGGCCTGTTTGTGACGAGCATGTTGACATTTTTCTTGTAAACGACAATGTTGTATTATTCAGGAAGCAATCACGTAATCATATGTTCTACCTGTACAAAAATGAAAATAATTTTTTTTTTATTGCTTTTGAAAGAAAGGAAAACTTATTTTAGTTTAGGTGACAAGACGAGTTATTGCTGTGAATGTATCACAAAGGAGGATTCAATATTCACTGATCTTACGTGCTACTACAGTCAGTACGTCAGCAGTAGATCTTGCAGGAAGAAGAGGGCCAATGTCATTGTTAAGGTGACTGCACTTATGCAATCCTGACCTGAAAGTTTCATCTTGTTGTTACAAATATTAATGGTGTGAGATACTAAGAAAACAACCCCTGTTATATACGTGCGTCAGAAGCAGAGATGCGTAATTGAATTTCTGACAAAAGTGCATTGAGAAAGGTTTTGATTTTGCAACAAAAAATAAATTTTGAAGTACAAAAGTTTTTCTAAATTTGTGAGTAAAAAAATGAAAGACTTTACTTTTGGAAGGACTTTCGTATGACAAAGCGGGTTCTGTACGTCTACCCACAGCCATCGTTCATAGTTGGCAAAAGTGTATTGAGAATAGTTGTGACTATGTATAAAAATAAATGTTGGGGCACTTTTTTTATTTTTGCTCGTTTTAATAATATCACTCCCGATTGGTAGCTGTTCAATTTTTTAAGTTAAAAAATAGGAGGCTTTACATTTCGAACAACCTTCGTATATCTTATAGCATTTCTCTCCTAAAATTGTTTCTGCCTTTTTCCTGTTTTGCAGGTGTCTTTTACGTGATGGCATCCGTGGCTCTGGTTGGCTCGATGTTTTGTGTCTTCTTTCTACCCGAAACAAAAAACAAATCTTTAGAAGAAATCGAAGAATTATTTTTATCGAAGAAAACAACACTATCCGAACAATCTCTAAACAAGGGTTCATCTTTCTTTCAGTATTTTTATACATAAATTAAAAATGAAATCAATTAAATATCTATATATCTATCAAAGTGATAATCTGTGTGATGACAATTCTCAACCTATATACCCAACGAATTTTTATCTACAGACTTGAAATTAGTATATAAGGTATTCAGACACGTGGAAAACTTTTTAATTTGCTTTCGCCCGAAAAAGGGCTGCTAAGCGTTCAAAATTGAAAAATTGTTACTTCAGGGTAATCGGATTTTTATCTGTTGTCAACTGTTTCATGACTGTGAATGCGCGTGTTGTTCATATGACAAATACATTAATTAAGGATAAGTAGGCCTGAATACACTATTTAATGTTGTGGCAAGCTGGCCTCATGGTTATCATATTTGGCTCACTATTTTTAGGTTTTGGTTTAGTGTTTAGATCGAATATTTTTTTACTTACAAGAATTGAACTGTTTAGAAAATACACAATACTCGCATGCAAGTATCTCTTTTCGTTTCTTTTATATCATTTTTACAGGAATTTAATAATATGCTCAATACTGGACAACGTCGGGTACATTTGCTAGTATGTTATATTTATTTTAATAAGAATTATTTGTTTCGAATTTATTTTTTGTAAATTTTATTTGAAATTTTGTTGTTAATAGTTTGACAATGGTTCAATATTTAAATGGCATGAAAGCGTCAATTTAAATTTACGTTATTCATGCACTGGATCGTTTAAATCACACTGTTGATGTAATTCATTTAAAGCCTATAAACCTGCGTGAACCACAAACCTCTGATTTTCACTAGAATTTGTTTGGAGCTATGGTTGATGCTTATTGATGTTTGTGACGCTACTTGAAGCTCACAATCCTGCTTATTGACGCGAGTGTCTCTGATTAAAGCCTGTGGCCTTGATTATTGATGTGACTGTCCTTATCTGAAGCTTACATCTCTACTTATTGATATGAGTGCCCCTACTTGAAACTTACAGCCTAGCTTATTGATGTGAACTGCCCTGCCTGAAGTTGGGGTCCTGCTTATCTATATGAATGTCTCTGCTTAAGGCTTAAGCCCTGTTTATTGATGTGTGGCCATGCTTGAATCTTCCAGCCTTGATTATTCATATAGGGGAACCGTGCTTAAAACACATAGCTCTGATATGACTGGCCCTGCTTAAAGCTTACGGCCCTGCTTATTGATATTAGTTGTCGTGCTTATTGATATAAGTGGTTTAGCTTAAATCTTACGGCCATACTTCTTGATGCTAGTTGTCGTGGTATAAATAACCGTGCTTGAAGCTTACAGCCCTGCATTGATGTAAATGGGTATGCTTGAAATTCGCCTCCCTGCATATTGATGTTTGTTTGACTCGGTTTGAAGATCACAGCCTTGCTTATTGATGTGAGTAGTCCTGTTTGTAGCTTGCGGCACTACTTATGGATGGGAGTGACATTGCTTAAAACTCGGGGTCCTGTGTATTAATGCGAGGTTTCACTGTGTAAGCCTCCTCACAGACTTGATTATTGGTGTAAGTCGCCTTGTTTGAAACCCATAGTATTGTTTTGATAAATGTAGCCCTGCTTACACCTCACACCCCTGCTTATTGATGCGAGTGACCCTGCTTCAAATTCACGCCACTAATTATTAACGTAAATGACCCTACTTGAAGCTTGCAGTACTTCTTATAGATGGAAGTTGCCTTGCTTAAACCTTTATGACCCTGCTCTTCATATGAGTTCCTATGTTTAATTCTAATTGAGATGATTAGCCTTGCTTAAAGCTTGAATCATATATATTTGTATTTTCCGGAAATGTACAAAAACAAAATAGAAAAACAAAAAATTAGACAAAGGCTACTCAAAAATTGGGGAGAAGGGTCTAAGGTCATCCTCATCACTGCACCTTTTGTTGGTCTATGCTAACTTTAGTTAGAGTTCTCATTCACCATACAACCGCAAGCATACCGGGGGTGGGCTTCCTACTTAAGATTCCCGGATTAGATCGCTTTTTTAATAAATAAATAAACTGTAAAATGTATCCTACTAAAAGCTTGATGTCCTGCTTATGATATGAATGGTCGTGCTTATTGATATGAATGGTCGTGCCTATTGATGTAGAAGGGCTATGCTTAAAGTGCACGGCCTGTTTCAAGATTACGACCCTTTGTTTCTATTGGAGTTGAATAAAACAAACTTGTAATTCAGAGGGAAGCAGTCCCATTGGTAATGTGTTCCGCAGGCGTGAAGTACTTTAAATAAAACTCTGTCTTACAGAAATTCGGCCTCACGTTAAATGCATGGGGGTGAAAGGAAAGTTTGTATTTGTTGAAGTCGCAAACATGAACCAAAGTCAAGCGGAGAATTAGTGGAGTCGTATTTAAAATATACAGGTTTTATAGGTCGCGATATTATAGGCAACAGAGATTTTGAAGGAGGGAATGCTAACGTTTTTAGGTAAAAAAACGATGCGTTGTGAGTTTTCGTGTTTTTTTACTTTCAATTTCCAAAACTAAGTAGCAGTTTCCCTTCTGTAAAATATGTGATTTAGATTGTCAATTTGAGTGACTTTTAATAGTATATTGTTTCTCAACAAAAGTTTCTTGTATAAACCATTGTTAGATAAAACAGATATATCAAACAATCTTACGAAGCAAAAACTCTTAAAACAATAGCTTTATTTGAAAACATGGGGTTTATTAGTTTTTATTTAAACATATCAAAGGCCTTCGACAAGGTATGGCATAAGGGCCTACCTCACAGGATTTCCAGCTACGGTATAACTGGAAATGTTTTCACAATCATTAAATCATTTCTCTCTGTCGATGGACAAAAATCAGAGGTCTGCAGTATTAATGCTGGATTCTCTCAAGGGTCAATCCTGGGCCCAACTCTCTTCCTGATCTACATCAATGACCTCCCTAAACACATACTTAAATAATTCGTTGACATCTATGCTGATGGCACGACCATCTACGGCAACACATCAAAGGCTGTAAATGACAAAGGTCTCTCTGATTCTCTCTCCTCTGATCTCGAACGCGTGGTTCAATGGGGGAAGTCGTGGCTGGTTACTTTTAATGCATCTAAAACCAAACTCCTATCTTTACATCATCAACGCTCTGATCCCCATCTGGCATCAATTGAAATGGATGGCTCCCGTCTGGGAGAAGCCCCATGTTTTGACAAGCTTCTGGGTTTGTCCTTTACTCCTGATCTGAAATGGAACATGTACATCAAGTCTGTTGCCAAGGTCGCTGGAAAGATGATGGGATCCTTCTACCGCTCCAGAAGATATCTCACTACTGATGCAATTCTCTATCTATATAAAAGCCAAGTACGTCCAAGGATGGAATACTGCTGCCATATCTGGGCAGGAGCTGCTGAAAACAGCCTATCCTGCCTTGACAGAGTACAAAATAGACTTCGTGGCTTAGTGAGGGATGCCTTTTTCTCTACCCTGCAACTTCTCTCCCACAGAAGAGACGTTGCGAGCCTATCCTTGTTTTATCGTTATTTCCATGGCAGGTGCTCGTCTGAACTCCAATCTCTGGACCCCCTCGCCAATCTTTCACGAAAAACACCCGTCTAGCTGAATCCACTGTGAAAAATGTCCCCCACTCTTTATCTGTGCCTAAATCAAAACGTGGATTCCATGAACAAAGTTTCTTTCTTAGAACTGCACGCCTGTGGAACTCTGTTCCGTCTGCCTGCTTCCCACCTGACTGCAACTTGGATGTCTTCAAGTCCAACGTTAACAAATTCCTAATGAACCGCCCCCTTAAGTAAACACTGCATCAAATCTCCAAACTAACGTACTGTACTTGCAATAACCCCTATCCCTGAGTGGCTTCCGGGCCTTGATAAGTTGTGACCACCGTGTAAAAAAAACAAAAAACTTTAAAATGATAAGAATGACAGACGCCATTGTAATGATTATTCAACGGAAAAATATTCGATCATTGTTGTCATTTTCATGTAAATATCAAATTACTTGTAATTTATAAATATCACGTATAGAAGTTTGCTTAAAATAGTTTTATATGATAGGAGTTTGTCCTCATCTTTTGAAAGCATTATTACAGAAAGTTAACATTGAGAAAAAATGAGAAACATCGAGTAATATTCTGTATATATTTTGTATTTAATAAAAACATAATTTCCTAATTGTTTTACTACGAATTTTTATGGCATTACCCGAATCATAAAATACGACTTTGGAATTGCGAAGTGCATTCAATTAGTTTCGAATCTTTATTTTGTACAGGTATTTAAAATTGTCGTAGAATTCTGAAAATTCAGTAAGTTATTGATCTATGTCTTATAAGATGAGTGACCAATTTTTATGATTTCAGGTTCAAATAAATAACTATAGTAAGAATGGGAATGCAATCCTACTAAAGTCTGATTATCACGGCCGGCGAATAAAAAAAATACACTCTGGACGTGAAGAAAGATAAGAAGAACGTCATGCAATAAAATTATGTTTTAAACTTGGGAAAATCCACAAAAACGTATCGATTGGTTCAGACTGATTTTGGACAATCTTGCATGAATCAAGCATCAGTTTTTGTGTAGTATAAGAGATTCAAGGGGGGCAGGGAGTCTGTGAGTGATAATGAGTAGTGTGGGGTAGTAAAAAAATCAGAACACCAGAGTTGATTGGCCAAATAAAGAATTTCATTGATAATGACCGTCGTGTTTCTATAGAAAAATAAGTAAACAGTTTGATGTCAGTGTGAGAACTGTACACATATATATTTGTGAGAAACTGAAGATGCGGAAAATTTGCGCGAATGCACAAGTCTACAACTCCATCCTTGTCAGATACTATTTGACCAAGTGGGCATCAAGACAGTTACTCATCCTCCCTATAGTCAAGACCTTGCTCCGTGTGACTTTTGCGTATTCCTAAGGCTCAAGGAAAACCTTAGAGGCTGTCATTGAGATAAATGAAAATATAAAAAGCTGTGATGAGGTAGATTGATATGCTCACACAAGAGGACCTCCATGAGGCCTTCCAGAAATTGTTGTAACTATAGAGCAATGCATTGAAACCGGAAGAGATTTCTTCGAAGGGGAGAAGAGTTTCATATGTTTACTATCAAGAAAACTGACTATACATAAAAAAAAAAAAAATCTGGAAACTTATTTTAGGCACCTGGTATGCTTTTTTATTAGAGAAAAACGTACAAAGTTTCCTTCTATGGATTAAGATGGATGCTACCGAATGTCTTAAAAACAAATTACAAATGTTTTCCCATGAACTAAATAGTTATAATAATACATGACTCGATTTTCGAAAAATTCAAACTAGAGAGGAAAAGAATCGGAAAGTTAAAATCTGAAATTGACACTGTGTAAATGGTAAACGAAAAACGTAGCCACTAGATTCAAATTTTAACAGCGGGATTGCAAATAACATAACCATATTTAATGTAAAAACCGCTACATTTGCAATACTCTATTTGACTAGTTAGATATAAGATATTAAATGATTTATGTTTTATATATTTACTAGCGGAGCTACGCGGCGTTGCTCGGGACCGTACACATAATGAAAAATTGATTATTCTTATGAGAGAGGAATTTTGTATGTTTATGTATCATTTGCTATTTCGAGCAAAATGATATTTTACCTACATAAGACGGGTATTACACATATGAAATAATTGTATCTTACCTAGGGTAGGTTATTTACAGCATGTATATGCAAGGACAAGTAATATGCAACAAATTTATCTTATCAAATCCCAAGCGATGCCAGGTATTTTGCTAATATATATTTTCACCTAATTCATTCAATCCCGGGCAACGCTGGGTGTTTTGTTAGTATATATCTCAATCAATCTCATGAAATACTGGGCGACGCAAGGTATTCTGTTAGTATATATTTCAATCAACCTAATTCAATCCAAGGCAGCGCCAAGTATTCTGCTAGTATATATTTGCATCTATCTCATTACATCCCAGGTGACCATGTATTCTGCTTGCATACATTTGCATGTATCTCATTGAATCCAGGGTGACTCCTGGTAATCTGTAAGTATATATGTTGACGTATCTCGTTGAATCCAATTATTCTTGGATTGTTACACATTTCCACAATTTAACCCACATTATCGCGCACCTGTCTAAAATAATAACTTTAAGACATTGTCTTGGCTGGTTTTTCATTACAAATACATCATCAAAATAACTCACATTTAATCATTTTTCATATTTTTTGATGTGTTACTAATTTACACAACCATGTCACATGATTTAACTTACATTATCGCCTCCACTCTTACTAAAATAAAAATATTGATACATAGGCTATAGTATGTTACTAATTTCTGCTATCATTTTCCATGAGTAAATCCACGTTATCGCCCCCTTCTATCACTATAATAATAACTTTTAGACATTGTATGGCTGGTTATTTCATTACAAACCCACCAACAAAGTAACTCACATTATATCATTTTTCATAATTCTTGGAAATGTTACTAATTTCGACGATTGTTTTTAATGAAGTAACCCAAATAATCGCCACCTCTTGCTAAAATAATAACTTTCATAAATTGTCTGGTATGTCTACTTCATTATGAATATACCAATCAAATAACTCACATTTCATCATTTTTCATAATTTTTGGATATGTTGCTAATTTCAACCGTCATTTTTATCTCCTCTTACTAAAATAATACCTATGAGACACTTCTAAGCTGTTTATTTCATTACAAACACACCTAGCAATTTACTCAAATTTTACCAGTTTTCATTATTCTTGTATATGTTACTAATTTCGAGAATTATTGCTAATAAAGTATCCCAAACAATCGCCCCCTCATAAACCGACATGATCCCGTTCCTCTTACAAAAATAACAACCTTGATACAACTTCTAGCCTATCTATTTCATTACGAACACAACAATCAAATAACTCACATTTAATCATTTTTCATTATTCTATGATATGTTACAAATTTCGTTAATCCTTGTTTAAGATTTAACCCGCATAATCGACCCCCTTTTACTAAAATAATAAAAATTTCAGACAATATCTGAGCTGTTTATTTCATTATATAAACACACCAATCAAATAACTCATATTTTATCATTTTTCATAATTCTCAAATATATATATGTTTTGTTATATAGGCATTACCACTTATCAAGGCCCAGAGGTCACTCCAGGATGAGGGTTGAAAAGTGCACAGAAGTCAATTGGACAATATAGTAATAGTTAGTAATGGAAATTCGGTAAATTTGTTCTATATATATGTTTTGTTACATAGGCATTACAACTTATCAAGGCCAGAGGTCACTGGAGGATATGGGTTAAAACATGCACAGTAGTCCATTAGACAATAGTTAGTAATGGAAATTCGGTAAATTTGTTATATATATATGTTTTGTTACATAGGCATTACCACTAATCAAGGCCCATAGATCACTCGAGGATGAGAGTTAAAAAGTGCGCAGTAGTCAATTGGACAATATAGTAATCGTTAGTAATGGAAATTCGGTAAATTTGTTATATATATATATATATATATATATTGTTGTATAGATATTACCACTTATCAAGGCCCAGAGGTCACTCGGGGATAAGGGTTGAAAAGTGCACAGTAGTCAATTGGCAACATAGAAATCGTTAGTAATGGAAATTCGGTAAATTTGTTATATATATATATATATTGTTACATGGGCATTACCACTAATCAAGGCCCAGAGGTCACTCGAGGATTAGGGTTGAACAGTGAGCAGTAGTCTGTTGGACAATATAGTAATCCTTAGTAATGGAAATTCGATAAATTTGTTATATATATATATATATATATATTTTTTTTTTTGTTGCATAGGCATTAGCACTTATCAAGGCCCAGAGGTCACTCGAGGATAAGGATTTAAAAGTGCACAATAGTCAATTGGACAATATAGTAATCGTTAGTAATGGAAATTCGGTAAATTTGTTATATATATATATATATATGTTTTGTTACATAGGCATTACGACTAATCAAGGCCCAAAGGTCACTCGAGGATGAGGGTTGAAAAGTGCACAGTAGTCAATTGGACAATATAGTAAACGTTAATAATGGAAATTGAGTAAATTTTATATATATATATATATGTTTTGTTACATAGGCATTGCCACTTATCAAAGCCCAGATGGTAACTCCAGGATAATGGTTGAAAAGTGCACAGTAGTAAATTGGACAATATAGTAATCGTTAGTAATAGAAATTCGGTGAATTTTCCATATATGTATTTTTTGTTACATGGGCATTACCATTAATCCAGGCCCGAAAGTCACTCGAGGATAAGGGTTGAAAAGTGCACAGTAGCCAATTGGACAATATAGTAATCGTTAGTAATGGAAATTCGGTAAATTTGTTATATATATATATTTTGTTACATAGGTATTACCACTTATCAAGGAACAGAGGCGACTCGAGGATGAGGGTTGAAAGTGCACAGTAGTTAATTGGAGAATATAGTAATCGTAAGTAATTGAAATTCGGTAAGTTTGTTATATATATATACATTTTTTGTTACGTAGGCATTACCACTTTTAAAGGCCCAGAGGTCACTCGAGGATAAGGGTTGAAAAGTGTACAGTAGTCCTTTGGAAATATAGTAATCGTTAGTAATGGAAATTCGGTAAATTTGTTATATATATATATATATACATATTTACATTAGCATTACCACTAATCAAGGCCCCGAGGTCACTCGAGAATGAGGGTTGAAAAGTGCACAGTTGTCAATTGAACAATATAGTCATCGTTAGTAATGGGAATTCGGTAAATTTGTTATATATATATATATATATATATATATATATATATATATATATATATATATATATATATATATTCTTACATGGGCATCACCACTAATCAAGGCCCAGAGGTCACTTGAGGATAAGGGTTGAAAAGTGAGCAGCAGTCAGTTGGACAATATAGTAATCGTTAGTAATGAAAATTCGGAAAATTTGTTATAGATATATATATATATATATTTTGTTGCATAGGCATTACCACTTAACAAGGCCTAGAGGTCACTTGAGGATGCGGGTTGAAAAGTGCACAGTATCAATTGGACAATATAGTAATCGTTAGTAATGGAAATTCGGTAAATTTATTATATAAATATATTGTTTCTGACACAGGCATTACCACCTATCAAGACCCAGAGGTCACTCGAGGATAAGAGTTGAAATGTGTACAGTAGTACATTGGACAATATAGTAATCGTTAGTAATGGAAATTCGGTAAATTTGTTGTATATATATACATGTTTTGTTACATAGGCATTACCACTTATCAAGGCCCAGAGGTATCTCGAGGATAAGGGTTGAAAAGGTCACAGTAGTCAATTGGACAATACAGTTATCGTTAGTAATGGAAATTCGGTAAATTTGTCATATATATTTATAGTTACATGGGCATTACCACTTATAAAGGCCCAGAGGTCAATCGAGGATATGTGTTGAAAAGTGCACAGTAGTCAATTTGACAATATAGTAATCGTTAGTAATGGAAATTCGGTAAATTTGTTATATATATATATATAAATATATTGTAAATTTGTAATATATATATATTTTTTTGTTACATAGGCATTACCACTTATCAAGGCCCAGATATCACTCAAGGATAAGGATTGAAAAGTGCACAGTAGTCAACTGGACAATATAGTAATCGTTAGTAATGGATATTCGGTAATTTTGTTTGTATATATATATTTACATACGATTTACCACTTATCAAGGCCAGGAGGTCACTCGAGGATAAGAGTTGAAAAGTGCACAGTACTCAATGGGACAATATATTAATAGTTAGTAATGGATATTCGGTAAATTTGTTATATATATATTTTGTTACATAGTCATTACCACTTATCAAGGACAGATGTCACTCGAAGATAAGGGTTTAAAAGTGTACATTAATCAATTGGACAATATAGTAATCGTTAGTAATGGAAATTCGGTAAATTTGTTATATATATACATATATATTTTGTTACATGGGCATTACTACTTATCAAGACCAAGGGGTCACTCGAGGATAAGGGGTTAAAACTGCACAGAAGTCAATTGGACAATATAGTAATCGTTAATAATGGAAATTCGGTAAATTTGTTTATACATATATATATATATATTGGTACATGGGTTTTACCACTTATCAAGGCCCAGATGTCACTCGAGGATGGGGGTTGAAAAGTGCACAGTAGTCAATTGGACAATATAGTAATCGTTAGTAATGGAAATTCGGTAAATTTTATATATATATATATATATATATAGAGTTACATAGGCATTACCACGTTATAAGGCCAAGACGTCACTCGAGGATGAGTGTTGAAAAATGCACAGTAGTCAATTGGACAATATATTAATAGTTACTAATGGATATTCGGTAAATATTTTTCTATATACATGTATATATATTGTTACATAGGCATTACCACTTATCAAGGCCCAGAGGTAACTCGAGGATAAGGGTTAAAAAGTTCACAGTAGTCAATTAAACAACATAGTAATCGTTAGTAATGGAAATTCGATTAAGTTTTTGTATATATATTTTTTGTTACATAGGCATTACCACTAATCAAGGACCAGAGGCGACTCGAGGATAAGGGTTGAAAAGTTCACAGTAGTCAATTGGACAATATAGTAATCGTTAGTAATTGAAACTTGCTAAATTTGTTATATATATAAATATATTTTGTTACATAGGCATAACAACTTATCAAGGCCCAGAGGTCACTCGAGGTTAAGGGTTTAAAAGTGTACCGTAGTAAATTGGACAATATAGTAATAATGGAAATTCGGTAAATTTGTTATATATATATATATTTTGTAACATAGGCATTACCACTTATCACTCGAGGATAAGGGGTAAAACGTACACAGTAGTCAATTGGACAATACAGTAATCGTTTGTAATGGAAATTCGGTAAATTTATCATATATATGTATAGTTACATAGGCATTACCACTTATCAAGGGCCAGAGGTCACTCGAGGATAAGGCTTGAAAAGTGCACAGTAGTCAATTGGACAATATAGTAATCGTTAGTAATGGAAATTCGGAAAATTTGTTATATATATATATATATATATATATATAATTGGTTACATAAGCATTTCCACTAATCAAGGCCCAGAGGTCACTCGAGGATGAGGGTTGAAATTGCACAGTAATCAATTCGACAATATAGTAATCGTTAGTAATGGAAATTCGGTAAAGTTGTGGAATATATATATATATTGTTACATAGGCATTACCACTTATCAAGGCCAAGAGGTCACTCGACGATAAGGGTTGAAAAGTGCACAGTAGTCAATTGGACACTATAGTAGTCGTTAGAAATGGAAATTCAGTAAATTTGTTATATATATATATATATATATATATTGTTGCATAGGCATTATCACTTATCAAGACCAAGAGGTCACTCGAGGATAAGGGGTTAAAAGTGCACAGTAGTCAATTGGACAATATAGTAATCGTTAGTAATGGAAATTCGGTAAATTTATTTATACATATATATATATATTGTTACATAGGCATTACCGCTTATCAAAGCCCAGATGTCACTCGAGGATGAGGGTTGAAAAGGGCACAGTAGTCAATTGGACAATATAGTAATCGTTAATAATGGAAATTCGGTAAATTTTATATATATATATATATAGTTACATAGGCATTACCACTTTTCAAGGCCAAGAGGTCACTCGAGGATAAGTGCTGAAAAATGCACTGTAGTTAATTGGACAATATATTAATAGTTAGTAATGGAAATTCGGTAAATTTGTTATATATATATATATATCTATATATATATATATATTTATATTTTGTTACATAAGCATTACCACTAATCAAGGCCCAGAGGTCACTTGAGGACAAGGGTTGAAAAGTGGACAGTAGTCAATTGGACAATATAGTAATCGTTAGTAATAGAAAGTTGGTAAATTTGTTATATATATGAATATATTTTGTTACATAGGCATTACAACTTATCAAGGCCCAGAGGTCACTCGAGGATAAGGGTTTAAAAGTGTACAGTAGTAAATTGGACAATATAGTAATAATGGAAATTCGGTAAATTTGTTATATATATATATTTTGTCACATAGGCATTACCACTTATCAAGGCCCAGAGGTCACTCGAGGATAAAGGGGTGAAAAGTACACAGTAGTCAATTGGACAGTATAGTAATCGTTAGTAATGGAAATTCGGTAAATTTGTTATGCATATATATATATTTTTTTTTACATAGGCATTACCACTTATCAAGACCCATAGGTCACTCAAAGATAAGGGTTGAAAAGTTCACAGTAGTCAATTGGAGAAATGGAAATTCGGTAAATTTGGTTTATATATATATATATATATATATTGTTGCATAGGCATTACCACTTATCAAGACCAAGAGGTCACTCGAGGATAAGGGGTTAAAAGTGCACAGTAGTCAATTGGACAATATAGTAATCGTTAGTAATTGAAATTCGGTAAATTGGTTTATACATATATATATATATATATATATATATATTGTTACATAGGCATTACTACTTATCAAGGCTCAGAGGTCACTCGAGGAGAAGGGTTGAAAAGTGTACAGTAGTCAATTGGACAATATAGTAATCGTTAATAATGTAACTAAAAGTCATATTCTGTTTTATTGATGAAGTTCTCGTTTTCTTCCTATACCGAACCTATATCTAAAAATTTCTTTTTCAATACAATTCTGTTTCTGTGAATCATCATTTTGTTTAGCATAAAATAATAAGTACGGTGGTCATTCTAAAAGTAAGGCATTCCATTTTTAATTAAAAAACTATAAAAGTTAAAGAGCTACGAAGACGGAAGAGGTACCCTAAAAAAGCGACCTGTTGTGCTCCAGAAATATTTTACATAGTCAGCACCATTCTCATTGCACTTTTTGACATCATCTTTTGATTCCTCGGTCGTAAAAGTACGAAGCGCGCTCTGCCACTCACATCTTTGTTGTGGCCAATCTGAAATCGACGAACCCATCTTTTAACTGTGTTGACATCAAATACATCCATTTCGTAAAAGTTAAACAGGCACCGTGAATGCTAATCAGTTCAATGTTTTCTGTATGGAAGAATTCAATAACGCATCTCTGCTTCTGACGCACGGGTTCGTTTCTAAGAGTCTTACATCTTTAACATCTGCAACAGAACGATGAAACTTACAGATCATAAATGCATAAATTCAGCATCATAGCAATGCAATTGGCAATCCCATCTGATAAATTTGAGTGTAATAAAAACATAGGAGGCATTACCTTTGGAACGTCCCTCGAACGTGAAAATTAATAACAAAAGACCGCTATCGTTTTGAAGCTATCCCCTTTGAACCGCAAATATCGAAAAATTGGCCAAAAATATTAATTCCTTCACCCTCATCTGAGCACTTTCTAAAGCGAGAGTACGCTTTTTACGCCAATGTTTTCGAAACTCCTCTCTTTTTTTTTTTGGATTGACTAGCCTTAATTTAAGCATTCGTCACTTCCGGTTAGACGATGGGTGCAGCAGCAAAAACGTCACATTTTTTTATGTTCTGTTCCTCCTTCGCGGTACGGGTTCGAGCCTACCTGCCTACTACCACTTATTTATTCTTTTTTGCTCAACACACATTTCCGAACAGCTGGGAAACGCCGGGTACCCAGGCTAGTTTAACACGAAATATCAAACAGATTGAATACTTTAATGAACTTCATGATAGCTCCTACGTTTAAGGATGGGGGAAAATGGAAGATTTTCTATAGTTGCCAATTTAAAAATCTATACTGTAAACAATTGAAAAGAATTACAATAAATAAATATTTTTACGTCCAATGTAAAAAACACGTTCTTGTTGATCCGTCCTTTTAAGTGATCAAATTCTACTCAATTTCCTCAATAAATGATCATTTTTACGTTGTTCACCGACCACATGACAGCATTAACAGATATCCTCAAGTAGCCTTTAGGCCTGGATAAGTGGTGAGTACCTTGCAAAGCTTTTTTTCTCTTGTTTATCCATGTCTTTACTCTAACAACCACTCCAGGATAAACGTTAACCAGATGCGAGTTGAATGATTAAGAATATTGTGAGAGGATTGAAAATAATGAATGAATTGAACAGTATCTGATGGAAACATGTTTTATGACAAATATTTGTGGACATTCGACTTGAAAATTTCCATGGGTTAGTTTGCAGAGAAGACATTTTGAGGTAATGTATTTCATAGACGAAAGCTCGCCTTTATTGGAAATGTGGATTCCTTGCTATTTATGTCAAACATCTGAATATAGTTTGTCTTACTTTCAATTATATTTGTACCTGAAATATACAGTGATCTTAGATGCGCCACTAAGACTATTTTTGAATAGATACACAATGCTTTGTCCCGGACCAAACTGACTGTCTTTAACTATGAATTCCGACGCGCCATGTACTAATAGTTTCTCTCATTACGGTACAAAAACATCCCTGCTGGCTTGCTACGTATATCCAATATATTCTTTACCTCCAAGACCTTTGTCTGTTTTGCATGCTAAATTAAAAAAAAAAATTTCTAACTAAACTTTACTTGACACTCTAAATTCTAATAAATAATTATACTGCATTCTGTAAGTTCAATCCTCTCCTAAAACTAACAGTATGCTCTACTCTCCAAGCTGCCACTTACATTCATACATTATACACGGCTTGGAGGGGGGGTTCTTAGCTTTCAGCCCTTAACCTTCGCATGCTGACTGATTGGAAGTCATTATCACTAAACATATATACATTTCTATCTCAAGGCATGCATTAGTTTATTCTTACCAGGTAGATACTTACTAGCTATAGTCTGTATTTAGTTTTACAGCTATCTACATTACATAGCAATAACTGTCTCTTCCTTAGCTTTGCAATGTTAAATACAAAAACTGAACCGATACTCTGTAATGCAAAATACATCTTCATTATTTTTAAACGAAAGTTGGAGATATCTTCATTAGAATGTAATACTTAATACCTACAAATTCTGCATTAGAAGTGGAAACATATTTAATACCTACAACTTCCATATATTCGCATCTACTGGAAATCTGCCCATATATCTATTTACTTTATTATACATATTGAACACGCCATAGCTTATAATTTACTTCTAATTATATATGTATTGTACTTCATATAAAAAATGATGTTACTTGTATCAACATTGAATATACATCTTAATCCTCCTGCCATCTAAAATATCCAGAGCATGGCAACACATTTTAGTTAATTCTTAATATCAAACCATTATGTAACGCGTTATCCTATTCCTAAGCCAACATAAAAATTAAAAAAAACTTTAAAGGAAAAATATTAAACCACCTACTAACTCCTTCTAACAAACCTGTTGCAAATATAGCTGCTTCCACTACATGAACTTTTACTTACGCCCTCCTCCAGTAACAATGAAATGGTAATGTCCCTTAATCACTTTGAGGAGTGTAATTTTTTAGTAGATATATAACATTTACAAACTAACCCAGTAACATTAAATACCCACGCGAGGTCGCAGAAATACCTGGATTAGGACACAGGCGCGGGGAAACCCCTATTAGTTCTAATGAACCCGTAGATCTTCCCAGGTCATCCGTCTAGTAGAAGGAAAACTTTGAAGATAAACCTAAGGAGAGGGAGGCCTCTTCAGTCTTGGATGACAACCTTCCTAGAGCTGGCAACTCAAACAAATTACCGGTCTGCAAACCTAAACAGCTTTAGGTGTAGATAGGCTCTGTTTATCGCCCGGCTTCCATACTCCTTCTTTGTCTATTAGCCAGGCGTAGAGGTCGAATCACAGGAATTCGACAGAAACACTCAGTGGTCGATCTTGTTTCCTGACGAGGGCAATGAACGCCGTTTTCCTCCCTCTCGACACATCCCAATCTTTCTAAACTGGGCACTTAGGAGTGCTTGAATGCCATAATTCCTATGCAAGTAGATTGGGTTGGCCATCGTCTGATGGATTGATGGTACCGAATTGACAGTTCCTGGCTGCTGTTCCCGACTGGTAGTACAGTTGCCCTAACTCTTTTGTAGCGCTTAGAGCGGTTTCTTCATCAACAATTGAACAATATCGGGATGTTTGTAGTGCTATATCGCGCATGGAAAATAACCTGGCACCAATCCCCGGTGGGCTTTCCGGAAGCCTCAATCCTAGTAGAGAGAAAGTCAACTGATGGTATACTTGTGTTGCATGTCTGGTATTCTGCATAACCACTTGTTCATCACCCATTACCTAAACTAAAACTCTTAACAATACAAAATGGCAGTACAATCTAAAATTATGCTTAAACCAGGACAAAACTCAAACGAAACCAAATTGACTCCCCTCTTGAAGCTTGAATTTACAAATATCCGTGGGCTTAGAACTAATTTAAATGATGATGAAGCATTTCTCCTAACAAACACCCTGGATATCTTAGCACTAAGTGAGACTAACCTACACTCCTCTATCCCGTCTAACTACTTTAACATGCCCGGATATCTCCCACTCTGCCGTAAGGACTCAGACAGACATATGCACGGGCTTGGAGTCTATATTCGAAACACCCTCCCCTTGACTAGAGAAACAAAATTAGAATCGGACGATCAAGCCTTTATGTGCTTTAGACTTAATATGCAGCATAACATTAGTTACTTTTATTTTCTCTACCACGCTCCCTCGATCCAGAACTGTACCCTAATAAACAAAGTCTCTGGCAGCATAAATACATCACTTTCCCTCGACACTAGCGCACAAGTACATGTATTTGGTGACTTCAATGTCCACCACTGCAACGTGCTTAGATTTTCTACTTACACAGACGCAGCTTGTAGCACAACACATAACTTCACTTTATCTCATTCCCTATCACAGATGGTTACGTTTCCAACCCGTTTTCCAGACCAGCAAGAAAAACACGCATCATTTCGAGATCTGTTTCTGACCACAGTTCCCAATGATTTTATAACAAATGTCCATAGCACACGTGGGAACGCAGATCATGCAATGGTAATGACTGAAATTGCTCTAAACTCTATAGCCAAAACTGAAGAGCCATTGCTCAAAACAACGAGGAATTATAAAAAGGCTGACTGGGAAGCCACCAGGGATCTAATTATAAATGCCCCATGGCGAAATATATTTTCACTTCCTGTTGAACAGTGCATAAATGAGACCACTGAATAGTTCAAAACAGCAATTGAGGCACATGTTCCCACGCAGAAATTTTATAGCAAGCTCCACTTTCCCCAATTGTTTTCTTTCTAATTGTGCAGCTGCCATTGCGCAAAGACAACATGCGTACCGCAGATTTAACCGACATAAGTCCCGTTACAACAGACAGAAGTACATAGAAGCCAGAAGTAACTGTAAGAAAGAAATAGTAGCAGCTAAGAGAGAATTTACTGAAACCACCAAAAAACGCATCGAAGCACAAAAATTAGGATCCCGTGACTTCTGGAAAATCTATAACAGTGTAGTAAATAATGGGCAATCAACAATTCCCCCACTATACAACGATCATGAGGTTGTTTGCTCAGCAACCGAGAAGGCTAAGATGCTTGCCAGTCGGTTTGCCTTCAACTTCACACTGGGCCTTGCTAACCATCCCCTCTCCGACTTTCCTTTGTGGACAGACGCCACACTTGACGATCTAAAAATCACCCCTGATCAGGTGCACGCTATCATGAAAAATCTTGACACTTAAAAAGCATGAGGACCTAGTCTCATCCCGGGCGTGCTATCAAAAATGTGCTCAGCCGAAGTAGCTCCAGTTCTCTCCAAACATTACAAAAAAAAGTTAGAACTTTTTTAACAATAAAAAAAATGTAAGTTAAATATTTTACACATCTGAACGTAACGACTTTTATTCTATAAATAGATAGGCACTCGTCCAAGTTATCCGGAAATAGAAATCTTCTTACGCTCTAGAAAGACACGACGACATGCCAGCTACCAGTTGCCAAAAAGACGGCGGATGGAACGTTATGGCAAACACGTGAAGCATTTTTTTAAAACTCATCCTACATGTTTTTTTTATGTTACCTTGTTTTTAAAATTGTTTTTCTTGTTTTATTTATGTATTTGTCTCTATTCTTCTGTCTTATTCGTCACCCCATGCTACAAAGTAAACGATAAAAACAAACAAAATGCCGGAACTAACGATAAAAAAATACCGGAAATTATTCTCTATCAGAGTAGAAAAACTTAGGACTTTATTTAAGTAGTATACTTAATATATACTATTATTGCAAGCTTGTCCTATATTGAAAATGCTTGCTTTCTGGCTAGCCAATCGAACCATCTTATATAGTTAGACTTACTTTCAATTACATTCGAAATATAATACAGTGCCATTAGCAAAGAAAATGCTACCTATGAAAACGAACCCCCTAAAGTAAAACCTTGAATAATTATTTAAACACGAATGTAAATTAATATTACGCCGACTTTACAAATTGATAAAAGTTAATTATTGGATTTTAATTAATTATAAGGTGAAACTCCAATGATTCAAACTCGATAGATAACGACAAACTTCCACCCTATTAATATGGGAGGGGAGATTATCATCAAAAGTGTCCTGAATTTTTAACTTAGCACCGGGCTTACTACTTAGATATAAATAAGTCACTTGTACCCATTCCCCTCCTCCCCCTTTTTTTTAAATGGAGAGTAGATAATACAGTGGGTGTGTTATCGGCAGCTCCAGTAAATCTCGCTTCTCCTTTTTTATCCCTCAGTCAATGAGTGATTTTTCTGACAAAGGGTGACAAAGGGTGACAAAGGGTGAAGAAAAAGCTGCTTAAAGGTCAGTAGTACGTGGGGACCAGTAGTCTGAGATGTCGGAAATTTTTCTGTCTCTGTCTGTCCTTGTGGCCATGTCACTAGTAAGGGTGCTGGAGGTAAACGTTTTGTCTGGGCTGACGTTATCCGCCTGATAGTCAGGGACCCGAACCTTGGATTAACCACTAAGGAGGCTGTCCTATCAGCAGGCGCAAAGTACTGGGACTGCTGTATTGCCATTTGGTGAGTGGATCTAGACCATGCAGTAGTCTCTGGTGGGGCCTCTTGATGCCATACTAGTGGGTAATTGTAACGGCTTTACCTTTTCGTGTGCTACAAAAACATTTTTCCTGTCTTTTTCTCTCTTACTTTCCCTCTGTGTACTGCTCTAACCAAGTATGCCGACCTATTACACAAATCCCAAAACCTCAACATAAAATATCTCCAGAATAAAAACTCGATTAAACCTAGAACCCCATCTTCCAACGTAGACCCCTACTACCAGGTCTCCTTCTCCAACATCAGGGGTCTACGTTCCAACCTTCGAGAGGTTGAAACCCAATTACAGGAGACGAAACCGAACATATTATTTCTAAGTGAAACTGGAATAGGGCCGACCACTTCCCTAGATGAGTTCATAATTAACGGATACTCAAATTTAACAGCTAAATATGACCCCCAAGATCGCCATGGGCATGGAATATGTGCCTACATTAAAGATGACTTCCCGTGTGGCAGGGATATCTCTACAGAAGATCCTAATTTACCCTATATGTGCTTCAGGGTTGCACTTGCTAAACACCACTGCACTTATATTTACCCTCTATCGGCTCCACAACAGTGGAGTTACTATCTTTAAGAGCATATCTGAGAAAATAGACCACATACTGTCTGCACATCTCTCGGCTAACATCCACATCTGTGGTGACTTCAACGTCCATAACGTGGAATGGCTGACCCATTCAAATAAGACAGACGATGAGGGGAGGTTTTGTCATGATTTTCCCATTGCTTATGACCTCATTCAGATTGTTCGCGAACCCACCCGTGTGCCCGATACACCCGGTCAATATGCAAGCCTCCTAGACCTTTTTCTCCCAACTTCCCCTGAGCTATGTTCATGTTCCGTTCATTCTCCTTTAGGATCCTCCGACCACTCCGTCGTATCAGTTAAGATAAAAACGAAATGTAATAAGTCCCCAGACGTACCCCTCCACCGTACTGTATACCGATACTCTATGGCTGACTGGGATAGCTTCCGTACATTCATATCTGATTTACCTCTGCACTCCATGTTTAAAAAGTAAGTGTCCTCTATAGTATCAGATCTGACCGAATGGTTACTTGTAGGCATAGACAAATTCATACTATCTAAAAATTTCCAACAAAAACCTAACAGCCAGCCATGGTTCTCCCCAGAATGTGCTGCTGCCATCGCGAACAGAAATCAGTTTTTCCATAGCTACCAACGCAATAGAGGCACTGAGACTAAATCTGCTTTCAGAACTGCCAACAACCACTGTAAAAGAGTAATAAAAAATGCAAGAGAGCTATATGTCGTCTGTTAAATCCAAAGTAGCTGATCAGCGGCTTGGTTCCCACCAGTTTTGGAAAATAACAAATAGGATCCTTAACAGAAATGTGCGTTCTATCCCAACCATTATCAATGGACCATAAGTCATCTCGTCAGCGTCAGTACAGATAAGGCCAAACTATTTGCAAAGAACTTTGCAGCTTATTCTACCCTATGCGACGAAGGTCATCAACTCCCATATTTTCTCCTATAACACAGAACAAGCTAGGTAACATACAAATATCCGTGCATGAGGTCGCCAAGCTAATCAAGAACCTAGATTCCAGTAAAGCAACTGGCCCTGATGGCATCCCAATTATAGTGTTAAAAAAGCTTCAACCAGAACTCGCTCCCATACTTACGAAACTATTTAAGCGCTGCCTTAAGGAGAAGTGCTTTCCGACTCCCTTGAAGACTTCATCAGTTTGCCCTGTATTTAAGAATTCAGGTGATAAGTCATCTCCCTCTCAGTACAGACCAATAAGTCTCCTGTGTGTTATGAGTAAGTTGCTGGAATCCATATTAAATAGAGAAATAGTCAACAACCTCAGCAGGAATAACCTTCTTAGTGACACACAATATGGTTTCCGCTCTGCAAGATCTACCGCAGATGTGCTGACGGTTATATCCCACAGGATTAGTGAATCTCTTGACAAAGGCTTCCTTTCTAGGGAAATTGCTCTTGACATATCAAAGGCCTTCGACAAGGTATGGCATAAGATTCTACGTCACAAGATTTCCAGCTACGGTATAACTGGAAATGTTTTCTCAATCATAAAATCATTTCTCTCCGATAGGCTCATAAGAGTAGTGGTAGATGGACAAAAATCGGAGGCCTGCAATATAAATGCTGGAGTCCCTCAGGGGTCAATCCTGGGCCCAACTCTCTTCCTGATCTACATCAATGATCTCCCTAAACACATACTTAAATCATTCGTTGACATCTATGCTGATGACACGACCATCTACGACAACACATCAAAGGCTGTAAATGACAAAGTTCTCTCTGATTCTCTCCCCTCTGATCTCGAGACCGTGGTTCAGTGGGGGAAGATGTGGCTGGTTTCCTTTAATGCATCCAAAACCAAACTCCTATTCTTACATCATTAACGCTCTGATCCCCATCTGGCATAAATTGTGATGGATGGCTCCCGTCTGGGTGAGGCCCCGTATTTTGACACGCTTCTGGGTTTGACCTTTACTCCTGATCTGAAATGGAACACGTACATCAAGTCTGTTGCCAAGGTCGCTGGACAGATGGTGGAATCCTTCTACCGCTCCGGAAGACATCTCACTACTGATGCAATTCTCTATCTATATAAAAGCCAAGTACGTCCAAGGATGGAATACTGTTGCCATATCTGGGCAGGAGCTGCTAAAAACAGCCTATCCTGCCTTGATAGAGTACAAAATAGACTTCGTGGCTTAGTGGGGCATGCCCTTTTCTCTACCCTGCAACCTCTCTCCCACAGAAGAGACGTTGCGAGCCTATCCTTGTTTTATCGTTATTTCCATGGCAGGTGCTCGTCTGAACTCCAATCTCTGGTCTCCCCTCGCCAATCTTTCACGAAAAACCCCCGTCTAGCTGAATCCACTGTGAAAAATGTCCCCCACTCTTTATCTGTGCCTAAATCAAAACGTGGATTCCATGAACAAAGCTTCTTTCTTAGAACTGCGCGCCTGTGGAACTCTGTTCCGTCTGCCTGCTTCCCACCGGACTAAAACATGGATGGCTTCAAGTCCAACGTTAACAAATTCCTAATGAACCGCCCCTTTAAGTGAACACTTCATCAAATCTCCACACTAACGTAATGTACTTGCAATACCCCTTATCCCTGAGTGGCTTCCAGGCCTTGATAAGTGGTGATCACTGTGTAAAAAAAACCCCAAAAAAAACAAATGCCGTAATGAATCTTGCTTCTCGGTCTGTGGTACCAGTGGTATCAGTATTCAAGAATTCTGGCGAAAGAACTGACCCATTAAATTATCGCCCCATTAGCCTCCTCCCACTTTTTGCCAAAATATTTGAGTCCATAATTAACCAAGCTCTAGTCCAACACCTTACAGATGCTAAAGTTCTGACCGACTAACATTATGGATTTAGGCAAGCCCGTTCCACAGCAGACATCCTAACTATAATCTCTGAACGTATATACCATTCACTGGACAGAGCAGGGGTGGATAGAGCGGTAGTTCTAGATATATCAAGGCTGTTGACAGGGTATGGCATATAGGTCTTCTCGGGAAAATCAGATCATACGGTATCACTGGAAAAATACTTAACATAATTAAATCCTTCTTAGATAAAAGAAAAGTCCAATGCGGGAGTGCCTCAGGGGTCTATCCTTGGACCTCTATTATTCCTAATATTCATAAATGACCTCCCTGATAAAAATGTCTGTGAGATGTGTATATATGCTGATGACACCACGCTCTATAACAGACACGACAGGAAAACAAATGAACACATATCTAAAGAAATGGCAGAAACACTAGAGGATGGCTTCCGATCTGTAGTGGAATGGGGACAAAAATGGACGGCCACATTCAATGTTGCCAAGACTAAACTTGTTTCCTTCAATAATTACAAGAAACCTTCTCTACCACGAATAGCAATGGCCAAAGACTCTTCATCTGAAAGTACATATTTTAAACTCCTCGGCCTAACGTTCGCAGGAAACATGAGTTGGAACAATTACATTGAGAGCATTGCCAGGACCGCTGCAAAGAAGGTAGGCTCTCTCTCTACCGTGCTAGAAAGCTACTAACGCCCGAAAGTATCCTGTATCTCTATAAGGCTAACATTCGCCCATGTATGGAGTATTGTTGTCATATTTGGGTTGGTGCATCTGTTACTAGCCTCTCGCTCCTCGACAACGTTTAAAAGAGAGTCGTTAACCTGATAGGTCCTGAACTGTCATCTAAGCTTCAGCCTCTGTCCCATCGACGAAATGTTGCATCCCTCTGCCTGTTCTACAAATACTTTAACGATGATTACTCTGACGAACTTCAAGCACTTGTACCCCCTCGACGTAAATACCTCCGACACAGTAGATATCCTTAGATGAAAGAGAGCTTTTTACTCCAGTAGTTTCTTCCCTAAAACCGCTAGACTTGGAAATTCCCTTTTGGGTCGCTGCTTCCCCAACTTTACTGACATGCAGTTCAAATGTAACGTGAACTGACATCTTCTTGCTCAACTCCCTACAGAATACCCCTGTAGCTTATGTCCCTGATCGTACTCCCCTACATCAAAGTTGCAATGTGCCTTGTTCGGAGTGAAAATGCAATAAAAAAGATTTTTTATTATTTGGGTAAATTTTCACTACAGCAATAATTTTATCGTATTTTTATTAAATATTTTATTGAGAATATTGTTAGGTGGGAAGTGTTGTTTTATTAGGCTAAGGAACTTTTTTCCCAAGTTTGTTTTGACATAGTATTAAATATATCTACATTAAAGGATTCATTGCTTATTCTTTTACTGATAGAATTTTGAATGTGTTAAATTATAGATTTTGGATTGTTTGGATTCGGGTTAAAGAGTTGCAAATTCTAAGACCTCCCTGATATGTACCTTAGTAATTGAAGGATAAATACGCGCTCGTCTTGCAGTTGAGCACTGTCAACTTGGATCGTAATAAGTAAATATGGAAAAATCAATTCTAACACATCTGTGGCGTGACCGTTTCAGGGGACGATTAGGCTCCCCAAGGGGGTGGGGAAGGTCAAGACTCCCGAAATGCTGGAGCAACCAGACAGATATGATTTCTTTCTATTTCTTTAATTATCGTTGTTGTGCCCGGATGACGGCAAAAGTTTTTGCTGAGAGAAAGATTGGATTGTGATTTTCATTGTTATGAAAATCGTTGGCAATATCATTTTTTTTGTAGATTGTACTCCGAAAATAGAATGACTCAGTGTTCAAGACTAAGGATGTTTATAGTTTGAGTAATGGGTCGCGGGGAATTACCTTTTGGGGCTTGAGAACGCTTGTAAATGGCGAAATTAAGACCAACCAAATCGATTGACGGGTTCTGCCAAACTAAGACGCCTTACTGACCTAAAATGAGGGGCTAAACTTTGGTTCCGTGATCGAGGATTGACTCTTACGCGGCAAAGGGGTCCCTTGTGATGGGACCGCTTCACTTTGGTTGCCCTTTAACTAGTATAAAGACCCTGAGTTATCAGGAAACACGTTATCGGGTCTAATCACTAAACAACCACCATAAGTAGCGGTCACACGTTGTGGCCGTTGAAAGGAATATTGACCCTTGGGTGTGAGAGGAAAGACTTGAAAAGAAGAAAAAAGAGAGACTGAAAAAAAGAAACAGGGAAAAAGAGACTGAAAAAGGTAGAAAGAGAGTAAGAGTAGTATTTTTGAGAAGCAAAAATAAATTTTCCTCAGTCTTGAAGGATCTCTCCTTCATTGAACGAGAACAGATTTTGCACCTTGATCTAGTGGAATTTACCCGAGAGTAAGTAAGAGTAGTATTTTGGAAGATTAAATTAATTCTTGAGAAGCAAAAATAAATTTTCCTCAGTCTTGAAAGATCTCTCATTCATTGACCGAGAAAAGATTTTGCAACTTGATCTAGTTGAATTTACCCGAGAGTAACTAAGAGTATTATTTTTTTTTGAGGATTAAATTAATTCTTGAAAAAAAATGAATCCCTTGTCGGGGTTTAGGACAACATGGGGAGAACCCAATGGCCGCGGAGGAGCAAAGTGAATTGGTTTTGAAGTAAGTTGAATAATAAGCTACTTAGAATGGATTAAGATTCCCATATGAGAATGTAATGACTTAATATTGGAAGTACTGGAAGCCAAGACTCGCAGCGCCTGACGACATCAAGGAGCACTTCTACACACAGTTGGATAGCACCATCAAGGCATTTCCACAAAATGAAGACCTGATTATACTTGGGGACTATAATGCACGTGTGGGTGGCGACAACGATGCATGGCTGAACTGCCTTGGTAACTTTGGAGTGGGCAAATGCAATGGTAAAGGCCAGCGCCTTCTAGAACTCTGTGCCTACCATGACCTCTGCATTACCAACACATTCTTTGCTGCCAGACCGCATCACAGAGTGTCCTGGAGACATCCCAGATCAGGGCGTTGGCACCAGCTCGATCTAATCATTACTAGACGAAGGTACCTCAAACATTTTCTGATGTCTAGAGCCTACCATAGTGCTGATTGTGATACACATCATTCTCTAATATGCAGTAGAGTCAAACTTCAACCAAAGGATTTCTACCACACTTAACAGGAGGGTGTTGCCCATATTAATGTTAGTAAGACCACACATTCAGATCGCAATACGAAATTCAACGAGATGTTAACCTCCACCTTCAAAGGAGATAACACCCGGACTGCATCTGAACAGTGGGAAACACTGAAAAATGCCATCCACTCTACAGCTCTCAAAGTCTTTGGAAGGAGGACGGGTAGCAAACGCAATGACTGGTATGATGCCAACTCTGATACCCTCAACCCTCTGATTGAGGCAAAGCGTTTATCCTTGCTCTCATACAAGGCCAACCCATCTCCTACATCGCTGGCTGCACTGAGGCTTTCCAAAAGGGCAGTTCAAAAGGCTGTAAGAGAAGCTTCAAACAACTACTGGATGGAGCTCTCCAAGTCTATCCAGCATGCAGCTGATACAGGAAATATAAAAAATATGTATAACGGAATTAGGAGAGCTACAGGACCCATAATTTACAAAACTGCTTCACTGAAGTCTAAATCGGGTGAACCCATACTAGACAAAGTTAAACAGCTAGACAGATGGGTTGAACACTACTCCGAGCTTTACTCCAGGAAAAACATGGTACATCAGTCCGCCCTGGATGCCATTGATCATCTACCGCTGATGCATGAGCTCGATGAGGAGCCTTCCATAGAAGAACTGTCCTGGGCAATAGACAGACTGCCATCAGGAAAAGCCTCAGGAAAGGACTATATTCCAGCTGAGGTCTTAAAAAGTGGAAAGGCTAGCCTACTTGAGCCCCTCTATAGTCTTCTGATATAGTGTTGGAGAGAAGGCTCAGTGCCTCAGGGCATGAGAGATGCAAATATCATCACTCTCTACAAACACAAAGGGGACCGCGGTAACTGCAACAACTACCGCGGTATCTCACTGTTGAGTTTCGTTGGCAAGCTATTCGCACGTATAGTATTACTGTGACTACACGTTCTTGCCGACCGAATCTACCCAGAATCTCAATGCGGCTTTCGTACAGAGAGATCACTAATCGATATGGTCTTCTCCCTACGGCAAGAGAAGTGCAGAGAGCAAAACCAGCCTCTGTATGTTGCCTTTATAGACCTGACCAAGGCATTCGATCTCGTGAGCAGAAATGGACTATCCAAAATTCTCCCACTGATCGGGTGCCCACCTAAACTCCTCAGCATCATAAGATCCTTTCATGATGGCATGAGGAGCACTGTGCAATTTAACGGTGGCATGTCTGCTGAGTTCGGGGTGAGGAGTGGTGTCAAACAGGGTTGTGTGTTGGCCCCAACACTCTTCGGCATCTTCTTCTCCCTACTCCTGAAGCATGCTTTCAAGAACACAACGGATGGTATCTGCTTGCACTCCAGGTCAGATGGTGGTCTCTTCAACATCGCCAGACTCCGCTCCAGGACAAAGACCAAGACAGTTCGGATAAGAGACATGCTGTTTGCCGATGATGCAGCTATAGCATCGCATCAGGAAGATGGTCTTCAAAAACTGATGGACAGGTTTGCTAATGCTTGCAGCCTGTTCGGTCTCACCATCAGCCAGAAGAAAACCCAAGTCATGGGACAAGCAACCGCCTCCCCACCCAGCATCACAATCCAAGGCACACCACTAGAGGTCGTACGTCAGTTTCAATATCTAGGCTCCACTGCTTCAGACACCCTCTCATTGGACGTGGAGCTAAACAAAAGGATTGGAAAGGCATCCACAACTATCTCTAAACTAACTAAAAGAGTCTGGGAAAACAGGCACCTTACCACTTCCACCAAGATGACCGCCTACAGAGCGTGCAACCTCAGTGTTCTACTGTACCATTTATTAAGTTCTATCAAGAATGAATTGAAACTCCTTATTTTGAATGAGAATTGTCCATAAGAATTCAATTATGTACTGAACGGTTTAAACAGAAAATAAGCAAAAGAAAAAAATAATTCACTCATTCCAAAGAGTCTATCTATTAATTTCTACGTCAAGATTGAGCATTAAATCAAAACGGAATGTGAAAGCGCTTGGAATGACGATATGAGAGGCTTATATCTAAGAATTATTTTTTCTCTTGTCACCTGCAAGTTAATCATCAGAGTGAACTGGGAGGCAGATCGCGCCGCAGCACAATGCATTGAATGTTTTTCGGTAAAGGGCCCAGTCGTGATTCACTTGAGATGCGGAGGTAGCGTCCCCGGTTCTTGGTCACTATGTTGACGCTCGTAGGGGCACATCGATTTGAGAGAATTACAGACCCGGCTGGAAGGTCTAGAGGACAAATAGTCGAGGAATAGAACCCATAAATTAGCGATCTTTGGAGCGGGAACAAGCACGCTAGTAATGATGAGTATGACGCTGGCGGCAGTGGTGTGGTGTGTAAGAGGGCGAGTGAGGATGAAAGACAGCGAGAAACATCTCGAGGCTTTTTGCGCTGATGACGGAGTTAACTCCGGCCTAACCCCACCTGCAATCAAGATGACCCCACCGGAGGTAAACCCAGTTCCTGACGAGCAATCGGAGTAAAACACTACGCGTGTCGGAAACTTTTCGGGGACCGAGATGAAGATTCAATGAGAGCGACCTTGATTTTTTTTTGTCCTTCTCTGTTTTCTTTGTTTCCTTGCAGAAAATTGGCGCGTCAACCGCAAGGAGAATTCCGACCGTGACAAGGTGAGAAGGAAGTAGACTAGTCCAATAAAGAATAGGGGCATTAGACTATTGAGATTGTGATAATTCTGTTGAAAAAAGGAGTAACTTTTATAAATTGGTTGAACACAACTTTTATAATGTGTTAAAAAGAAAAACAAAAAGGCATCTGACTTTTATAATTTTTTATTCGAAAAGTATATGTATATATGCATGTATATGTTTATATATGTACTGCATTTGTATTGTATATGTGTATGTGTTTGCTGCGTGTGTATACATATATTAGTAAAAATATACCTAATGCACCCGTATAATTAAGTATCCCACTTGTTTTAATCTGTCATTAACAAATAGTAAAGCCTAAAATACTAAATTTCCATATTTACACTAGGCGAGCATTACTTACTAAAACACTCTCAATAAAATAAATACCCAAATTTTAATCCTTATCTCTTCAATGCACTTTATGGAGTACTACATTAATACTTAAAATATCGGTTTAATGAGTTAACTATATTTATTCCCTAACATATATTGAAAATTACCTAAATAGTGAATCCTAATGATATAGTTTAAAGTACATACTTTCAAAGATATATAATACATTAATGTGAAATGAAGTTTTCATATTAACTATTAAAGTTCACAAATAAAAAATTAAAAAATACACTATAATCTTTTAGAGAAAACCATCAAAATGTAGAGATTAACATGTAGAGATAAAAATATTTTAATATTTTTCGAGAAACCCGTTGAAGATATTTTAGATTTATATACACTCTTTATATATCCAAACTTAAATAATAAATAAATTAATGAGTTCAACAAGAGAAAATAAAAGAAACGAATTTTTTTTTTTACACAGTGATCACCACTTATCAAGGCCCGGAAGCCACTCAGGGATAAGGGTTATTGCAAGTACATTACGTTAGTGTGGAGATTTGATGAAGTGTTTACTTAAGGGGGCGGTTCATTAGGAATTTGTTAACATTAGACTTGAAGACATCCAAGTTGTAGTAAATAAGTAAATAATAAAAATTATGAATTATAATAAAGAACAATAACAGTTTTCGATCCTGACTTGAGGTTGTTGCGTGTCTAGCCGCAGTGATGAACTGTGAAACAGTGAAACAGTACCTGTATATATATATATATATATATATATATATATATATATATATATAAAGATATATTTTATACCTGCAGACTCTTGTGTTTTAATCTTCTGAAATAGTCTGTACAGAAAGGGATCATTCCTACTTGTTGGGAGATTTGAATTCAGCTACAAAATCTATTTTGTCTCTATTTGTTTAGACATTACCTCTGAGCCACTAACAACTGTCATGCTATTTAAGGGAATTTTAACGCCTATAAATCTAAAATGTTGGCACCATAAGAAGGCTTTAAACACTTGCTTATTTTGTTGGTTATACTTTTAAACGAATACGACAATTTTTAAAGTTCACATTTATACCTTGAAGCTAAATCAGTTTAATGTTCTTAAGAAATGATAGTTTCATCATTTAAAATTGTATTTTTTATTAACCTTTTCAATATAAGTCGTTTCAGACAGCGCATAGCGTTACTTGACGTGTCAGAAAACAGTAATTCTTCCTCCTTTATAAGAAATATCGCTCGTGGAATTTGCAGACAAAGTGACGAAATAATAGGGAACCGAATAATGTCATCTACTGTCTACTTCTGAACACGTTCAGGTTACTTTTTATCATTATTATTAGTTTTTTGTTTAATAATAAATTAATATTTACAAATATTATAAAAAATAATAAAAAACAAATACATTAATCTATAATATAAAGCTGAATGTGTATGTGTGTGTGTGTGTGTGTGTGTGTGTGTGTGTGTGTGTGTGTGTGTGTGGTCACGAATAGGCTCCTATATAACTGATCACATATAATGATAGAAGATGTATCGAGACACAGGAACGGGTATGTTTGATCTGGCAGAACGGTAGTTCATTAAAATTGTGGGGTCTGCGTTCGCGCCTGGTCCACAAAGTATGGAAATATAAAATGTAAAAATTAAAAAAATAACGTTTACAAGTGTTTTTGATATAGATGTTTTAACTTAAATAGGGATGGTATGATAAAATTGTGGGATCTGCGTTCGCGCCTGACCTCCATAGAATGAAAATATGCACAAATATTAATAAAGACTTTTCATATCTATCTGCGTAAGTATACTTTGATAATTATGTTTCAGTTTGAAGAAATACGGTATAATAAAATTATGGGGTGTTCGTTCGCGCTTGACCTCCATAGAATGGAAATATGTAACAAAGTTTAACAAGTTTTTTTTAATATAGATCCACAGAATATTGTGATAAGTGTTTCAGTGTGAACAGGTATGATATAATAAATTATGGGGTTTATCTATTTTATTTTTAATTTTATCATATTTTGCTTTGGTTTTGATACACCCAAATTCGAAGCTATCTCTTTACAACCCTTCCTTTTCATAATCTATCATACTTTCATAAATCAGAGTCCATTTTCTGTAGGCTGTTTTTTAACCCAGTCAACAACGGGTACTTTTGCTAGTACTTATATAAATTAATAATAACTTAAAACACAATTTATATTTGAACATATGCCTGTGTGTGTTTGTTTGTGCGAGTATATCTGTATGTGTTTGTACACATGTATATTTGTGTAAGTGTCTATATGTGTGTGTTTTGTGTCCACATGTATGTGTGTATAAAAGAAACTAAATAAAAGCTAGCATAATAACTATTCAATAAGCTTAACAATTTAACTTATTAAGATATAAATTAGATAAATATTCAATTTGATAATTGAAAAAAGTCAGTCGTAATTTAAAATTAAAAGACATAAATAATAATAAATATATAAATAATTAAACGGAAAACGCCATGTTTAATAGATAGACTTTTTGACCCAATTCAGTTAACACCCTTTTCCATAGTCTAAACAGGTTTAATCTCTTTGTTTATAAAATCGTAAATATTGTTCTCTGACGTCTTCGTTTATTACGTGTCAACTATTCTCATTCCTTCCTTTTCCATTTCTTTCTCTTAGGGAATTCGTACCCCCTCTATATATTTATGTTACACTTCCCCTCTTATCATCCTCTCTAATTCTTCCCAAAAAACATCTTTTTGCCTCTTCTTCTTCTTCTTCTTCTTCTTCTTCAAATAAAATTTTATTTTTCTAATTAATTTTAAATCCATAAGATCTTTATACTCGCTCCACGCTAGTCATGGCAAAGTATATCTCTTCTAAAATTGAAGATGGTCTTGAACCATTTTTAATTTTTTAATTTAAAATTTTTCTTGACTGATGAGATCTATTATGATCGAAACCGTCTGCACATCGTAGAAATATATCACTGTATTTACATAAAGAATAATAAAAATATATAATTTGCTCTCCTTCATTGAGCACTACTAACGACCTTTGTTAAAATTCAATTATTTTTTATTTTGGATACTTCTCTACCTTTAAATATGTGCCTTTAAATATTTTCAACCTGACATATATACATATATATATATATATATATATATATATATATATATATATATATATATATTGATTAAAACTATTCATAATTTTGAATTAAAAATCAGTTTCAAAAGGAAAACAAACAAAATCCAATAGATTGTGCGATCGTTTTAGAAATGATATTCATTTTATTAAAATTGACAATAAATATTGACATTATCATCAGCTAAAATAACAAAGTCTCCTCATCAAAAAACATGCCAGGGGATAGACTGACTCAAATTGAAGCAAATTTTAGAATGGAGATAAAAAAGGAATATCTGCCTTACACACGACTAAAATGCTAGTTTTATTTTACTGTCTTTAACTGTTCACCACCTATTCTTTGCTTGATGAAGAGACTTTGTTATTAAAGGACAACATTTTTGTCAAATAATTGTCAATATTCATTGTCAATTTAAATAAAATGAACATCGTTTCTGAAACGATCGTACAATCTGTTGGATTTTGTTGGTTTTCTTTTTGAAACTGATTTTTAATTCAAAATTATGAATCGTTTTCCTAAACGTTAAAATAGCTCTAGGATATCTATACCTATCGAGCTTATCTACGATACAATGAGCACTATTTTCTTTTAATAGTATTAATACAGTTACTAGAACATTAAAATAAACTCTGCTCTTTAGACTACAGGTCTTATTCCCTATATATATATGTATATATATGTATATATATATATGTATATATATGTGTATATATATACGTATATACACCAGATTATATCTATTCAAGAGTGATCAATGGTGAATTTGATGAGACTATTAAGGGTGCTCAATAAAATAAGCACAAGATATATTTTCATTAATATACATTTGTAAATTCCTATATGTGTATATATATACACGCACACACACACACACACACACACACATATATATACATATATACATACATATATATATACATATATATATATATATATATATATGTATACTATATACTAGCATGGAAACTAGGCGCTCGCTCGAATTGAATGAGAATCAACAAATATTCCACTCTCCCATATTTTTATTGTCATCGAAATCGATGAAATCGCCCATTTAAAAAAATTAAATTGATTGAATACTTGCTCTGGTTATGGACCTCCCCCCTCGCAGCGTACGGGGGGGGGAAAGCTTCACATGCCTTTCTCCAGTGGCTTATTTCACAATACATTGATGTCTACATTGCCCAGTAGAGATTTTACTGTTCATTTGATAAAATTATCTGTAAATTATGCCTGCAGTTGAAGTTTATAATACAAAACTTAAATATTATGTTCTATAGTTCTCAAATCAGAAACATTTATTTCGAACGCGCCTCTGTCTTATCAAAGGACCGACTTTTGATTTTATGAAATTATTTTGAAATAATCACTTGAATTAAAGGTAAACGTTCGAAAGTCAAGTGTCATGGTTCAGTTGTTCTCTAAAAAGAAACATTCATTTCGAACGCGCTCCTGTTTTATAGAAAATCTAAAGTTATATCTATGAGGTATATTTTTTACAATAACTTTTCAAAATACAAAAACTCTACACGTACGAGTGCAGCAAATAAATATAAGAAAAACTTGAATACGGTTCATATAAATTTTATTTTATCATCTAGTGAGAAAAACACTTTAGAATATGATGTTTTCAAGCTTACTGTTTCTCATTAGAACAGAATAAAAGAACTGGTTGATATGTATAAAAACCTAGTACAAGAATATTAGCTCAGAAATTAATGCTCCCTATCTTGGGTTGAGCATATTGGGAAGTGATATTCAAATTACAATTAGCGTATTAAGCGATGCTCTTTGTGTAAAAAAATTGAACTTAGGTATTTGAACAATGTCAACACAGTGTTAATTCATAGATTACGAATTTGTACTCATTCTTAGTTCGTGAGAGGGGAATCTATCACCATACTTTCCCTTAAACACGTCCGTTGGACTTTTATTAAGTAGAATACTTAATAGTTTTTTTTTTAATGGAGAGTAGAAAACGCATTGTGGATGCGTTATCGGCAGCTCCTGTTACTCTCGCTTCTTCTTATTTGTCCCTCAGTCCTCATTTTTTAATGAGTGATTTTTCTGACAAAGGGAGAAGAAAAAACTGTTTTTTAGGTTGGCAGTATTTTGCGCGAACAGTTGGCAGAGATGGCGGAAATTTTCTGTTTCTATGTCTATCCTTGTAGCCATGTCACTAGTAAGGGTGCTGGAGGTAACGTTTTGTCTGGGCTGACGTTATCCGCCTGATAGTCAGGGACCCGAACTTTGGATTAACCACCAAGGAAGCTGTCCTATCAGCAGGTGCAAAGTACTGGAGCTGCTGTATTGCCATTTGGTGAATGGATTCTGGACCATGCAGTAGCTTCTGGTGGGACCTCTCGATGCCATACTAGTGGGTAATTGTTACGGCTTTACCTTATCATTAGCTACAAATAAAAAAAAATTCTTCATTTCTTTTTCTCTTTTAGTTTCCCCTCCCTGTCCTGCTCTAAGTAAATCTGACGACCTAGTCCACAAATTCCAAAAATTCATCATGACAAGTTTCAAGAAAAAATACACGATTAAAACCGGTTCTCCAACTTCCAACGTAGACCCCTACTACCATGTCTCCTTCTCCAACATCAGAGGTATACGTTCTAACCTTCCAGAGGTTGAAACCCAATTACAGGAGACTAAACCAGACCTTTTATTTTTAAGTGAAACTGGCATTGGAGAGGCTATTTCCCTAGAAGAGTTCGCAATTAAAAGATACTCTAACTTAACTTCTAAATCTGACCCCTAAGATCGCCATGGGCATGGAATATGTGCCTATATTAGGGATAACTTTCAATGTGGTAGGGACATCTCCCGGGAAGATCCTAACTTACCCTATATGTGCTTCCGGGTTGCTTTAGCTCACACTACGGCATTTATATTTACTACCTATCGCCCCCATGACAGCGGAGTTACTATCTTTGAAAGCATATCTGAGAAAATTGACCAAGTCTTATCTGCTTATCCTTCAGCTAACATTCACGTATGTGGAGACTTCAATGTTCACAACGTCGAATGGTTGACCCACTCTAACAAGACCGATGATGAGGGAAGGTTCTATCATGATTTCTCCATTGCCTATGACCTCACTAAGATTGTTCAGGAACCCACCCGTGTGGCCGACAATGATGGCCAGTATGCTAGCCTACTAGACCTTTTTCTCACAACTTGCCCTGAACTATGTTCAGTTTCTGTTCTGTCGCCTCTTGGCTCTTCCGACCACTCTGTTGTATCAATTAAGATAAAAATGAAATGTAATAAGTCCCTAGACGTACCTCTCCATCGTATAGTATATCGATACACTAAGGCTGACTGGGATAGCTTCCGTACATTTATATCTGATCTACCTCTGCATTCCATGTTTAAAAAGGATGTGTCCTCTATAGTATTAGACCTGACGGTATGGTTTATTGTAGGTATTGACCGTTTCATACCCCCAAAAAAGTTTCAGCAAAAACCTAACAGCCAGCCATGGTTCTCTCCAGAATGTGCTGCTGCCATTGCGCACAGAAATCACTTTTTCCACTGTTTCCAACGTAATAGATGTATGAAAACTAAAGCCGCTTTCAGGACTGCCAGCAACCATTGTAAGAAAGTAATAAAGAATGCAAGAGAGTAGTATGCTCAATCTGTTGTCCAAAGTAGCTGAGCAGCGGCTTGGTTCCCACCAGTTTTGGCAAATAGCAAACAGAATCCTGAACAGAAGCGTGTGCTCCATCCCAACTATTATCAATGGACCTGAGGTAATCTCGTCAGCATCAGACAAAGCCAAACTCTTTGTCAAGAACTTTGCAGCTAATTCTACCCTTTGCGATCAAGGCTGCGAACCACAATATTTCCTCCTGTATCAGAAAACACGCTATGTGATATACGTATATCTGTACGTGATGTTGCCAAGCTAATCAAAAACCTTGATTCCAGTAAAGCAACTGGCCCTGACGGTATTCCAATTATAGTACTCAAAAAACTTCAACCTGAACTAGCGCCCATACTTACAAACCTGTTAAAACGTTGTTTTAAGGAGAATAGTTTCCCATCTCCCTGGAAAATTTCATCAGTATGCCCTGTATTTAAGAATTCAGGTGATCGCTCATCTCCCCTCTCAGTACAAGCACATAAGTCTCCTGTGCGTCATGAGTAAGTTGCTGGAATCTGTGTTAAATACAGAAGTAATCAACCATCTCAACAAAAATAACCTTCTTAGAGACACTCAATATGGTTTCCGTTCTGCTAGATCTACAGCAGATGTGCTTACAGTTATATCTCATAGGATTAGCAAATCTCTCGACGGAGGCAACCTTTCTAGGGCAATTGCTCTTGACATATCTAAGCCTTTGATAGGGTATGGCATAAAGGTTTACTTCATAAGATCTCTAGCTATGGTATTGCTGGAAATGTCTTCTGAATTATTAAATCATTTCTTTCTGATAGGTTCATAAGAGTAGTAGTTGATGGTCAAAAATCAGAAGCTCACAGTATTAATGCCGGTGTCCCTCAGGGGTCCATCCCGGGCCCAACTCTTTTCCTGATCTACATTAATGATCTTCCAAATCACATCCTTACATCATTTGTAAACATCTATGCTGACGACACTACCATTTATGGTAGCACATCTAAAACAGTAAACGACCAAGTTCTCTCCAATTCTCTCTCCTCTGATCTTGAGCACGTAGTACAATGGGGTAAGGAGTGGCTGGTTACTTTTAATCCATCTAAAACCAAGCTTCTCTCTTTACATCATCAACATTCTGATCCACATCTGGCATCAATTGAAATGAATGGCTCTCGTCTTCAGGAGGCCTCAAGTTTTGACAAACTTCTTGGCTTGACCATTACTCCTGATCTTAAATGGAACACGTACATCAAATCTGTTGCCAAGGCCGCTGGAAAAATGGTGGGATCTTTCTATCGATCCGGTAGATATCTCACTGCTGATGCTATTCTCTATCTATATAAGAGCCAGGTACGTCCAAGGATGGAGTACTGTTGCCACATCTGGGCAGGAGCTGCTAGAAAGGAGTTGGCCTGCCTTGATAGAGTTCAAAATAGACTTCGTAGCCTCGTAGGAGATGTCCTTTTCTCTTCCTTGCAACCTTTATCTCACAGAAGAGATGTTGCGAGTTTGTCTCTGATGTATCGTTATTTTCATGGAAAGTGTTGACTGAGCTTCAATCTATGGTCCCCCCTCGCCAAACTTTCACAAGAAACACTCGTCTAGCTGTAAACACTATCAATAATTTCCCCCACTCTTTATCTGTGCCTAAACCTAAACGTAGATTCCATGAACAAATTTTCTTTCTTAGAACTGCACGCCTGCGGAATTGTCTTCCGTTTTCCTGCTTTCCGGCTGACTACAATATGGTTGTCTTCAAGTCTAACATAAATAAGTTCTTGATGAGCCGTTCCATATAAGTTATCAACTTTACCAAATTTTCATTACTAATGATTACTATAATGTCCAATTTCTACTATACACTCTTTAACCCTTATCCTTGAGTGGCCTCTTGGCCTTGATAATGTGGTGATGCCTATGTAAAAAAAATACCCCCCATAGCAGCAGCAGAATAGCGCAACGGTTAGAGGCTCCGAATGTCATTTGGGCGGTCTGTTTCCGAGGTAGTTGTTTGTCTAGCCTCACTGATGAGCTGTGAAACAGCGCACAGTACTGCAAATTTGCATGTAAAATGTACATTGACCACTACTCGACATTTTTGCGTTTATGCGCACACTTAATAAAGAAAACAACATCAAGCTGAAATGCGAGATATTTTGATGTAATTCTAGCTGATGACACCAACTCATTTTTTATGTCTTTGTATTAAAAATAAACGTAAATTTTACTTGTGATTTTGAATTTGTAAACACAAAGACACACCTATATATCTTTTTTTTTACGATCGGATATTTACTTTATATATATATATATATACTTTTAAGATGGTGGGGGTGGACAATAAGGAATACAGACCGTGCTGAAATAATCACATTATTATTTAGAAAGCCATTCTTAATATGGGGAGAGGAAGGTATTTTTAAAACTATTCTGTATTTTCACCTAACAATTTAATTATTTATTTTATTAATGATTTTAATTTAATTACAATAAAAATCAAATTACTTTTTCTTATACTCAATATTGGGAAACTATTAAGTGAAAATAACATGATCTTAGAATTTAATTTAAGAAATAACAAATGGAAATCGCGTTATTATATTAAGCGTAAATACGTCGATCTCATATTCTAATTTAAGAATTTACAAAGATGAGGCATTTAATTTTTCTGTTGAATAATGAAAACGTATAAAGAGAAGGGAATGACAGTATTATTGCTGTTGAATAATGAAAAATTATTAAGTTTATATGCTTTGACCTTGCACTTAAATTTAAGAATTTATAAAGATATATCACTTTATTTTCAGTTAAGTAATTGAATATGGTAAGTGTTTATTTCTAGATCTTGCACGTAAATTTAATTACGAAACAAATTGGAACATCTTACTGTATTTACTGTTGAATAATGGAAAATAATTAAGTTATATAATTCGATCTTATAATCTTACTTATGATCTAGCATAGGGAAGTACTTTACTTTTCTGTTGAGTATTGAAAAATATTATGAGGAAACACCTTGAATTTACACTTTCATTTTATTACAAAGAAATGGAAATCACTTTATTCCCGACAGGAGAGTTTTTATCATTTCCACGAACAAAACAACACTGTTGGAATCAATCTTCTGGTAGTTCGTGGTACACCATTGTGGTTTGATTTGTTATTGAGGATCGATGCGATAAAGACGTTGAAATACATTACTGTTCAGCCCACATGAGCAGATCGGATTGGCAACGCGAAAGTCTCTATGTGAGCTGCCATCTTGATAAATGAACCATGATTTACCACTACCATCGACTATCGAAGATGAGCAGGTGTCGGGACGTCGAAATGGGTAGATAGTCGTGTACCGTAAGGACTGCGCAATGCGGTGTTCGAATATCAGGTGATTCGGATATTGGAACGGTATATGATCAAGAGCTCCAGATATGAATAGAAAAGATTAGTTAAGGCCATAACATGAAGAAAGTTGTGGACGTTCTAAGGGATTAATTACATCGATAACCGTGGTGCAGAAAAATAGAAAAATGTGCGCCTAATGCTGGGATTTCGCGAACTTAATCATCATGTACAGCCATTCATTGCAAACGCAGATGTTTGCGTTACTAAGATGAGCGAATAGCGACAGAACAGCGCTAAAGAATCTATGCTGTGTATCAGGAGAGAAACTTTCTTTACGAATCTACAAGACGCTAAAGTTTAACTAAACTGTGAAGATCGATGGACGTACTGTCTGACTCGTCTGGGATTGGAATTGGAAATTGCTCCTCTTATCATGAAGACCATCGTCATCAACTCCATTATCTTCTTTGGAAATATGTAAAGTATCATGCCTACGCTGATTAAATAGACAGAATAAACTACTTAGAAGACACTATTTGATGCGTGATATAATTAGGTGAGGAAACAGAAACCGTGGCCCGCGCAGCATTGGCTTACATCAACGATATCTTTGTGGATGGAGATGCCGTGTCCATGTATCATGCTAAAAACATTTGGCTCGCTTTGGACTGGAATGTAAGGATCCAGGACGATTAAGTGACTGCATATACGTTCTGGGATTGGTAGTCTTTAGAGAAAATGGTACCTCGCCCTGGAAATGAAAAACAGTAATCCAAGAAGTTCCCAGTATCATCACACGATTTCTCATTGTGTTGAAGGCTATTGATCACCTCCCAGTGCCAGTGTGGCTCTATTTGGCATGCAGAGTAATCAAGAGAACATCGAATTCGATCGCCGAGGACTGGAATAAAAAAGCGAAAGATTCCCAAATGTTGTCTGATACTGAGTGCAATAAGGCGAAGTGATTCAGCTCGTGGGAACTTGTGCTTGGACGATCGACCGGGGTGACGTTGGAAAGATAAGGAACAGTAGTGGAGGACGTTTATCGTCGAACTGTACGCTGTGTTGAAGAGCATTCACTTGGCTCTCCATTGGTAGGGCAAGAAATTGCATATAAAGACACAATCCATGTGTACAATTGGGTGTTAAACACGCTCACCAGAAAAGCGAGAGTTCGCACCAATACAACTAGTGAAACGATCATTAGGAGACGATTGAGAACATTCAATGAGCTGCTAAAATTGTATGAAGTTTCGGTAGACGTGACGTAAGTAGGATCAATTCGAAACATAGTTGAGCAATTGATACACGTTCTACAGTGATGATTCGACGTAATGAAGTAAAGGGAGCCGGAGCTGTAGAGAATCGATAATGTACACGTAGCTGAGCTGGACGCGACCAAAACCTTGATTATTCACAAAAAAAAACTTTCGACAACTTGGAGTGCGACATGCCATTTATTCTGATAGAAGAATTTGCACAGCGACGGTGAAAGCAACTGTTGCCTCCGCCATAAGTAGATGCTAATCAATAGATCCAGCTGCAATCCACTAGAAGGGAAAACTGGATGTGAGCAGCAATTGGTAAAAGTTAAGGATGGATATTACACGTTACGGTGATTAGCATTTCCTTACTTTTACAGATTATATCCCGTTGAAATGTTCTGTGTGGAGACAGTTAACACGGAGGAACTCAACAAGCGTGACTAGTAATTTACACGTGGTCTTACTAGCGTGTTTAAGTTACTGATAATGACACAGCCCTTCACAGCCGGGAATGGCATAGCAGGACAATACCACCGTGCCGTTAAAATCAACTAAGGCATGGATGCGCTGTATCATACAAGACACTATCTACTGGCACACCGTTACCCCCCTAAAAAACAAGGACTCCCATTTGACTGCATCAGCTAGTGCGGTCTACCGTTATGAAGTTCAGTTAAAAGGGTTTTATTGATCACAGTTCTTACCAGGTTAGAGAGTGTGCCTAGGTGGAAGCGATCGAGAACTATTGAACCACAACTTGAGAAAGGATCGAGGTACAAAAATATAAGCCAACGGTCCGTCCTAATGAATGGAATACCTCGACATGTGAAGGATTTTTATACTGCTTCAATATCCATCAAAATAATATTCTTTCAGCACAATATCTTTAGAAAACAAGTTTAATACTAGAAGGCAAACAAAGACAATTTACCCGAGGCAGAAGTCAAAGTCCACTTATCTGGAGCAATGTTTTACGAAGGATCACTCGTGAAAAAAAAAGGTTGCCTCCGAGATGTCGCCTGTAGGTGTATCAGAATTGTTGTAGGAATTTTTGACACCCCTAACACGAAACTGCAAATAAAATATAAGAATCTCGTAATTTCTTTATTAAAAGTGGGTTGTTCATTTTCTTTAGTTATTATACTTCCAAAATAAACTATTAAAGTTGTTTTAAAAATAATAGAAATATTTTTTTTTAAAAACAGTAATGAATTTTCCGAACTCAATATTTTTCAATTTTTAAACTTTAAAAATCTATCAAAATTTTTCTATTGATTCTATTTTTACGATATTTTCAGAGTCAATGTGAAATTTTATGTTCTTTCCAATAAATCGAATATAATATTTTAGACAAACGTTTTTTTTTAATTCTCGCCCCCCCCCATTTTCAAGTGTCTATTAAAAAGTAAATAATTAATTTACTCACCGAAAAGTAAATAATTAATTTACCCACAAATTGAAGAGAAAAGGCCAATAAATAATATATTCAAATTAAAAAAAAAGTAGTGTTTTTTTAGAATTTTACCTGTAAAGTTTGAAGTTTAAAACATTTTTTTTAAACCACGTTATTTGTTTTTTCTTCTTTTTTTAATGGAACCTTGGTCCTTGCTCCTTTAATTGAAAAAAAAATAGGGCTTGAATTACATTTTTCGAGGAGTTATAAGCATGGAAAGACAGAGGGTCGAATAATTCACGCCTCCCATTTTGAAATGTCTATTAATAAGTAACTAATTAATTTATGTACCAAAGTCTTATATATCACAAATTGAAGAGAAAAGGTCAATAAATAACATATTCAAATTTAAAACAAAAAAAAGTACTGTTTTTTAGAAATTTACCTGTAAAGTCCGAAGTTTAAAATCTTTTTAAAAAAAAACACGTTGTTTTTTTGTTTTTTTTTAATGAAACCTTGGTCCTTGCTCCTTTAATTGAAAAAAAATTAGGGCTTGAATTGCATTTTTCGAGGAGTTATAAGCTTGGAAAGATGGGGTGGAATTATTCACTATTTTCACGAAATTTCTGACACACCTACCGCCTGTGTGATCAGAAGATCAGAAGATTTGGTAATGGTGTGGAGAGACATCGAAATAAGTGGTCATTGTTAGCATGTAATAAATCAGTGATAGGCGAACCAAGAACTATTTGAGTACTGGGCGAGATCGATTATCCAAAATGACTGCAGAAAAGGAGACGGATTTTTTATTAGAGAAACTTTTGTTTTTCGGCCCACGTTTTTCGCGTGTGTATTGTTGTTGGTGAAAATAAGAAGGACTGCTGCTGCTTATGCGAAGAGCAGGCGCTGTTGTCGTGAGTGAAGAGAAGAAAATAATACAGCTCGAATGTGTGTTCTTTCAGTTCGAAGTAATTCATGTGACTGAAATACGACTTAATCTCATAAATACATCTTCGATTCACGTAAATTATGGATATTTCTAGAAATTTCTCAAATTTAAAACTTATGTTTAAGCGGTATTCAGAAGAAACTGACATTCAGAAAATCTTGATTAATTTTTGTCGTATGACTATGGATCAAATTTGATGAAAATTATATACATTCGAATTTTCTAAAAAGTTGTACAAAAAAACAAACTCTTTAACATGCTCTCTAAATAAACAGAATTTACAGAATATTCATGAATTAATGCATAATTCATATTCTCAAAATACAACAGCGTTCCATTATATCATTTTCCTGAAACTAAATAAAACTAAATATATCGTACATGACCAACATTTACGCTTATTAGCGATTCAAAAATTCATAATGATCGGTTAATTAGTTTGGGATGTAATTATCTACATAAAAATAGATAAACATATAAACAAACTTTGTATAAATAGAGATATATAAGGAATAAAGACTTAACTTTTAGTTATATAATCTAAAAAAAAAGACATTTGTAGAAATTTAAATGTAAAACAAACAAATATCTTGATACCTAGCTTTCCGCTTAGGATTTTGTGTATAAACCAATACCTTATCCACAGTATCTCCTTGTCAAGGCAGGAAATTGTACTCCGACCAACATTTGCCGAGATGTGTCAAGAGAATTACATTTTAAAATGTAAAAATAATCTGAATATTGAAAATATGAATAATTTGTATGCGTTTGTGTTTATGACCTGATTTAAGTTTGAGATATTTTAAGGACATTTTTCGTCATGGTTGATGATGTTTTAGAAGAGAGGAGTAAGCAATGGCAGCAGGAGGGGATGGGGGACATATTTGCCAACGGTGAGAAATAGGAAGAAATTTGACACGTATTACGGCGCATATATATTCAATACTGCTTTATTTACCCTGGTTGGCATAATGGTTCTTTATTCAACTGAAAAACAAAACAGAAAAAGAGATGTCCAGCGAAACATATTCGTTTCATTGGAATCGATCATGCGATGAATTTGTAATTTAAAGTTTTGAATTTAGTCATTTATATCTTTTTTCTTGGTTTCGCCAGTTCTGTACTTGTGCGTATGAAATACTTAGAAAAATATGATAAATCCTGTACAACAAAATGAAAATGGTATCAAATGCCCATGGCTAATGTATACATTGACAGTTTTTTCGCAGTTCTCGTTAATTAACCAAGGTTATGACATGGGAGCATCTTCAGGGGCCATTTTGCTTGCCAAAGATATAGATTATTTACGCCTTACGCAAATATGGAAGCAACTTATCATGGCCGGACCGATGGTTGGTGCGGCTGGCTTTAGTTTAATCGGAGCCTTTTTGAGTGATCAATACGGACGTAAAAAAGGTTTACTGATAGCTGCAAGTTTTTTTGTGCTAGGATATATCGTCATTGGTTCGGCTTTCAACAGAGAGACGCTGTTCATCGGACGATTACTTATCGGATGTGGAATTGGTAAGTATGATATAAAACTGATTTTTTAAAATTTATTTAATCCATAGAAAATGGGCATTCTTAATTCATTTTAAAAAATAAATCTAGTAATATGAGGAAAGTGGTGAATCAGAATAACAGGCGACTCGAAGTCCGCAGCAAAGTATATAAGATAAAGATATTTGCATTAAACTTAATTATTTTGTGCATAAAATAATAAATAAAATGCTATAATTTTACTGTTTAGAACTTGTTTTTAGAATTATGAAAACATATTACTTTACAAAATATTTGTCGATTGCTTTAGGGTTTTTTTACAAAAAAAATAATTTTTCATCTGACACTATTTGTTGCGGACTTTTAGTCTCCTGTTCGTCTGATTGACCGACGTTATGAGGGGTTATGTTACAGTCGAACAATGTTAGAAATTAAACTCTGTATTTATGATAATTATGATCTTTATTCTCTATTCGCTTGTAAACAAAGTATGATTAATCCATATTAACAACCATTACAGAATTGAGAGAGAGAGAGAGAGAGAGAGCGCGTGTCAAATATCAGCTGAAATGAATTTTATTATAATGTATTTATGAAATTAATTTTCTAATTCTGCTTCAATTAATATTAATTTTTTATGTATTTAATTTATTCTATGATGATAATAATAATAATAATAATAATAATAATAATAATAATAATAATAATAATAATAATAATACCCCCCAATGAATCGTAGTCAATACCCTGAATTAGTTCACGGTACAAGGAGGATGGAAAGACCGAGAAGTGAAAACACTGCACTTGACAGGTGCGGAGAAAACTGGAATTTTGGTGAGACTTATCTATATATCTATAAAAGTGAACGTGTCTGTCTGTCTGTCTGTCTGTGTACATTTCCCTACGCAATAACTCTGTCAAATTTTAGTCTATAGACTCGAAATTTGAAATACCAGGTACTGAGATTTGGGAAAATCGATGTGACGGGTGTCAGCCAGAAATTTGGCTGTTAAGGGGTCAAATTTCAACGATTTGACCTTTAAGAACTCTACCAAACTCCTCCGACAATTTTGGGTCTAGACACTTGAAATTTTAGATATAGGTTCCTTGAACCTGGATCTAACTTAATAAAGTGATTTGAGCCCGAAACTATAAATGTTAAGGGGTCATAATAGGGGTCAAATTTAAAAAAAAATGACTTTTTTTTGTTTTGCTAAGCGTACACCTCAAAACACCCGGGCAAAGCCGGGCTGAAATGCTAGTATATCTATAAAAGTGAACGTGTCTGTCTGTCTGTCTGTGTGTCTGTCTGTCTGTGTACATTTCCCTACGCAATAACTCTGTTAAATTTTAGTCTATAGACTCGAAATTTGAAATACCGGGTACTGAGATTTGGGAAAATCAATGTGACGGGTGTCAGCCAGAAATTTGGCTGTTAAGGGGTCAAATTTCAACGATTTGACCTTTAAGAACTCTACCAAACTCCTCCGACAATTTTGGGTCTAGACACTTGAAATTTTAGATATAGGTTCCTTGAACCTGGATCTAACTTAATAAAGTGATTTGAGCCCGAAACAATAAATTTTAAGGGGTCATAATAGGGGTCAAAGTTTTAAAAAATTAACCATTTTTTTTTTTTTTTTTTTGCTTTTTTTGCACAGCATACACCTCCAAACACCCGAGCAACGCCGGGCACCCCTGCTAGTTGCAATATAAAATCCCAGTGAGGACCAACGGACAACGATTGATCTGATCTTATCCCTATGCACTGGAATCTAACGCATCTAATTTCTTTTTTGGTTGATTTTTAAGTGACGAGTTTCACTACCATGGACAAGACATTGCTGTTATAAAATCATAAGTTAAATTTGAAGATATTTAATGTTTTATTTTCCAGGTCTGGCAGAACTGGTAAAATGCCACAGAAATTATTGAAATAATCAAACAGAAAAATTATAATAAATTAATAAATACAATACTTGTTAAACTTGTTTATTATTGAGTTATATTTTGTTCTATTTGATTAATCTCTATTCTCTATATTAATAAAATAGCCGCAGGAATATCCCGCTGGACAAAAGTACTGTAGGTTTGCAACCACAGATCCCACATACAAATAGCCATTATATTATGTAGCTTTCGAGTATCATTACGGACATATTCGTTCGCGATAATAAAATATTACATTATATCCCACGGGCAACACCATCACAATCGCAATATCGTTAGAGAGAGGAGCCCGTATTTTTCTATTTTAATACTTAGTCCCACTACACGCTCCACAGATTCTGTGATTACATGGACTATAATCGGCTCATATATACATAGACCTTACATAACCTTTTCAATTTTCGATCCATAAATAAAAAAGCCTCCCTGGCTAAAGTCTGTCCATTCTGATTGGGTGAGCTATGAACATTCTCATATTCCGAAATTAAATTCTTCACTTTATAAACGAACCATTGATAACATTAAGATATGGCGTCAATAAGAGCCGTATTACAGTAGATTTCCGAGATACGGTATTAAAAATTAGTCAGAAAATACAGTACACTATATAATACACATGTATATAATCAACTTACATTATAAATAACACCATAAGGCGGGACAAATACCGTAACCAGGGCCGGAAAAAAACTTCGTATTCCACGTCTTAACCTGAAAAAAAAAATATTATAGGGCTACCTTATCCCGGGGTTCTACTGTATTTTGCCCGCTGTCAAGTTCATTTAATGCATAAATCATTTTATTCATGCAAGATCGAAATATACAAGAGAGAGAATATTATTATACAAATTTTACTTGCGTTCTTTTACAAACTTTAACACACTCTATCCACTATAAGGATTTCCTTTATCGTCGTTGTCACAAACTGGTTTTTCGTTCACCTTATTTGTTTTAGTACTTCAGTTTACATACTTTCTTTCGCAAATTTCAACAGTATGCTTACGTTTTTTGTGGAGGAACCACCCTCTGAATGGACTCAACCACCGTTCATATAACGATCCAAGGTAAGGCTCTAGTTCCGGAGTTAACGTCGCATGCTCGATGGAACGCAATTACTCTTTTCATTCTGTAACCCTTTGTTTGTCTTTTATTGATACACGTCTTGACTTACACCGTTATAACTAATCCAGAGCCATAACACATCTGGAACCTTAAACACTATCAAATAAATACTCTCCTTTCCATTTCTTTTTTGTCGACAACTTTGTTTTGCTTGTGTATGTGTATGTGTGTGTATGCGTGTGTGTGTGTGTGTGTGTGTGTGTGTGTGTGTGTGTGTGTGTGTGTGTGTGCGGACGGGCTTGCGTAGATACAGATCACTCTATTAGTGAGTTTGTAGCAATCGGACTGCTGTTCCTTCAGTGTACGGGGTCCACAATGTGTGTAATGGGATTACTCTCCCTTTCTATGTCACTCTCTCACTGCGCATGTTTTTTAATTTAAATTCGTGCATGCATGTGTTTGGTTGAGCATCTAAGTTTCTGTTTCGTCTAATGCGATAACATTTATTTTTCTTCTCCTTTACATTCTATTTTTTAATTATCAGGTAATTTGTTTGTTTTTTCTTTGGTTCTCTCTTACACAATTTAATTGTGTTACTTTGAACTTGAAAAACACACGTCTATTCAATATGTTTTTTTCCCTCTTTAACACACACATATACACGTTCTCAAAAGTTTACTTAACTACATAAAAACATACATGAAATACCGATTGCTACATATATAAATCACGTCACTTTTGTAAACCCTCTGGTCTTTGTTTTTAACATTTTGTTTTATCTTTTAGTTTTAAAAATCTACTTTTATTTCTATAGTAAGTTACGATTTTCAGACGCTAGCCGTTAATCTATTTTTAAAGTATACGTAATATCCTATACAGAGCTGAACGGGAAAAGATAACAAAATATCAGGACTTAAAAAAATGATCTAAAAACAGCATGGTGTCTGAAAGAAATAAACATTATACCGGTTGTGATAGGAACAACTGGTTTAATAAAAAATAAATCTTCATAAATACTTAGAAGCATTCCCTGGAAGACCAAGCTGTAACGAAATACAGATAGCAACCATAGAGGGAACAGTATCTATTCTTAAAAGAGCCCTCGGATATAAATTTAAATCATAACAGAATCAAGTGTTAGTTCCAGGGGGAGCCCCTTGGTCTCTTAAAACTTACTGAAGTAAAATTTAAAAAAAATAAAAAATGGACTACTCCCTACGTAATCTGTAACGTATGCAAACACACACAAACATGTCAAGATATTCATAGGATAAAAAGGAGTTTACTACCTTTATATGTACTTTCACCTAACATTTTAACATTTTATTAAACAAATCATGCCACAAGAACTGAATTTAATCTGAAAATTCGATCTAAAAACTATCATGGTCTGTCGTCTTCATAAAATATCTGTATGTAATACAATGCGCTGTACTATCTCTAGCCATGCGTCTAAAAAATTTAGGATAATATATACAATACTAGAAAGGCCACACGGCGTTGCTCGGGACCGTATAAGAAAAATTTTGAACACACCTGTTATTCTTAGGATAGAGGAATTTTTTTTATGTTTATGTATAATTTGCCATCTTGAACAAAATAATATTTTATCTATCCTAGGACGGGTATTATATGAGCTAATTGTACGTTCCCTTGAACAGGAAATTTACAGCACATATATGGAAAAATGTCCTTGCCTAGGGCGGGTAATGTACAATACATATTTAAAATAATTTACATACTTTTCTGTTGTGCAAACTTTTCTGCATGTCACAGGTAAGAGTTTTTGTTTTTACATCAGAGTGCTATAGTGAAGAAGAACCTTATTTCTCATTTAAAAGTCATACTACCTGAATATATTACATGATTTTTGGTTTTAATAACTTTTATGCACGTCACAGGTAGGATTTTCTTTGTTTTTTTCATATGAGTACTATACTGCACAAGTACCTTATTTCTTGGGTAGGATAATATACAAGTACGTAATTTCTAAGATATAGATGAAACTACTCGATAATTTTACATACTTTTCTGTTGTGCTAACATTTCTGTGTGTCACAGGTGAGAGTTTGTTTGTTTTTACATCAGAGTGCTATAGTAACGAAGCACCTTATTTTTTATATAAATGTCATACTACTCGAAAATATCACATGATTTTGGGTTTTGATTACTTTTATGTACGTCACAAGTAAAATTTCCTTTGTTTTTCACATGGGTACTTTAATGTACAAATACCTTATTTCTTGGGTAGGATACTACACAAGTACCTTATTTCTTGTGTAAGAAGTGTATACGTATCTTTTTCTAATTTATAAATAAAAGAACTCAATACCTTTATGAAATTTTCTGTTGTGCTAAATGTTTTGTACATCAGGGGGTAAGAATTTGTTTTTTATCTGGGGGCTATAGTGAAGAAGTACATATTTTTTTAGATGTAAGTTGTACTAATCGAATATTTAAGGGGATTTACAGTTTTAATAACTTATGTACGTCACAGGTAAGATATTCTTTGTTTTTTCATGTTGGTACTATACTGCACAAGTACTTATTTCTTGAGTAAGATACTGTGCAAGTATCTTATTTCTAATATAAAGATGACACTACTCGATGATATTACATAAGTTTTTCATATGAGTAATATACTGTAAAATTCCTCATTAGTTGGATAGACTTCCTTATACAAATATATACATTAACAAAGTAAGTGAACATTGTATGTGATATTTGGAATATGACATCTATATAATTATACAAACATATACATTACATATAATTCATAATGATCAGTTAATTAGTTTTGGAGTTGATCCAAGACACAAAAAGATATAATCATATACTCATAATTAAAATTAATAATGATTGGTTAAATAGTTAAGGAGTGAATCCAATAATACATATATATAAACATATACGCATCTTTACAATTCATAATGATCGGTTAATTAGTTCAGGAGTGAATCTAATACGTAGAAATATATAAACATACACACATAATTAAAATCCATAGTGATCGGTTAATTAGTTTTGGAGTGAATCTAATAATAGAAATACATAATCATATACACATCCTTAAAAGTCATAATGATCTGTTCATTAGTTTACGACTGAATCCAATACATACAAGTATACAGACATATATACATGAATAAAACTAATAATGATCGGTTAATTAATTTAGGAGTGGATCCAATGCACAAAAATATTTAATCATATACACATCATTAAAATAAATAATGATCGGTTAATTAATTTAGGAGCGAATCAAATACTTAGAAATATAGAGACATATACACATAATTAAAATTAATAATGATCGGTTAAATAGTTTAGGAATTAATTCAATGCAAAATTCCATTACTGGATCTATTTACGTGATTATTGGAATGTAACAAATAAGCCAATATATAATATATCCTATATATTTGGAATATGACATTTTCGTTATATACAGCAAAAACATTTTTCCGTATTGTTTATATAAAAGTGTTCTTTTATAATTATTACGTAACATTTAAAAGTCCAGAATATCGGAATGTAACAAAAAAAAAACAAAGCGAAGAAAGAAAGGGTGGAGCACGAACCCGCAACACTGGTGTTAGTAATCGATGATGCTACGCAAAGCACCAAGCAGACAACTGCTTTCATACATTTATAAATTTAATAAATAAATAAATCTCTGTTACAGATCGTGCGCATGCGCAAACGACGCCATTGTCGCTATGCTTGTTAAGTTGTCATTTCTTTTCTTTTTTGAATCCCTTAGAAATTGTTTTAATCAATTAAACAACCCTATTAAAATTCTGCACTTTTAGAGCTATTGCACGCTGTCAAACGACCATCCGTCTGGGAGGATATACAAGTTAAAAACGGAGACAGACACACACACACACACACACACACAGATATAGTGAGATTTATATATTAGATTATGCTACGCTTTATTCTAAAATAAACATTTTATTTTGTTGCCTTGTATAGCCCCGGACTAGAGTAACCAAAACTAATTTTTATCCATGAATCATGAAAATGTAGAAAAATCAACACCGTCTATTTTGTAGGGATTTAGGGCGATCATACATATATTCTATTTTTCTTGGTAAAATATATTTTTTCAATTATATTTCACTCATTGCGTATACCATTCATTTTTGCATAGAAACTCAGTGTTAATTTAATATAACAATAGGGAATATATATATATATATATATATATATATATATATATATATATATATATATATATATATAAGGTGGATGTAGCTTACAATTCTATTTAACTATATATATATATATATATATATATATATATATATATATGTGTGTGTGTGTGTGTGTGTGTGTGTGTGTGTGTGTGTGTGTGTGTGTGTGTGTGTGTGTATTAGTGTTAGGACGATTAACCGGAATCGGAAAATCGGAACTTTTGGGATATATAAATCGGGATCGAAATCAGCATCGGAAGTTTAATTTCCGATTCCAAACCGATCCGTTTAATTGTTGTTGTTGTTTTTTACAATAGAAAATGAAACAGGCACAAATTATTTTTTATTAGAAGTTTTTCATTTACAACATAAGACTGAGAAGGCCCATATAATGGGTTATAATCTGATTTACAGATTAAACATGGACTCCTAGAGTTTAATTCATTTTATTTATTGGTCATTTATCGAGAGATAACTTGCCTATTGATTTTTAAACTTTTCGCATCCATGCTCTAAATGTTTATATCCCCCATCCGAGGGAGTTCAGTTGATCATTAAAAGGTTTTAAATGCTCTGGACGGGGTTTTAAATTTCGTTGGTGCCAGCTTTACATTGACAATGTCTCTCATCGGTTTCTTCTGAAATAATTAAAGTTTTATGGCGCTTCTCTTTTGACGCAGGTGAAAAATATAGATGAAAATTTCTCGATGTGTCTATCAAAATCATGGGTAAAGTGTATAAATAGAAAAGATTCTGAGATTTTCTTAATTAAAAAGAAAATTATATCTACATTAAACTTCCCTAAAAGGAAGAACATTTATTACTCTGGGACATTTATTATTGTGATTAACAGAAAAAGAAAAGAAATGATAAATAAATATGTAAGAAATAAATGTAATCAAAAGAAATACTCTTCTACATACCTGAATTAATTCATTTGTACTTAAACTAATCCTACAGTGTGACACTAAGTTTAAAACAAACTTAGTGTCTACTCTTTGAGTTAGAATTTTAAAAATGGTAAACCCAATAACCCCAGCATAACAAAATTGAAAGTTAAACAAACGCTGGTAAAACACATAAATATATGTTAACAATCGATCGAAAAGGTTATGGTGTACGAGTATTTTGTTTAATTTTCGATTTTTGAACGATTAAGTAAAAATGGGTCGGAAATGAGTATCATTTTAAATTAATTTTATGAAAACAGTTTCCTACGCGAAATATGAAAATAACTGTTTTTTTTTCTTTTCGCTACAAAATCATTTAAAAATGAAAAATCGCATTTTGGGGAAGTGATTTAGCTGATGGTATTATTATTATTATTATTATTATTATTATTATTATTATTATTATTATTATTAGAGGAACTGGCTAGGAAGAAAATGCATGGAATGTTCTTCCAGGATATAGCAGAAGTGGCTCATAAAAGATCATGGCAATGGCTTAGAGCTTGGTATCTGGCTAAGAGTACTAAAGCTTTAGTTTGTGCAGCACAAGAGCAGGCATTAGCAACACGATTATTAAAAAAAAGTGGTTCTAGGAGAGGAAGTTGCTGCAGAATGACGGATTTGTGGTAAGACCTCAGAGTCAATTGCGCACCTTGCAGCAAGGTGTAGTGGACTGGCCCAGAGAGAGTACCGCAAAAGACACGACCGCATGGGACTCCGGATATATTAGGAGGTGTATAAGAGGGTTGGGGTGAAGTGTGCTGGAAAATGGTTTGAGGAGGTGCCTTATGAAGTGAGAACAAGTTAGAATGGCAAGGTAGAGGTATGGTGGGACAAAAGTGTCATAACGACCAAGCAATTGGAACATAATCGTCCGGAATTGGTCGTCATTGACAAGGTCTACAAAAACTGGCAGATTGTAGACTTCTCAGTGCCCTGGGATAGAAATGTGAAAGAGAAGGAGAATGAGAAGTGGAGCAATTATGTTCCATTGGCCTTTGAGACAAGGCGTATATACGGGGTTAAAACACAAATAATCCCGATCATAGTTGGTACACTAGGAGTAGTATCAAGTCGTTTGGAAGTACAATTGAAAAAACTACAAATCCCCGATGTTTTAGGCGGCCTTCAAACCTTTGCAATTATAGGTACCACCAACATCCTTAGGAAAACCCTTGGTCTTTGAAGCTCCTGGTTTGAAGCCGGGATTAAGGGAAATTCTCTGGAAATGAATCCCATCCCTTTCCAGAGAGACGTTCATAAACGAAATCAAAATTATTATTTATAATAGTAGTAGTAGTAGTAGTAGTAGTAGAAGTGATAGTAGCAGTAGTAGTAGTAGTAGTAGTAGTAGTAGTAGTAAGTAGAGATTCCTCATTTTGGTTTGCCAAAATGTACGCCAGTGTGCCAAATTTTATTCCGCCATAAAAACAAATTTCTAGAGAAAATAAATATTTGTACAGTTTTATGTAGCGAATAGACATTAACGTACATATGAAAAACCAGGTTTATCATTTTGAAAAATCCAACAACGAAACTGAAGTCGATATATTTGCTTCTAAAACAGAATTAACTATTTTAATAAATCTCCGTATGGCATTCAAGGAAAAATATTTTTTCTAATGAATAAAAATGAATAAAGTTTATTTTTACAAGAATCATTATACATTTATCTAGCCAATTACCATAAATTACGTCTGAAAAAAATCCAACTCATGCAATGACGCTGAAGTTGATGTTTTCGATTTTAAAACCAACTTTTTGATAAATCCATTATGCAAGAGTACTAAAAATTCTTACGTTTCGAATGCTTGCGTTTTTCTTCTTTTTTTCTTTTCTTTTTTTTCACATGTTACATGGCATTTACGAAACATATCTATCTATATATTATTCATTTATCGATTAGATGAACAGCTATTGATACCAAACAGAAACTCCCAAATTTTTCCGAATACATGCGTTTTTACTATTTTTAGTTTTTTTCTGATAGAGATTTCTCACACAGGACATTAATCCAACACAAAATACAGGTTTATTTCTAAAAAAAAAAAAAAAAGAATAATAACTAATCAGATAAAATTCTCATATTTTATTCGGACTATTATTCTCATCTTCCCGAAAAATTGAGTCATAGAAAAACCTTTAATGAATATCTTAGTGACCTCTGTTTTTTGTTTTTTTTTTAAATATTTTTAAATTGTTATTATATTGTTATTAAAAATATTTTAAATAACACGAGATATTTTCCATTTATCATAACAATACATGCACTTGGTTACCTTCGACAATTATTCGCTTACAGTAGAATAAGTAATTTTCCATAGATATGATTTTCATAACAAAAACAAAAACAAAACATGTATTCACGTTCGAATCCGGCAAAATAGTCAGATTTTTGTCTTCCACTTATTTCAATCAAAACACCGCTACGAGACTATTTCAACACATGAAAGGTTGACACGAAAGCAATCATTCAAACATAAGCAGAAGTTTTCTTTCTCATTTTTTAAATGAAATTAAATAAAATTTGATGTTGCTCTAAAAATGAAATTTTATTTATAAAGTTTCGTTCATCCCCGCCCCAGCATCGATGCAATTGCCAATCGACATTACTTTCTCTTCAAATTAATACACCTGTGTCCTTGAGATAAGTTTCTTTTCTCCAAATTATATCCTTAATTTACATTGCTTTTTTCTTTTTCTTGAAATAATTTTTCTTTTTCATTATTTCGAAAACATCTGGGATTTGAAAAAAAAACACGCTTGACTTTGTCAAGAGAAAAAGATAATTATTCGCGTACGTCATTTGTGCTTAGCAAACACGTAAACAATCAGGTCATTTTTTGCAAAAGCCAAAGGGGGTAATAAAAAGTTTCCATACGAATTTTATTTTTGCTACGTAAAAACGTGTGCAAATAAAAAAAATGTTAAACAAATGTTATTTCGCTGGGTTATTTCTAGTAAGACTAGAAATATAGCGTTCAACAAATTAAGTTACAAAAGGACTGGTAAACTGTTGATCTTCAAACAAAAGAATTGGGAAAGAAAACTTGGTTGATTTTTTTTTTTACTAAGGAATATTTCTTTAATACAAGCGTAAATTGTAAACTGAATTCGTATGATGGATGCAAAATTCAAAGATTCACTGTTGGAATTGTTCCAATTCAAGGCAGAGCAAAATCTCGCGTTGCAAAAGCAGCAAATTCAACAAGAGGTAGAAAGAGAAGACAGATTTAAACAATCATTTCAAGAAAAAATGCTTCAACAACAGAAACGCTTCTAGGAAATATTGATGAAAACACAGGAGGAACAAAGAAAAACTCTGGAGACGACACAGTTAATAAAGCGGACGATAATCATAAAGCATTTTCTAAAACAGCTGTGTGGGCCGCTATTGAAAATTTCAATTATAATCCAGAGGACGATGTCACTTTCGTCCAGTCCTATAGACGATATGAGAATATTTTTATATCGGATTTTAGTACCTGGTCAAACACGAAAAAAGTTAGGCTTTTGCTAAGGAAATTGGGAACAGCCGAGCATACAAAGTTCGTGAATTTTATTCTCCCAAAAAAGACCAGTGAGTTGAACTTCCAAGAAGCAGTTACGCTACTTACAGATCTGTTTTTTTGCAAAACCGTCTCTCTTCCATAGGCGATATAAATGTATGAATGTTACTAGAAGAGAGGAAGACGACTACACTACTTGCAAGTATAGTGAACAAGCATTGCGACGATTTTAAACTGGAGGAATTATCATCAGATAATTTTAAATGTTTAATATTTGTGCAAGGGCTGGTCTTAAATAAAGACGCTGAAATCAGGCGTCGTGTTTTAAATAAACTCGAAAACGGATCGAATTTAAAACTACAAAACTTAGCGGAAGACTGTGAACGGTTTATTGCGTTGAAACAAGACACTCGTGACATAGAGGAAAGCGGAGTGTCGCATATTAAAAATATCCATCAAAAGAAAAATTCGACTTAAAAAAATAACCAGAGAAAGAAGCAGGGAAAAGATCCACCTGGACCATGTTGGAGGTGTGGAAATAACATTGGTACAATGAGTGTCTCTACAAATTACAATGTGACAAGTGCCACCAGAAAAGGAATAAAGCATCGCATTGTAGAAAAAAATATAGTAGAAAGACATCCATTAAACTTACGAAAATTAAACCTGAGGAACAAAATATCCGGAAATATATTCAGATCAAAATGTTTAAAAAACAAGTAAGGTTACATCTTGATAGTGGATCTAACATTTCCATTATTAATGTACAGACATGGAAGCGGCTTGGGAGACCCACTATGATTAAATCACATAAAACGGCGAGGAGTGTCAGTGGCGAAAAATTACCTTCGAACAAGAATTATTGACGAATATTTTTTTTCAGAACAGGGCCGAAAAGGCAAGAATTTGAGTTATGCGAAAACTAAACAACCTCTTTGGAACTGATCTGTTCGAAAAGTTTCAACTATGGGATCTGCCTTTAAGCTCATTTTGCCAAAAGGTTGAGGATTTGAATGTGGTGGCAGACCACCTTAAGAGGGAGTTAAAAGAGAATTTCTCAGACGTATTTTCAAGCGGTTTGGGAAGGTGTACAAAGCCGTAGCAAATTTGACGTAAAAGTAAATGAACAGTCAGTGTTCAGAAAGAAACGAAATGATCCATACGCCACTATAAAACAGATAGATGGTGAATTAGAAAGACTCGAAAACATGGGTGTCATCAGAAAAATTGATCACAGTGAGTGGGCTGCACCAACGGTTTACATCTAAAAGAAGAGTAAGGAGATTCGGGTTTGCACCGACTTCGCGACAGGCTTAAACAGGGCATTACAAGATCACCATTATCCTCTTTCGAGCCCTGAAGAGATATTTGCGGAACTGAGTGGAGGGAAATATTTTTCTAAAATCGACCTCAATGACGCGTACTTACAAGTTCCAGTGTTCAAAGCTGCTATATATTAATACCAATAAGAGATTGTACAAGTTTAACAGACTTCCTTTTGAGGTCAAAGTCGTCCCTGCTATTTTTCAGCAAATTATGGGCATTATGTTAAATGGGGTGGATTTCGCAGTAGGATACCTGGGTGATATGTTAAAGAAAAGCGCTAGCAACGAACAACACAAATCTCATGTAAACCAAGTATTCAAAAGGGTCCAGGATTATGGATTTAAAGTAAAACAGGAAAAATGTACATTTCTCACGTAGAAATAAATACTTGGGGCAAATCATCGATAAACATGGAAGAAGGCCGGATCCAGATAGATCGAGTGCAATAAAGAATATGCCTGCTCCAGAAAATATTGCGTCTTTACAAAGTTTCTTAGATTTGACAAATTACTACAATGTATTTGTGCCAAATAAGCATAAACTAAGGTCGCCTTTAAATGAACTGTTAAGGAAAGACCAAAAATGGGTCTGGATGCAAGAGTGCGAAGAAGCATTTCGGGAAATTAAAAAGACTTGTTTCTGGCACATTATAATCCCAACCGTGAAACTATAGTTGCAAGCGATGCAGCTCCTATGGCATAGGAGCATTTATTTTACACAAAATGGATGATGGAAAAGTGAAACCCATAGCACATTCATCCAGATCACTTTTGTCAGCCGAAAAGAACTACTCACAAATTGAGGCGCTAAGCATTATATTCGCGGTAAAGAAATTTCATCATTTCCTGCACAAACAGACCACAAAGCATTATTAATGATTTTAGGAACGAAAAAGGGACTACCACAACATACGGCGGATAGACTCCAAAGATGAGGTACCATACTTCTGAATTACAATTTTCAAATGGAGTCCATCTAAAATATTTGGTCATGCAGACGGGTTATCGAGGTTAATACCTAAGCAGACAGAACCATTGGAGGATATGGTAATAGCAACCATTCAAGCGGAAGTTGAAGTAAAAAATACGTTATGTGACACAATAGAAGAACTTCCAGTAACGCTTGGTGAGATTAAATAAAAGTAAGGCAAAGGTGGACGAATTTATTATACGCACGAATGAAAGGATCAACGATAACGAACTGGATGAAGAAATTTATTCAATTTGCGATAACGTCCTGTTATATAGCGACAGGGTCGTAATTCCTACGACATTACAGGAATTCCATGTAGGACATCAAGAATGAAAAGGGTTATGCGCTCTTTCGTTTATTGGCCAAACATGGATAAGGATATAGAAGGAAAAATCAGGGAGTGTAGAGGATGTGCATTAGCTATGAAAGCTCCTCCGACTCAATTCGGATCGTGGGCAAAACAGGACCGACCTTGGTCTAGGATTCATTTAGATTTTGCAGGACCGCTAGATGGGTTCTACTATCTCATTGTTGTAGACAACCTATCTAGATGGCCGGAAGTATTAAAATGTAAGAATCCCACATCCGAGGTAACTATCAACTTCCTGTATGAAGTATTCGCTAGGTTTGGAGTAGCAGACTGCATTGTTACAGACAAAGGAACACAATTTACGTGTACCGAATTTAAATATTTTTGCGAGAATCATCTAATCCGCCATATCACCCAAGAAGTAATGGACAAGCAGAGAAATTCGTTGACACATTCAAGAGAGCTCTGAAGAAAAGCTAGTGGGTCGCCGACGGATAAGTCAATCCAATAGTTTTTACAAGTCTACAGAGTCACTTCGAATGCAAACATCGAAATGTCGAAGACACCTGCTGAGGTTATGTTCAGACGCATGGTTAGATCGATTTTTCACAAGTTGTTTCCAAACCAGGATAGGCCAAACCTCAAAAGACCGATAAAAAAAACGGTATAAAGTTGGCTAAAGAGTCTTCTACAATATTCACAAAAATAATAAGACTTTCTGGAAGTCCGGCATTATTGAGAAACAAATAGGCAACATGGTTTACATGATTAAGAGACCAGACTTCGTGCACAAATGTCACACTAACCAAATTCGGAAAAGATACTCTAACAGTAAGGTGACCAGATCGCCCGCGGAGGACATCATGGACACAGTGTGGATACTTTTCAGGTGCCCATACCAGAGACAGCTCCGGAGAAGAGAAGATCAAACAGAAAACAGAAATTAACAGAATTGATTAGGGTGAACTCAAACAAAAACGTTATTAATCCCAGACGGGAATTTTTCAAAGGGGGGGGGGTTATACCGGCCTTCCTTTAACAGAAGAATTTACACCGATTAGCACTATAAATAGCGCTAGTAATTCCAACACCAGTGGGAGAGATGCGACTGCACTTCAACTGCTAGCCGAGTGCCCAGCAGATATACACGGTTTCCTATCTTTGTACATTATTGTTAATACACTTATTCCTTAATCGAACCTCGACTTGATTGTTCTTATTTTCGCTGTTGTTCTACGACACAACAATTATTATTATTATTATTATTATTATTATTATTATTATTATTATTATTATTATTATTATTTGCATATAATTTTTGTATTTGTTTACAGCAAAGCAAATCTATTAAATAATCAAATGAAATTTTTATGATTCAAATAAAATTTCAAATTAATTCACAGCGAGAAGGCATAGAAAGATTTTTAAAAAGCTCACGCACTTCCCATGTAAAAATGGTTTTCTAAATAGTAACATTATTTAGAAATTCGTTCGTAACAAAGGTAGGAGTGTTATTAAATATTTTGCTCTTACATTATTTTCTCATTTTGGTTACCAATCGTTGACTATTTTCAATTGTTTAAGAAAACTTTTACACTAATTGCGAACTGAAATAATCTGGCTATGTTTTAAAATCAAAATAAATATTTTGTTTTCTTATAATTTTCAATCAATTACAAGGAAAACATTTGAGAAAAATCGGAAATTACGCGGAAATTTGAATATTTACAAGAAAACAAAAAATCTCTTATCAAATATTTATTAATTTTTAAAGAATCGGAAATCATATCTAAATTGGAAATTTAGAACGGATCGGCAATTGTATCGGAAAAATTTTGGAACCGTCCCATATATATATATATATATATATATATATATATATATATATATATATATATATATGCTCTATTGTTATATACATTCGAAGATCTAAATGTTTATTTTCTTCACCCAACAGCTCTTTCAGCATATTAAAATTTCGGTACATTTTTTACAAATCCGTTTCGTTATAGAGAAACCCTCGTCTTATTATGTTAATACAGAATCTTCTTGTGCAGATACTCATCAGGCAAAAAAAAACCCAGAAATTTTATCTTACAAATAAAGATACATGACTTTTCACAAACTGTAAGTACTAAATTAAGCTGGGGTTAAATTTCACGACTTAGCTGGCCAATCAACATTAAGGCAGGTCGATTTGCAACTTTTTTCAGAAAATCAACATGGCACTGGTGATGATAGTTGGGATTTCATGTGATAAGAACAGATACCAAAAATTAGATTCCCATCTTGAACAGAAAATTGATCATTTAATTTTAAAAATCGTGTAGAAAAATGCAGAAAAATTCTTCCTTTTTATAGCATTTTACGCAACACTGACTTTGAAATTTCACTATTTTTATAAATTATTCAATTAAAATTGATATATTTATATGAAAAACATTGAAAGAAAAATAAATACATGAATTATAATTTTAATTATGAATCACAACTAGCAAAATATCTCAACTTTTACTGCATTGATTAAACAAAACCTTTTTAAAACAGCTAATTAACAACTAAGTCTTTTAAATTTCACAATTCAAAAAGATATGTGGAGATGTATTACACAATATAACAACTTGATACAAGTTACAGAACCATGTATTTTATTTTTTTATTAGAGGCAATAATACAAACTTATAATAGAACTAAATTGTTCTGTGTAATTTCCTTTTGAGGAAAATGAAGGTCTAATTCGCTGGCACGATGACTTTGTAGTAATGTGTCTATGTCTTGCTTCCTGCCCATATACAACTTTTTGAGAAAAATCAATCAAATTTGACCAGTGTGTGGCTGCAAAATTGATAGCAGTAATCTTTTTCATTTTTCTTTTTGAGTTGTTCACTATTTCTGGAAAAAACAGCATAAAAAAACAATTATTTGAAAACCCTTTTTTTATATTTTTGCAATGTAATATGAATAAAACTAACTATTGTTTAAGTAAATTAAGAAAACTAATAAAATTTAATGGATAAATATTTATTTACCTAATGGAAAAAATCGTTCGAATGCACTTTTCTCTCACATCCAATTCATCTCAGTTTATAATCGATATTATATTATCCGGAAGTAGTGCAAAAGCACTATATTTTGAACAGTTTAAATAGTAATTTTGATTTCAGTTAACTGTTTTGTTCTCTGAATCATATTAAAATTTACTGTTGTTGGATAAAAAATATTGTCGGTTTTGATCTCAAACCAACTAACTGCATACACTTGGATGATAAATTTGACCAAAATATTTAATTTATCATAGTGTCCATAAAGACATTAATCTTGTGGCTTATGTTAGCCATATTCCTTGATTCATAGGCCCAATTTTCTAAGTTAACTTCTCCACAAGAAATGCCAACAGCATACTCAAAAAGTAGCTTCTGGTCTTCACACTTAAATTATTTGTTTCTTTTGCTGTCAGATAATGATGATCGGGAGGGACACTAATTTTTTAGAATTCTACTTAAGACAAATCTTGATAATTATTGATACAAAGTTTTCCCAAAGGACCAGTAAATGTTGTTAGGCTTTTTGTTGTTCCATCAATTAATTTAAAAATTGCTGTAAATGGCAGTTCTTCTAGTGGAACCTGAAAATTGGAAAATGTGCATGTTTAATAATAGAGATATATTACATAATAAATACAATATATTATTTTATTTTCCACAAAAAAGGAACATAATTGCAGGTAAATCTATAGAATTAATTTTACCTCCTTGTTAAGAGGACAAGTGCAGATTATGTGCCTTGTTTGACAATTTTCTGTCTTGCATTTTACTGCAAAGTCATCACATCTCAAGACAGAAAGTTTACAGCTACAAGAAAATATATCGAATAGTCTGTCTAGCTGTTCCTTCATTCTTTTCACTTTCATTGCCTTAACAAGGCCAATTGTGGACTGACTGCTTGCTGAATACTAATCATTTCCTTGGCAATTAACTTAGAAATCTCACTATTTTTAAGTAGGGATAATTGTTTTCGAGGAAATAATTAAACTGGATGACTTGTCGTGAAGTTGGGCGTGCTGTTTTATCCAAATGGGTCAAGTCCCAGCAAATTTTGTGAACCACGGGTTAAAACTGAACGTCGTGCTTTTACTGACATTCTAATCTGAAAAGTAAAATAAATAAATGGATCATAACTGAAGGAAACTATATTAGGCTATCTTCCAGGTTCATACGTAAAAAAATAAGTGCTAGTTATAAAAATAATGAAAAACTTTGTAGAGTTGAATTAGATGTATTGAAGAGAGAGGACCAAACCAAGTCAGAGGCATAGTAGTGTTTAGTTTAGACATTTTTAGCAGATTTTAGCCCCTCCTTCGATAACATGAATTTACCTATAAAGGGATTTATTCTTGCTGTAGATGTGCCATTTTAAACGAGTGTTTAGTGTTTAGAGTTTGAAAAATCAGTGCTTGTGCATCTATGTTAATATGCTATTTTAAATAGTATTTTCAAGTTAAATTTAATTTTTATGAAATTTTTGTTTATTAAATTTTTAGATGAAAGTACAGAATAGTTACAATACAACCTCCTTCCCATATAAAGAATGGCTTTCTAAATAACAATGTTATTTTAGCACAATAATATAGATGTACAAATAACGAAAAACCTTTAAAGGAGTTCCCTTATTTACTCGTATTAATCTTTGTGGGTTATCTGATTTTAAAACTATAATTTTAGGAGAAAAGCACTGCTTAAAAACAATTACTCCCTAAAAATACAATAAATTTTAATTTGACATTTTCTGCAAAGTGTTTTTTGTTAAGTAGAAAAACTTGAAAATTTACGTGGTTATGTTTCGTAGAGAATGTGTAGAATAAAATTGTATGGACTATTTTTTTGTCTTTTGTTTTAATATAAAACTTGATTATTACCATATTTTAATAAAAATTTCAAATAGAATTTGATGTGAAATATTTGGTTGGTGCAAAAATAATGTTTTGACGTTCATTTGAACGTAAAAAATGCCATTATTTTTGCACCAACCTAATAGAAAAACAAATTAAAAAAAAGATAAAACAAATATGTTTAAATTCACTGCAGACACTTGAAATATAACAAGAATAAAAAAGCATTGGAAATGCAAAAGGATATAGGGATGGTATGCCAAAAAGTATACAAACAAGATATCTATGAATGGCTAGGCACATGGAAATAGAATTGCATCCAAAGTATAGCCCTATAACTTTTCTCCAATCTTCATTCCGTGCCATCATTACGGTTGTAAAAAGCTATAGGGCTATACTTTGGATGCAATTCTATTTCCATGTGCCTAGCCATTCATAGCTATCTTGTGTGTATACTTTTTGGCATACCATCCCTATATCCTTTTGCATTTCCAATGCTTTTTTATTCTTGTTAATTAGTATTTTTACTTACAGTCTTATTTTTAAACTTACATTCATGATAGTATTGTCTTTTTTAGGAGGCGGCTCATTGCCGCCTCCATTAGTAGCAGGTCGCTTCCTGCTGGGTTTGTGGTCTTTTTATAATAGTTTGTGCATGAGGCAGCTTTTTTCCCCTTGGGATCCCTGTTATACCGTGCTTTTGAGTCAGCACGTGAGGCAGCCTTCTTTTTTACTGGTTCTTTGTTATAAAGAGCACGTGAGGCAGCTTTTTCCCTCGGAATCCCTGTTATACCGTGCTTTTGAGTCAGCACGTGAGGCAGCCTTCTTTGCCTCAGGATTTGCATGATACTTAATTTTTATTATTTCAGCATTTTTCTGATAATATTCTTTTTGCTCAGATAATACCTTGACTTTGTTTTTTTCATAGTCTATATTTCTCTGAGCTTTTTTACTACGTGCTGACTTTGGCATTTTTTATTAAATGTAAACATATAACACTTATGTGTATCTTACTATAATATCACTTATCTTATAGCAAGACAACTCTCGTAGAATTGAGATACTGCCCCGTCACCAATAGTTAAAGTGTGGAACGGTATATACACCAATAGTGTAGTTGTTATCTTTATATGAAGTCCTAATCAGTGACAGTGTGAGGTTACTTGGTTTATTTATTGTAGTTTATTTTAGAAAACTTACTTGTTTTTATTAGTAGATTGTGTATAGTAGCCACAATATCTAGTTATTTTTGTGGCTAGGGCTTGGATTTTGATTCTTTTTGGTCAGCTTCCAGTGAGTTCTTAGAAGATGACTTTCTTGCAGTTTCTTTTGCGGTTAATTTAACTTATTTCCTTTGGCGTTTGGTGAGTTCTTAGAAGAACTGGTCTGATCTACTTTTCTTAGCGAGCAAAGAGATTCAGATGCATTTAACAATGGTTGCTATAGTGTATTTTTGCGCATGCGTGAGAATTTCAAGTTTCCTCCTTATTTTTCAATAGTTTGACAGTAGTCATGTGTCTTTCTGCCAAGAGCGACAGACGTCAGTGTTAGCCGTGATCGTCTAGAGGTTACGACCCCCACGTTGTGGCCGTGCTAACCTAGGTTCGAATCCTGGTCACAGCATTGACATTTTGTACATATTTTACAGTCCAAAATCTGAAGAATTATTTGTTTTTATAACATTGTTTTTTGACGTCGTACTTGCTGATAGGTTACTCTTATAACAATTTTGATCAACTGAGATAAAGATTTCGTGGTTTCATTAACGCTGGTGGGTTACTGTTTAAAGAAAAAAACCTTAACGTTCACCTCAAATATTCAGCGTCCAAGAAATATAGGCCACTGGCAAATTGGAACGTCTGTGAGCATCCGGTGTATTATTTGGAGCTGTTCCTTTTGAGAGAAGTTCCGTGTTCGAAGTGGTCTGTCTACATTGGGTATATAGTGTTTAAAACTTGTTATTACACGTAATCTTATTTAATTATGGAGTTAGCTAAAAAGCGATGGGTCACTGCACTTCTCCGTGTAAAGAGCAGTCGATTGATGCTTGAACTGTTGTCAGAGACCGTTCGTACACTGAGATACATCGTCCCAAAAGAAAGAAGAGAGAAGAAGAAAGAAGAAAGAAGAAAGAAGAACAATTGCCCATTTTTGTACCTTTTTGTTTTTTGCTCTCTTTTGACATTTTACCCGACGTTCTGACACTCGCTGGATTCGTAAGACGCTTTTCTGTAAGAATATGTGCTTTTTGAAACTTATAAGTTGATTTTAGTTGAGATTTGAGTAGTTTTGTTTTGTAGGCGTATATAGGCGTGTACGGGCCATCCCTATATAGAGAGTGCTACCGCCTCTCTGATAATATATATTTTAAAGAAGCCTTTTTCGTTTTTCCTTCCGAAATAATTAAACCTAAATCGTAATGTTTTCAAATTTAATAATAAACAAACGTTAATTTTCAATATCAATAAGGAGCGTGTTTTGCAACGGTGAAATCTAAAATGTTTCCACCCAAAAAAAGTTCCTGAAATGAAAAAGCGAACTTTGGTCGTTATTATTTTTTTAAAATAATAACGACCAAAGTTCGCTTCAAATGCCATTACACTTAATATTTATTTTATTAAGTCATTATCCTCACTCATTTTATTTAAATATGTAGTTTAAAATATATTCTAAATAATGATTCCATTTTCTTAACAGTACGGATTGTTTTGATGACGGGACGTTCTTAACAATTCACCGAAAAACTTTTAATCACTTCAATTTTTCAAATTTTAAAGTCATTTCCTCAAGCAAAAATAACGATTTTGAGAAAAATATTTCATGTAGGTCTTTTCTATGTCAAACCCCAACTATCATCACCATTGCCTCACCTGGGTTCCAAAACCGACCTGCCCTAATCAACATGTCCATTTGGTGAAATGATTAGTTATCAAATCTTTCGGAAGAGATTTTCTGAATAAATTTAGACAATTTGTAACCGCTGCTCGGGTGTCAGTCCTTTCATGATTCATTTCCAAACTAAGCTGAACTCCAAATAAACTATAATTGCTGAATCTGTAATTAAAGAAAAGTTGCCGATTTAAAGTTTATTAAACTTTGTAAAATAGGATAGAAATCATCTGAATTCTTTAGTGGTGAATCCGTGCAAAAATGCGCCAAATAAATTGCAGATCTCTCTTTCACTTAGTGGGGAGGATGTTGTGCTATGTATTTGCTGTAGCTGATTGTTCAAAATGCGTTTGTCCAATCTATATAAGTGTTAACATCTACTTCTGTCGCTGGTACATGATATATATACCCTGACAGCGAATAAAACCACAACACGGTTGATCTATAAAAAATATATTGCTTTTATTTCACATCGACAAATTAGCTTTTGATTATAAATCATTACTGGTGTTTTAACGTTTCTGAAAGGCGCGTAGGGAGGTTCATATTTAGGTGGTTATTGGGCGGTGAAGAAAATAGTCACTCAACCTTTGTCTCTTTCTCTCTGTCTCTTTCTCTCTCTCTCCCTCCCTCTCTCTCTCTCTCTCTCTCTCTCTCTGACCGACTGACTTATTTTTTTCATTGCGACAGTTTTATTTATAAAAACATTAGTTTCCTATTGGAATGTTTAATATTTCCTTTGTCTATTGTTTCAACTTTTACCAATATCGTCTAATATATTTGTGAGTCAAATTTTGCATTTCGTTACACATTGGTGGAAAATCCGCATTATTCACAACGAATCCATTTGCGTATATGCAACCCATCAAATGTTTTTTTCTTCCCGGGATTGCTTGCCAATATCTAACTGTTATACCCATAAAAACGTGTTTTCATCCATACTTCATAAAGATAACGTATTTCATCGTTCATCGGATTTCACATCTGACATAACATGAATCCTAAAAATGGAGAAAACTATCAACGTCTCTTTTGTAAAGAGATCATTGATCAGTAAATTATTTTCTAGAATTGTGATGAAATTTGTTTTTTTTTAACATATGAAAACCATTATTGGCAGGCGAAATAATGTAGAGCAAAAATATTTAAATGACTTCCACCAGTTAAGTATAGCTAGTACTATATATTAAACATATGTGTACTATATAGATATTATATGTCTAATATATAAAGAAAAGCCAGTCTGATTATCAGAGATCGTCATCGACTTATTTTGTCTTACAAAATATCTCATTCTGAATACACAACTTGTCTTTTATTTTGTACTATTTTCTTTGTAGTATGAACGTATTTCCGTTTAGTTGTATTCATTCTATGTTTTACTTTATGTTATATAAATATATGTCATCTCTATTATTGTTTTCACATATGTGCGTCAAATAATTAACGTCGTATGTACTGAAAATTCCAGAAATGCTGCGAACATCATTCAACGTCAAACAATAATAATAATTGAAATTTCAAAAGGTCATTTGGATAAGATAAGGCCGAATGAAGCTGACGATAATCGAACGCCAAACAAAAATAATAATAGAAATTTTGGAAGACCATTTTTAATAAATCAATGAAAAGTGCAGCTGGATCGGATAAGAGCTCAGAATCGATTGTCATACGAGAAAGATCTCAGATGTCGAAAGTCAGCCTATTACACGACAGTGGCCTGAATTGAGTTAAGAGCTGTTTTGGGGTTTTGGCGAGCAGTAACAGTAAGTGAGTCGCCGAATTGCTGTGTGTGTTTCTTTCTCCTACCAACCCGCCATCCCTCAACTCATCGGACATATCGTCACTCACTCCCAAAACCCACATTACATTTTGATTATATTTTGATAAATCAAAGTTTTAAATTCTTCCGAGTATGACCGTAATACTATATATATATATATATATATATATATATATATATATATATATATTCGTATTTGTGTATATGAATGTCAGATTGCCGCTATGAATACAAAATATTGTTGTTTTACTTTACAGGATGTGCGTCTGCTAATACAGCTGTGTATGTTGCTGAATGTTCTCCTAGTAATATACGTGGCCGTCTGATTGGAGTAAGTCAGCCATTCATGACCATTGGCATTTTAATTGGAATAGTCATATCGGCTCTCTTTAGTTATGATCGGACCAACGGATGGAGGCAAGTATTACAAAACTGTATGCACTCTTTCAAAGTGGACTCTTAAAAAGATGATTTATGCATTACGTAATTTGTACATATCGCTCCACGGACTATATAAACAACAACACACACACGCGCGCGCGCACACACACATATATATATATTATAATTATTTAATAATAAATATATATTTATTATCCACACACATATGTTTCATCCTTGTAAAATCTTCCGTGTAGATATGATAGTTTAAACCAGAAGACTATTTGAACCCTGATATATATATATATATATATATATATATATATATATATATATATATATATATATATATATATATATATTGCATTTGAAACATTGATATTCTATTCTGACTAGTAGATCATTTGCGTGACATTCAAGTTGACGTTCTTTACATAAAAAATTCAAATCGGCCTAATAGACTACATATTCTATTGTGTAATCTTTTCAGTAAGAGTCACTTCAACAGTATCTTCTTTCACCAGTAACTTCTTTTGGATAATAATATATATTCATTAGCCAATCAAATCACTGATATTGTTAGAAACAAATACAGGCATAGTTGCAAAACCGCCAACTACCAGAACATATGCCAGAGGGTGAATTTGGGAACTATAAGCGTGCTGTAAGCTTCAGCGTCTTCCAGACCAACCCCCAATCCCTGGTGAACAATGGAATGTCTATGATGTTTAAAATTAAGAAAAAATCATAATATAGCATGATAGGGTCAAGTAAAAATAAACACTGTTAGCGTGCCTTTCTTTTATAGATTTTATATAAGTAAATAATGTAGATTACAAAAGCAATTAAATTGTTTTTAATATTTTAAATAGAATTAGGTTCATTTAGGTAAACAAAATCAGAGCAAACTACTTATGTTCAAGTTGACTATCTGTAAGTAAGGCGTTACCGGCTCACATTGAAGAAACTACTGCTACATGAAGCAGAAACGTCTCAGTAGTGGTTATACTTACGGCTCGAGTTTTGGTAACTGCAATTTACCCAAAGAAGGCACAATGCTAGTTAAATATAAAGTGCTTCTGTATGGGATCAAACCTGCAGGAATACTATATAAGGAGTTGAGCAGCGAGATGTTTGTTCACATAACACTTGAACTTTAACGGATTAGTACAGTCAGAGAAACAGGAAACTACGAAAAAATTCGATAATCGAGCGGTTCGAGGGTACAGACTATTCGAGTAGAAGGCTTTCCGACATCTAAAGATCTCAACAGTGTAAGGTTGTCTGGGTAGTCGGTGGTATTTACGTCGAGGGCTTATGACATAATAATACAATTTATTAATATCAAAATTCACTATAAATATGTAAAATAACTTGTTTATAAAATATACAACATAGAAAAATGCTAAATTGTAATTGTTATAAACGCTACGAAATTTGGACCGAATAAAGAAAAAAACAAGTATGGACTTACCAACTTATTTTGTTTTAAGTAGAATAACCTATATTTTCTTTAATTTTGTTTTAATAATGTGACAAAAAACGTGCGTCAGGAAGTTACCATTCTGCAATTCTGTTATTTAAGTAATCGAGAATAACAATCAAATTTGATCAATTATAATGAAAAATTTTAAGACTATGTTGAAGTCGATATTATTTGATATGGTTTAACATCGGCGTATGAGTGATCGGTCTTAATAAGATATGTAGATATGGCCAGGAACTTGATGGGCTAAAACAGGTAACTGTAGAACAACTATGACTGGGAAGGCAGGACATCAACAAACACTAGAAAGGACAACATGTAGATAGGTACTTAAAAAGCAGAAGCCAGACTGCAAGCATAAGAAGCAAGCATTGTAGCTGAACTTAGAGGAAAGGAGCCGAAGTAGAAATTAGTGACGCAGATTGGGAGTAAGTAGATATCTCAGAAAGTAGGCAATAGCGAAGACTGGGCATTTAATCGCATTGACGTATGTTTAACATTATACTAAAAAGATTATATTTATTCCATTACCTTTATTCTTTATTCGACTGGAAACCACATCTGGACAGGGTAATGTTACCGTAAGATTATATTTCCTTTACGCTTGAAATAAGCGATCCACAGAAAAAGAAAAAGTGAGTAGCTATATATACTATTCTTTGTTTTATAATCTGCAGTAAAATGGTTTTATCAGCTTTCCGAGAAAAGACTTACTTATAATTTAACTTATTTGCACGCTAAATATATCTATATAGCGATAGAAAAGCAGGCTAACAGATAATAAAAAGTGCTAACTATTTTTGCGCGCTTCTATTACGTCCTTCATTTAAGTAATAAAATCATAGTAAACGGTGTGTTTGTAGAGGAAGCGAACTTTGAATTTAGATAAATAAAAAACTATATTTTATCATAAAAATACCAACAATTATTCTAAAGAATAATTGTTGGTATTTTTTATTTAAATACAATTTCAAGCATATGACGTAATATGACAGTCAAATTTTCACATAAAATTAAGCTGTATTTCGGTAGAAAAGCGTCGAATGTTTACTTTCAAGTTATCTATTGTGTCTGGTTTATCAACGTAGACATGGTTTATAATTTTTAATGTTAACCGACTAAATTCTAAAATTTTAAATTATCATCTTAGGTATGTTTATGATACAATTAATAGATTTATATTGTTTAATTCAGTTGCATCCTGTTTATATGTCTTTATTGTCAGGTACACTTGGGGTGTAGGAGCTGTGCCAGCTTTAATTCAATTCATTGCCATGCTTTTCCTTCCGGAGTCTCCACGTTGGCTTATTCAACAATCCAGGAGAAATGATGCCACTGAATCATTGATGAGGATTCAAAATAGTCAAAATATTGAAGAAGAACTGAAAGAAATTGAAGATAATTTCAAAGAAGTGCAGGAATCGATTGAAAAATCGGGTGAATATCTATTTTTCATACTTGAAACTTATGCAATATTGTAATAAAATAGCTGAGGCTATTGATGTAAAATAGTTTATCGCCGCTAGTTTTAAAGCGCGGAATAAGATAAGAGAAACCAAACCTAGAAAAATGTTATGGCTTCTTAAACTAGTTTGAAACACTTTTTACATTAACGTACAAATCAAGATGGCGTTATATATGATTAGGCGTTATCTATAATATAAACCTAACGTGTCTGTTTAAATGTATGTATGTATGTATGTGTGTATGTATGTATGTATGCCGAAAATTTTCGACACAGGCAACGGATTTTCACGAGATTGGTGTCGTTTTAAAGCTCGACCCTTCGGGCGACAAATATCGAAAAATTAGCTAAAATCATTAATTATTCACCCTCTACTGAGCACTTTTCTACAGGGAGAGGTCTCTTTTTTCACCGATATTTTCGAAAGTCATCCTCTCTTTTCGATTGACTAGCCTTAATTTAAACCTTCGCCACTTCGAGTTTGGCGTTGAACGCTACGGCAAAGATATCACTTTTTTTGTTCACGTTCTTTTTCTCTTTCGCAGAATGGGTTCGAGCCTGCCTGCCTACTGCCACTTTTTTTTTTTTTGCTCAACACAGACCTCCAATCATCTGGGCAACGCCGGGCACCCAGACTAGTTTAATATAAATTCTATTTTTATTAAATTAATAGCTGTACCCGACCACGCGTTGCTGTGGTTCAATTTTTTTAAATAAAGCATTAGCGATTTGTATCGTACACGCACACACACACACACACACACACACACACACACACGCACACACACACACAACTAAAATAATTTGTAAATATGATATTAAAAGTCTCACGGTAACGTAAATGCATAGTACTATTTTTATTATTAATATCTACGAATTATTACATGAAAAATAAATATTTTAGCCTATTTTTACACACACGCACACGCGCACACGCGCACACACAAACAAAGACGACTGAAATAGCTTGTAAATGCGATATTAAAAATAATGCGGTAACATAAGTGCATAAAAACTATTTTATTATTAGCATCAGCGACTTATTTAATGAAAAATAAAATGATTTTAGACAATTGTTACACATATACACGCACGCTCAATCGCACACACACAAACAAAACGGTAATAACTTGTAAATAGCATGGTAACGTGAGTGCATAAATACCATTTTTATTAACATCTACGAATTATTTATGTAAAATTAAAATAATTTTAGCCTACTTTACACACACAAACAGGCACAAATACGACTGTAATAATTTAAGCGTGTAATGAACTTGATGATGTTCGGAAAACATGTCTCTTAGTTACGCTATGTAAATATTCGTTTATTTATAAGAATCGATTTATTTATAAGAACCGGATTTATCGATTTATTTATAAGAACCGGATTTATTGATCGATATGTTTCACATGCTTTCACTACGGACTTAACAGTCTCTTTACACACTTGCGATTCAACCGACCTGAAAATATAAAGTTCCTTTCACATCTAGATGTCAACTTTGATGATGGATATCACGTCTGTTCGCATAACACGCTTTCATTCAACTTCCAGGTCGTTCCTTTTTTTTCTCTTCTTTTATGCATCTTGCATAAACTAATTTGCATTAAGTTCGTGTTGCCCACACGTGATCGTCAAATACAAAAGCGACGTCGCCATTTTAACCTTTTTTCTTTTTTCTCTTAAGTGAATGAACAAGATACCCGCGCTAGTCATTACTTGCAGGACTTATGTCTCGACGTGAGCCTTGAAATTAGAGTAAACTAAGAAACTCTTGGTCTTTTCTTTTACACCCATATTACTATTACATATTGTTTTATATTAATTTTTTAATCGACTGGGATGAGGCTTTATAATTTGAGTACTCATTTTTTGCGAACTGTTATCCTCATCTTCATAGTAGTTGATTTCTCACCATGTTTTGGCCAACTCATCGTCTAGCCTACTTCAGGCGGTTACCTGGTTGAAATGTGGTGAAACAACACCAACCATGAAGATGAGGATAAAAGTCCGCAAAAAATGAATACACGAATTACTATATTTTAATCTAATTTTTACTTTTCATGAAATAAGATTTTACTTAATTATTCTTGGATTTTAGTGGCTGGGAGAACAATTTGTCAATGGGGAAGAAAGGATTCGTTTAAATCAATTTCTATTTTGGAAACATATTTTAAAGATGGACGGATAAAAACTATATAAAGGGCGTTTTAGAGGCGGTGGACATTAGATTAAAAGAAATTACAGAAAAATATGTGGTTTATTCAAAAGATTAATTTTCAGCAATTATAATTTAATAAAATTTCATGCATATGGCCTCGGCGGCTAGGGCGTATATGAAGTAACCTTAAGGTCACATTTTCACAAACTCTACGTATTAAATTATGTGATATTTCAGTAATAATGCGTCGAATATTTTCTTCCTAGTGTTCTATTGTGGCTGGTTTATCAGCGTAGGCATGGGACGTTGCATATCTCAAAGAAAATAATCTAATGAGATTATATCTCACGAACGAGATAGCCAGTTGACAAGTCCATTTCGTGAAATTATATGTTTATCAAATGTCTCTCTCTGCAAACCGATCGTATCGCGCACTATGTGACATTTTGTAATAATACTAATAAATACAGAAAAGATAGTTTCAGTAGCAGTTTGGAAGTTAGACTAGTATTATTTAAATCAATTTTATTACAGTCAGATGTTTCCACCATCATAGAGTTGTATATATTTAATTTGATCCCAAACTAATAAGATGCTTCGCAACATATTCGTTAAAAACTAATGCAAATAGTTGCGTTCGCAACAGTTACAAATGTATAAATTAATGAACCGCGACTAAACATCCGAACTATTCGTAGTATTTCTTTTTTTTTTTTTCTAAATTAAGCTGAGTCATATGGAGTGCTTTTTAGAGGCGGCGAACTTACAATTGACAACTATATTTTCTTTAATTGCAGATTTGGAAACTATCAATTATTTTGAGTTCAGCATGGTTTGACAGGTTATCATGTTTCTACAAGTACACGGCACACAGCGCGCGATATCATCAATTTACTAAGAGAAACATTTGATCAACAAATACTTTCACGAAATGGGGCTGTCAACTGGCCACCTCATTCCTGCGATTTAACCCCATTAGGTTATTTTCTTTAGGTATATGTAAAGTCCCATGTCTACACTGATAAACTAGATTCGATAGAACACTTGGAAACAACAATCAACGCATTATTGCTGAAATTCAGCATGCTTTCATGTGGAGAGTTATGAAAATTGGACTTCTAAATTACGCATTGGATTATTGGCGATTGTTTATTTAAATTATAAATACCAAAACTTAATCTTTGGAACAAACCACATATTTCGACTATAAAAAAATTCTATGATTTATTTTAATTTACATTTCGCCGCCTCTTAAATACCTTTAGAAATGAATGAATTATCGGCGCTTGTTTATTACTTTACTTTGCATTGCTTGCTATCGATTGCTATCAAATTTTATTGAATTCTTTTATATCGATTGCATGTTTATTTTATTTTATTTTCGTTCACTTGGATCTTCCAGGAGGAGGAGGACGGGTGAAGCTGTTCATAAGAATGTTTAAAACAAGCACCGTACGACGAGCACTTATGGTCGGTTGTGGATTACATATGTTCGCCCAGTTCTCCGGTGTAAATACCGTAATGTAAGATTTCATTCATTTATTTTAAATCTATATATTTTCATTGAGAGAATTTCTTTCATTTTACTTACACACTAATTAAAAGAAAAACATCTTTTTCAGCTCGTTTGTCGAGTAAATATTTTGTGGCACAGTGTAACCTAATATTATCTGCTTCACGTTCAAACAATGTTCTTTTGTTTCGATGCTGGTGATTTCGATGTCGGAAGATATCACGGTTGATACCACACAACGTGGAACGAAACTTCCTCATCGGTTAATCAATATTATATCTTGGTCTAGTCGAGAAGTTTGAGCCAGTGTTGCCTTGCTGAAGGACAAGTACAAGGAGTATACAAAACACAACGAAACGGTAAAATCAAACAGATAACCATAAACAAAATGTTCTTGATTTGTGTCTAAGTTAAAAATCTGCACTTCCATTTCAAACTGGTACACATGAGGAACTTGTGTATTTTTATATGTAGAGTGGATAGCGTCATTGTTTCTGGATGCTATTTGCGATTTATTCATTTGCGACTTCTGAATTCAAATGATGATCGACGGGAAACAAGTTTTCTTTCCTGAGTTTTAAGAAAAGCAAACTTAATCAATTGCAAGAGGGCTGGGAGCACAGATCCTAACTTCAACTTAATTCTAACTAAACTGTTTGGTTCTGTACGTACTTTTCCTGCAATCGTTTCAGACTGAAAGGAAAGCCGTTGCTACTATTTTATACTTTGATAAAACTAGTGTCAAGGCAAAACTGTTGAAGACAGAGGCAGTTAATTCGCTTTAATCTTTCTTAAGAATCACTGATCAGTGGAGTGAGCGGGGGGAAAGAGCGATCAATAATCATTGTTAAATAGCCTAAAATATCGTTAGATTTTTCCATTTCCATCCGTAACGTCAAGTAAGATCCTACTTCCTCTCGGTCTAAGTGTAACAGAGCACGAATGCGCGTATGACCAGATTAGCAGCTGTATGCAAATGACTGAGCCTGTACGAGGTGATGTCACAGCGAGGAAGAAGTGGAGTGGGGTTAAAGAGAGATCAATAATCAGTGTTAAATAGCTTAAAATATCTTTAGTTTTTTTCTCCGTTCTCATCTGTAACGTAAAGCCGATACCTCCTCCCCGCCCTTAGTACACAATAAACACATTTTTTTATTATTAATCATTTTTTGTGATAATTTCATTTTCATGTCGACCGACCGCAATTTCTCATTGGCCACACGTGATCATTATATTTTGATGTGAAAATCTAATTGTAATGAAGTTTAGATGTCTGTCTTTTACCAAAATGTGTTCGTTTTACTGTAATTTATTAGTTATATAGCTAAAATATTTTTAATTACATAGTATTCAGAATGTTCGATTAAAATATCTATACTTCTGTGTATTTTGTTGCTGTTGAATTTTTAGCGATAATGAAATATTCGCATCTCTTATTCGCATCGCATATTAGCATCTCTTACCTACAGGGGATCAAGGAATTAGTTTTCCTAAATATCAACATTATATTTTTAGGACTTTTTTATACATAGGCATCACCACTTATCAAGGCCAAGAGGCTACTCGAGCATAAGGGTTAAAGAGTGTACAGTAGAAATTGGACAATATAGTAATCGTTAGTAATGGAAATTCGGTAAATTTGTTTACAAGTGGTACGGCTCATGAAGAAATTGTTTACGTTAGACTTGAAGACAACCATATTGTAGTCAGCTGGAAAGCAGGAAAACGGAAGACAATTCTAAGAAAGAAGCTTTGTTCATGGAATCTACGTTTAGATTTGGGCACAGATACCGAGTGAGAGGAATTATTAATAGTGTTTTCAGCTAGACGTATTTTTCTTGTGAAAGTTTGGCGAGGACTATAGACTGAAGCTCAGTCGAACACTTTCCATGGAAATAACGATACAGCAGAGACAAACTCGTAAAATCTCTTCTGTGATATAAAGTTTGCAGGGAAGAGAAAAGGATATCTCCTATGAGACTACGAAGTCTATTTTGAATTCTATCAAGGCAGGACATGGCCTTTCTAGCAGCTTCTGCCCAGATGTGGCAGCAGTACGTAAATAAACAAATATATATATATATATATATATATATATATATATATATATATGAATGGAAATGTATAAAAAAGAATACGAAAAGTATAAAAGCTTATAACTTTTCTTTATTCGTTTTCAATTGGTGACGTGTAGGAATACAAAATAATATTATTAAAAAAACTAAAAAACGTTTTTTATAATACATATATTACTTTTAAAAACAGTATTCTACATACACGTGTTTTGCTACTCTATAGCTTATTCTTAAGACAGTCAATTACGTTGATGAGCTGTATAACAGCGAAACGCGTGTACGTAGCAGACTGTTTTAAAATGTAAAGTAAATATAAATAAGCTTGTTTCCTTCAATAACTGCAAGAAACCTTCTCTACCACCAATAGCAATGGCCAAGAACACATTACCTGAAAGTACTTCTTTTAAACTCCTCGGCCTAACGTTTACAGGGAATATGAACTGGAATAGATACATTGAGAGCATTGCCAAGGCTGCTGCAAGGAAGGTTGGCTCCCTCTACCGTGCTAGAAAACTACTTACGCCTGACAGTATCCTATACCTCTATAAGGCAACCATTCGCCCATGTATGGAGTACTGTTGTCACATCTGGGCTGGTGCATCTGCTTCTTGTCTCTCGCTCCTGGACAGGGTTCAAAAGAGAGTCGCCAACCTGATAGGTCCTGAACTGTCATCTAGGCTTCAGCCTCTGTCCCATCGATGAGATGTTGCATCCCTCTGCCTGTTCTACAAATACTTCAATGGTGAATGCTCTGACGAACTGCAAACACTTGTACCTCCCCGACGTAACTACCCCCGACAAACCCGACAAGCTACTAAGTCTCATCCCTTTACAGTAGAGATCCCTAGGTGCAAGAAAGCCTTTTACTCCAATAGTTTCTTCCCCAGAACTGCGGGTCTTTGGAACTCACTTCCGGGATTCTGCTTTCCCAACTGCAATGATATGCAGAAGTTCAAGTGTAATGTTAACAAACATCTTTCTACTCATCTCCCTTCATAATTACCCCGCTTATTAAGTCCCTGATAGTAGCCCCCTGCTTCAAAGTGGCACTGTGCCTTGTTTGGGGTAAAAATTGAACAACAAAAAAATAATAATATATACTTCTGTGTATATATAGTGTGTAATGTAAAAACTCACGAACACTATCAACATGCAAACAATTAACTATTTCGCACTGGTTTCACCACACAAATTGTCCAACATGACCCTCGTCTACTCGAAAGTCAATCGGCCGTACACACAACGACTCGTCCATCGCGTACACAGAGAGCGAAAACTTAACATAAACGGAATGATTCAATCGAAGAAAAAATATTAGTAAAACGAAATTAAATTAACCACTCTTGGTAAACCATTACCTTATTTCACCAATTAAGTTAACTAACGTTTTATTCGAATTAAATTTTACCATACGAGGGGCGTGCAATAAGTAATACCCCTGACCCACTTCCAGTTGACTGATCTAGCTGATATTTTGCATGTGTGGTAATTTATATCTCTACGGGTTATGTGGCAAATTACAGCTCTGAACTACTTGTGGTTTCTATTTTACAGGTGTTTGAACTGAGTCAGGTGTGAAATGGAGCCTGTTGAATGTCGAGCAGTGATCCGGTCTTTGTATTTGAAAGGATGCACACCACAGGAGACTTTTGATGAAATGAAAGAAACTTATGGTGATAATGCCCCATCATATGACCTTGTTAAACGCTGGCATTGTGAATTCAAACATGGCTGGAAGTCTGTGAAAACAGCTCATAGACCTGGTCGCCTCCCTTCTGCCATTGATGAGACATCTGTCCGACAAGTTGAGGCTGCCATTTTGGAAGCTCGGCGCATTACTATTCGCCAAATAGCTCAGAATGTCAAGATTAGTACAGGGTATGTGGAAACTATCATTCATGACCATTTGCATATGCATAATACGTCTGCAAGATGGATTCCCATGTTGCTTACAAAAGCGAGAACGCGTCGAGTGCTCGAGGATGAATAGAGACTGAAGCCCAGTCAATGCAGTGGAAGCACTTGGACTCACCACCTCCAAAGAAGGCAAGGGTGCATCCCTCCGCTGGCAAGGTCATTCTCACAGTCTTCTGGGACCAGGACGGAGTTGTGATGACAGATTTCCTGCAAAGGGTACCACAATTACCTATTATGCTTCACTTTTGAGGAAATTAAGGGAAGCTATCAAAATCAAGAGACGGGGCAATATCAGCAAAGGTACCCTCCTCCTGCCAGACAACGCTCCGGTCCACAACTCGTATGTCACCAGATCAGAAGCACGGGCGTGTGGTTATGAAATCCTCCCCATCCTCCCTACTCTCCTGATCACCTCTTCCCAGCCATGAAGTTGTTTTTTGAAAGGAAAGCGTTTCCTAGATGATGCAGCCTTGATTTCTGAAGTCACATCGTGGTTGGAGGATCAAGCTGTGGTGTTCTACAAAAACGGTCTCCAGAGCTGCATCAAATAATGGGAGAAATGTATAACTCCTGGTGATTCCTATGTAGAGAAAGACTAGTAACTGTGCCAAGGTTCGTTGCTCTACTACTATAGGAAGTGAGTCAGTGGCATTACTTATTGCATGCCCCTCGTACTCTATTTTACGGTATTCAACTTTCCGCAAACAGGATCATTGCATTCTGA